>NC_087562.1:5618908-5931609 GCF_036250125.1 Pseudopipra pipra
AGCAAAATTGATCCCCACCAAGAGTGCACAGTGCTCTGGCAGTGAACCTTTTTTCCCCCCAAAGCTTTTTATAAATATGTTTCACCCACTAAAGCTGAATTTTCCCTTTAAGAAAAGGAAAAGTCTTTAACTACCCCCCCCCACACACCCCTCAAACCTTACTCCAGCTGCTACCATTTGTATTCTGAGGTGATACAGTTTAGAGACTGATGATTTTGTCTCTGCCTCGATGCCTGGCTGACCTGGGAGCTGTCACACCCTTGGGTAAAGACAGTGTGCAAAGAGCACCTGATTCTCTGGACCTTAGCCATCCCCTATCCAAACTTGTTGTGATGGATTCAATTTGGTTTCCAGATTAGATTCCTGTATGTTGTTTGATGATTTTTCCCCTTTAGGTCCAGTGGAATCTCCCTTTGAAATGGCACTTTTTTTTTTTTTTGGCTTCCCACCCAGAAGGTTTTGGTATTTTAATCCTATCCTTAAAAGAGAGTGCAGGAACTGGGACTGGGGTTTTCAAAGAAATATTGAAATAGCCTTAGTTCCTTATCATCTCACCATCCCTGACCCATAAAAAGTAGAATGCCATATTTTTTTATTTTTTTTTTCCTGCTCACTATTTCCCTCCTTTTTCTCTTAATGTGAAAGTTTTATATTTAAAAGCCTGGTTTCATAACTGTGTGGTGAAGACACAGCATCCTATTGCCCTGTACTGTTACTGTTATCATGTCTACAACTGAGACAGTTCTTTCTACATCCTCCATGTCTTTACTGAGAAATGGGTGTCTTACCCTTTTCGGTGGTGTGGAGGAATAGCTTTGATTACATGAAAGATCCATTCAGATTTTCTTTATTGCACTGCTATAGCATTTCAGGCAACAAAAAAAGCAGACTAGCGCTTCTGTGATGAGGCTTTTATACAAAAAATAATAAATTAAATAAGAGCAATGTAAGATTTAATCCATCTCTCTTCTGTGGGCTGTTCACTGTAATTGAACTAAGAAAGCTTTGCAGACATGCTGCTGCAGGGAGCTTGGCTTGGACTCCAACACATCACAGAATTGTATGAACATGAGATAAAAACTTCTTAATCCTTCAAGAAATTGTGATAAATACATAGGAAAAGCCAATGGGAAATGCAGATACAGGTGAAACCCTGGATTTTCTCAGCATGGTAGACAGGAGTTGTAGCATTCTGAAAGACCAAGTTGTAGGAGAGACTAAAGAGGGTGCTGGAAAACCTTCCCTTACTGAGTTTTGCCTCGTGGCCAGGGACAGCAGAGTAGGAAGAGCTTGGTGTCTGTACTAAATGAAAGTGAATAAATTGGATTATAATGGACAGTATTATACCCTGATACAGAAGGACTTTTTGCTTGTTTCTTAATTAGAGTTACCTTGTATTTCCTCATGTGTTCAGTCTTGTGCCAAACAGTGAATTCTGGTCTGTCCTTAAGATACCCAGATCCTCATTTCAGACGCAGAAGGTGCTATGTGAGCCATTATACTCTCAATATCTTTCCAGGATTAGTTTATAGATATACAACTGTGTTGTCCTGGAGACATTTTATCATGTATACCATCCTGTAGTAATCGGTCTTTTTTCTACTTTTTTATTACTTTGAAACACATACTTTCTTCTTTCTGTGTTGTAGCCACCACCTCTTGCTGGTTGGTTGTTCCTCATGTCATAGGGATACCCCTAAAGCTTTTAAGTTGTTCTTAAAGGAAGAGGGGCTGTAACTAACAGCACTACTTTTTGACAAATCAGGAAAAATAGCTGAGTGTAATTCTCATTCCCTGGAGGCCTGTTTTTATAATAGATTTCCACTCACCCACCTGCCTTCTGTGCATGGCAGGGGATGTGCTTTGTATGATTTGAAGCGATAATTAGAAATGATGGTGGGTGGCCACAGGAGGGACTGCAGATCCAAAGCAATAAAAGTGTCTCCACAGAGGGACACATCACCTTCTCACAAGATGGTTTAATACTACAGTTCCCTGGAATTAAACCTGGGAGTTCCAATTAAAGACCTTAGAAGTAAAATTGTACTTTATAAATTACTGATAGCAAATGGCAGCATCAGAAGTGCCCACAGAAGTCTTCCAAAACAGCATTAATGCTATTGTAGAATAGAAATTCTTTTTAAAGAAGGCTTGGGCTTTTGGGGTTTTTTTTTTTTGTTTTGGTTCTCTTCTTTTCTTCATTTTGTTTCATATTTTATGCCTTAAAAAAGTATTTTAGGAAGAAGTCACTGTTGTTACTCTATACATATATTTGAAGGGATCTACTTTAAGTAGAGGATCTAGTTTGGTGAATGTGCAGCTTTTTATTTGGTGACACAGCTATTCCTTGATGTCCCGTGGAGAAAATTCCTTTACAGTGTAATTTGCAAAGCCTGCTGAGGTGTAATACAGGCAGTCTGAGACCTGCACCCGGGCTTTTGCAGCACCAGTCCTGTGCAGAGCTGACTCAAATCTCTTTGGAGGAACCTGTGATACCTTTCTGCCTTAATGTTTGAGAATATTAGTCCGAGGTGTAACAAATGTAATTCGGATGGTACCCGTTTGAACACTGCCTTGGCTGGAATTTAATTTTGCTTCCCAAATTAGCATGTTTCATTACTGCCCTTTTCCCAGTGATAAACAAGATAATTCATTTTGGGTATCTCTGCACCGTGGAAACATAAAAATTTGTCAACTGTAAATTGCTGTAGGTGTCATTAAAATTCTCCCTAAACAACCTTATACATTCCACGTATTTTTTTCAAGGCTCTTGCAGCTATTTTTAAACCACCTGCTGTGTCTATACATATTCAGACTGTAATGGGGAGGCACTGCTGAGCAATTCAATAAAAAATCATTTAAATAGAGAGGGACATAAGAGGAAGTGATAGGAAGTTCAGTAAGTTAATGCACTAGTTTTAAGTCTTCTTCCCCCCTGTGATCTCCCAGACACACAGTTTTCTGCATGGTAAGCTTCAGATTTGGCTTGTTTTGCCCTAAAATAATTTATCTGTGATTGCCTTCGGTCTTACAGAACTTTCTAAGTTAGCAAGGCAGTACCTTGTAGCACTGGGAAAGTTTATCCTTTGTCCTTAAAGAGATGTTGGTGCTGATGTGCAGAAGAGCTGCTCATGAGCAGAGAAATAGAGCAGCTCAACTGCACAGTTTGTCCTGTGCTTTTGGCAAGAGTGAGATCTCTGGGTATATTTGCCCAAGTGCTCAAACTCCTTTGTAGTATCTGCTTTATCTTTTGTTCTTGTCTTCATTACACAATTTTAGGAGACTCTCTATTTGCACTTAGTCATGACCCTTGTTCTTAAAAGACAACTCTTAGAAAACAAAGGATTAGGTTTTATTCTTATTAACTTCTTTTAACTAATAGGAGGAGAAACCAGGAAGGGAGAAAAGGCACTTCTTGCTTTGACCACTCTTCTCTTTCTGGAGGTGTTATTATTTCTCCCAAGTTCTGCATGCCCTGCGTACCTATGAGCATTCAGTCAGCCTTATCCTTGTGGCAACAAATTTTTCCATCCATACTTATATTCACACACACACACACACACACACACACACACACACAAACACACAAAACCCATTTAAGTAGCAAAGGGATAATAAATATATAGTCAAAAATGGAAGCTAATCTTGAAGGATATTGCAGCAGATGACTTTTACCTATAAGAAATTCTGAATCCCTCAGGCAGCAAGGTAGTGACTGACAGTCCCTGACACCAACACTGTCCAGTGCAGCTGATGCTGAGAGCCACTGAGCCCCCAGTAATGGTAAATGGCACCTCCTAATTGAGTCCCAGGTATGGAGCAGGAGCAGCGGCAGAGTGGGAATTGTGTTGGATAAATGATCTGAAGGAGTAACCTGAAGTTGACTTCTGCTGGCAAGTTCAGTAAGTCAGGACAACCTGAAATAAGATTGTATTATCCAATGGACTTGGGAGATGAACTCCCAGCCTGTGGTTTTACGTGGCAGTCAAGAAGCTTTTAGCACTGCTTTTATTTTTCTTGAGTACATTTTTGTCCATTTAAAATGAACTCGTTCACTTATCTTTTGTAAAGCCTCGTGACTCAAATATATATAGAAGGGCAAGACAGAGAAAAAAAAATAGAGTTGAATTTCTGTGAGCTGACAATTATATTCTAGACAAAAAGCCAGCTGAGGAGGAGCACAGAGCAGTGGAGATCCAGCTGGAGCATCAGGCAGCTTTGAGCTAGACTAGCAAGTTAATGCTGGGACTGGAATCAGTGCAGCTCCCTCAGCACATTGGTGAGCTGCCACTAATTAGCTGTGCTGCCAGGCAGGGCTGATGAGGTCCAGCAGGGTTGTGTGAGCATCCCTAGTCCTTACAGAACACCAACCAACATGATTTCCTCTGCTGCCCTTTGCTGCATAATAGCACACTCTGGGATCACTTGTTGTGCTGGGCTCCTTGTTGTTAGATGTGCCCCGGGGTGCTTTGGTGGATCAGACTCCTTGGCAGGTCTTAGAGCAGAAAAGCAGCCCTTTCCAAAAATAGCAAAGGCACAGACAGGAGCAATATTCAGCCCAGGATCAACAATCAGTGTCAGGTTCTGCCTCGAAGGCTGTGTAAACCAAAGCAGTTCAGTTTGATGTCCAGTTCTTCTGCAAAGTGTTTGTAACTGAGGTGGCACAGAAATTCATCTTTCTGGTTGGCTGTACCGTAGAGTCAGATGTTACTAAAATTGAATTTATCCCTTTGCCCCTTACAGTTAGTGATAAATATGGACTAATCTGATGAGTGCAGGTGCAGGCTTAAGATGTGTCTGCACAGTTAGGAGGGCATGGTTATATATAACATTAAGGCATTGCTGTCTGCACAGACCATAAAATATTTAATTAATTTCTAGCATAAATGAAATGATAGACCAAATGACTGAAATGAGGCAGCCTTTATATTTATTTAGTCTTAACTTTAACTCCTAACAAGAGCTTTATCATATTTAAACAGTCTTGCACCATTAGGTCAGTAATAGACTGCAGTTTGTGCTGCTGCTGACTGGAGTTCCATTATCCTCGGGTTTGGTCTTCCAGTGGCCATTATTGTTCTTATGCCTTTTTAACAAGTAAGGAAAAATAAAGTAAAAGAAAGCAAATCAGAGGAATTTGTTATAAGAGGAGTAAGTGACAGATGTTCCTGAGTTCAGGTAGAAGGCAATAGAATAGGGGAAGGAGATTTGTGAGATGAGGTAGCAGTGTTTAGAAATTCAGATGTATATGAAAGCAAATACTATTTTTAAAACATGAAGGACTTAAGTTTGATATTTTCAGTTATATTTCGGTATATTTTGTGAAGCCATTTAACTCTTAATTTCTGACTATTGTACAAATGTGGGATTTTTTTTTCCTCCCAAGAGGAAGGGAAGAAAAACTTCTCTACTGCCCAAAGAAGTTGTGGAAATGTTCAAGACTGGGTTGGATGGACCTTGGAACAACCTGGTCTAGTGGAAGGTGTCTCTGCCCATGGCAGGGGGTTGGAATAAGATGATCTTTAAGATCCCTTCCAACCCAAACCATTCTATGGATTCTATGAAAACAGGATATCTGGTAGTCATTATTTAGCAATGGTTGACAGAATCAAAGTGTAAGAATTTTAAAACCAGATGCAATCCAAAGCACTCAGCTTTGCATGAACTGGGGGACATCATCTGGGCTGCCATAGGAGTCAGAGTAGACAGACTTTTCAATCAGCTCCAGCCTCAAAAGTTGTTAGTATATCAGGAGCTGCCTGTTTGTTTATTGCCAGTGCCAAGGTATGGGATCACTTGTCAGAAAGACTTACTAATCTCCAAGCACAATGTTCAGCAGCAGTTCAAGAGGTGCTCGTTGCTGAAACAAAGTTTCTTCCTTTTTATTTGAGGTTTCAAGTTTGTATTTGAGCTGTTTGTTCACTGGAGTAAATATATGACAATTCCTTAAAAACTCTTTTCCTTCTCCTCCTCCTCCTCCCAGATATAAACTGGGCTGCTCATGGCTGTGCCTCAGTTCATTCTCTGTAGAGAGCAGGGGAAAGGACTGAATGTCTTTGCTAAATAAAAAGCTGCCTTGTATTAGGAATCAGAAGCTGCTCCAAGATGCACAGATTTGCAGTTACAGCTTTGTCCTGGGAGTGAGGATTCTAGAACCATTTGCTGACACAAATTTGCTCTGTGATCCGGGGAAAACATTTAAATACTTTTTTCTTCATTTTTCTCCTGCTGCTACATAAATTTTTCAGTGTTGCTTCTTACACCAACTGATTTGTGTGTTCTGTTTAATCAGGCAATACAAAATTTTAGCCTTTTAGCTGTATAATGTGACTGAATGACTTTGCAGAGGATACATCAGATACTGGCCTGAAATTTTTTGAATTCTTTAAGTATTTCTATCTTGCCATGACTTGCCTGTTGTTTTAGAATAGATTGAAACAGTTGGAAAATACTGTTCCAATACTAATTTGTATTCTGAGTGTTACTTAATATTGGAATTACTGACATACAGTTGTCTTGATGCAGGTGAATCAAAGTTTGCAGTGTCAAGTCCAATTCTGCTTCTATTTAAGATGATAATAAATCACCCACTGAGCTCTGCTGTGCACATTGTGGTCTGCACTCTGAGCTGTTACAGCTTGTTTAAATTTCTAATGAAGACACAGAATAATGTATGCTCACATTATGGCTTCATTACACAATGTAAAACGTCTGCAGGAAAACACATCCCGAGTCAATCATCAGTTGGAGAAGTTTTCTCTTCCACTGACTAATACTCCATCACTTTGATACCTTCCAGGCAGGTTTTACATTCACCTCATGTCCTCAGTGTCTACAAAACAGCACAGAAAAATAAGCTGGTGCCCAATACCATTACAGTGGATGCTGTGAGAGCCCATATGGTGTTAGCTTCTCAAAAATAAATCACACCGAGAACTGCTGGAGACAAACAGGGACCTTTTCCAGTCCCTCTTGGAGGAAATGCTACACGAAAATATTTTAGGAGAGCAGCAATGCATGCTTTGTAAGAATGATAGGGAACAAATGAGCCTGGGATGGATTAATATTCGCAGCATTAATAAAAATTAAATTTTAATTACTGTTTAGTAAACCACATGTTTAAGAGCTAATTCAAAATCAAAATTACGGTACTTAGAGCAAGTTTTTAGACCAAGAAATTGTATCTTCTGCACAGTCAGCACACTCAGGCTAATGTTTTAATATATGTATTAGGTAAACCTGACTGACACCTCCATTGCTCTTTTGCATGCATTATATAGACAACTTTCTTATAAACAAATTTTTCATCTTTTGGGAAGCAGAGCCTTTACCTGCAGGTCTAGAAAAACAAGTGGAAGTTCAATACCTCAACAGGGTTGTGTTTTCATCAATTCTTAGAGCTTCATCAATTCTTAGAGCTTCCCCATGGCACACAAGGAGCACCCAGGCAGTTGGGAGGCAAAACTGTTTTTAAAACTGCATGTTCTTTCACAAAATGAAATCAAGGTATCTTTTTGGGTGACATATAAAACAATATTTTTCTCAAATTATCAAGGGAATTATGTAGGCAGTGTTTTCCAGCTTGTCTGGCCTGATGTACATAAGGACATTCATTACCTGTGAGGTGATACCCACCTAAAATTCATGAGTGCCCTGTCTTATATCATTGGTTCATCTATTGGAATCTGTATTTATCTATTGTAATTACTTAAATCTCAGTGTTCGGTGCTTCCTTTTATCATAGCAAAAACAATTACCAAGTAGCAAAAAGCAAAAGCAGCTTGTTGTCATGTCACCTTTCAACTTCAGTGCTAAGAATTTTCACTATTATAAATCTGATCAGGATTTTTCAAGAAGATCCTTTGTTGTCAAACCTCTTGCTAGGACAGATTAAAAAGAAACCGCTGGAAAGGAAGAAAACAAGAACAAAAAGCACCTTCCCTGAGATGAGAAGGTGATATCCCAGCTGGACAGGAACAGCTTTGTTTTGTGATCTTGTGTTTTTTACAGGGTCATTTGAAAAGTCAGTGCTTTGTTCTATGGCACTAGAACAAAAGACAACTAAACTAAAACAAGAGAAACATTCCATATGATATAAAATCTATCTGCATTTCAGAAGCTGTCAAAGTGAAAAATGAAACCACAAGCTTGGCCTTTAAAAATATTAATTCACTTTAGAGATGAAATGTAAAAGTGCTGGGAAAGAAGTAACCTTATCTTCAGGAAGAAGCAAGCAGGACTAAATCCCTATCGCTCTCCCTGGATCTCAGATGGCACTTTCATGCCACCCTTAAATCTAAAAAAGAATGTAATCATCAGTTCTGGCCCCCATAAATCCCTGAAGTGTTTTTGCTGTATTATTAATGAGACAGTCATCAAATGTACTAACCTGGGCTTGAGGTATTCTAGTTTAAATGGAGTTATTTATCAGTTTTACTGAGTGATGTGGATTCAGCTCAGTGTTGACCTACAGCAATATTTGGAATTACAGCCACATCCTATTGACAGCAGAAAGCACTGACCATTAGGATGTCAAAAAAGTAATTGGTGATTATTCAGCTAATAAATTGTCAATATCCAGCTGTATCTAATGTACAGTTTTCACATGCATTCATTAAAAGCCTATGTTTAACTATTCAGCAAAGCATAATTTAAGGGGTTTAGGGATCATTCTGCCAGTTTGACACTATTGATTCCATACAGCAAACTGACAAATCTGTGATCTTTGGTCACAGTGAAACAATATCATAAATGAATATTTCTGTACTATTTTAAGCAGTATCTTGATGCTGTTTTTGTCAAAATATATTTCAGATGTTTCTCAAAAATTATGTGTCTTAATTTCCTATATTGGGCATCTAGGCTTGGCTTTATTTCCTAATCTGCCTTGTACCAGTGAAAAAACAAAACCTCCACTAACACAGAAAGACTGAAGGAGGTAATAAAGCAGATGTACATGTTTGCTGCCACAGTGGACTAGTTTTAAAGAGTTCATCTTCTGTGGTTGTCACAAATAAATTCAAGTTCTTGAAATGGGTATAAACAACTTGCTGCCAAGTGCCTTCTCTTGTCCTCACAGAGTGCTCTGATTATTGGATCTGTTGGTGTTGCTGGAACTCCTGTTCCTGCTTCCCGAAGGAGCAGCAGCTCCTGGAGATGGGGACAGGAGGGTTGGATCCTCCTCAACTCTAGTGCAAGTTTTTGCTTTCCCTCAGGCTGTGCAAGATCCAGTCTCTCTGGCTGGGGTTGGTATCTGCAGCCGAGACTGGAACTGTCCCTGTGTGGAATCCTGTGAATCCCACAGGGAGAAATCCATCAGAGACACTGTTTCAAGTGTCTCCAAATCAAGACTTGCCATTAATTTTGCCCTTATGTTGCCTTAATCTATGCTAACTGATGAAGAAATTTAAATTTTCAACATAATAGGCCCAAGGCAAAACTTTTGTTCCATTAATATCTTTTTCTGAGATGACTGTTTAGTCAATGTAATTTGAATTTTCTAATTACTAATACCTTCAAATTTGAGAGGACAAATGATTCTTCTTGAAACACTGGCTAGGAATTTTATTTTATCATTTTGCAGTCATTTGGTGGAGGGTTTTTTGTTGTTTTTTATCATCTCACCTCCCAAATGCCTGCAGTTTCTCCTCTTAGGCTGCCAGCTAGTAGTGGAAGTGAACAGAAACCTGTTGGATAGATAGAGTAAGCCTGTAGTGAAGAGTGCTTACAGCACAACCACTGCCAACCAAGAGGAATAGAGTCTTTAGTTTGTCTTTCACATTCATAAATAAACCTGCCATTTTTTTCTAAGGTTTAATTTTCCTTGCAGCTTGTTTTAATACTTCAGCCAAGTGGAAGTTCAATACAAGAGCATTATAATGAATATTTCCCATTGTTTTATTTCCCAGCACCATAACCAATGAGGCAAATAATCCATGGTCATTAAGCTTTCTATATAAAGAATTGGAAGGTACACAGAGCTTACAATAGCATGAATAACAGAGATCTTTCCTCAGGCCTTCAAAGGTTGACACGCACACACACAGTATTTTTCAAGTGTGATGATCTCTTTTATATTAGAATATTTTTATTATATCTTCAGGGAATAGTTGTCACTTGGCCATTGAGGAATTTAGGACAAGTGGCTTAAGAATTTCAATTTTCTATTTTTATTTTTTTTCCCAGTTGCAGTGAAGCTCAGGTGTTATCCTCCAGGTAAAGACCAAATAAAATATTCCAGCCATCTGAACACTTACACATCAACCTTTGCATGATCATCAGAGAGCTCTGTCACATCAAATAAAAAAAATAGCAATTAAATGGTAGAAACGAACTACTTCCTAGGGGCTTAGAGGATTTAGAGTCAGTCTCAGGAAAATAAGCATGGGAATGTTGTTTCCTTAGATCTAATAAGCAAGGATATACCTAAACCAAACTAGCTATGCAAATATCCCCAAAGCTTATTGCCTTTAAAATTCTGAGGCAAATGTTCCAATTAGAGTCACTCAGTAACAAGCAGTCAGCAGCTGACCTGTGTGAAACCCTGACATCCCTGCTGCCTCCTAAGGTAATTAAACTTTTGATTTTACTGGAACACTCAGTAAAGATTAAAATATTCAAACAAGAAAACCACTGAAACCCAAAAACCCCGACCAGCAGAAACAAGGGGGACACCTGCTGTTTTCTTTTGCCATAATGTTATATTTGTGGGGAACAGGAATTTCCAAACTGTGGATTTTTAGCCAGCCAGGCCAACTGGCAAGGGAGGAAGTTGAGGGACACGTACATCAGCCATCAAGGAAATTATGCAAGTCATTATAAAAATAGGAAGGCAGTCTTAATCTTTTGATTTATGACTAAAAGAGAGGAAGTGGTTAGAGTTACAGACTGGCAACTAGAACCCTCCCAAACTGCTTCTAAGGCTCCAAGTGATTTTCAGCATGACCTCAAGTCATGCCATTTATCATTGCATCAATTAACCTGCCTGTGGGGGGTTGCTGCATCCAGTTAATGGGTGTTTGTGGTAGACATCAGGTTGGTCATGTAAAGGCCCATTTCATTATTCTGGTTGTCACTCTGCACACAAATAGATGACTTGCACGGCAGCACATTGCTCTGTCAGATTTTAAGAGTATGTCCTTTAACAGCTGAATCCTTACTGCAGTGCAAGGCTTGGGGGAAGAAGTCCTGCTAAAAAAGGCACTTGTAAGGATGAAACCTTACTCTTTTTAAAGTTACTTGACGTATACTGTTATTTCCTAAAGGTGTTCATTGACATGAAGCCATACAACTCCTTTCACAGGAGTTATTGAGGTACAGTTCACTGTGAGGGTGGATTTCCTTGTAGTCTTTCTCCTGCTCCTTTTTAGCCTGTAATCAAGAGATCTCATTTTATAATCACAAGCAAATTACATTTCCTGATAACTTGTCTGTGTGGGGAAATGAGTGACTGGGAGAGCAGAGAACTTCCGAGGCACTGGATCCCTCACACGAGCAGCCCGTGTGCAGTTCCTTCCAACAGAAAGGCAGCATTTGGAACCTGCTGGATTTTGCTTCCCAAGGGGAACTGAAGCCATCCTGGCCAAGTCCTCCCTGCACATTGCAGCAGGTCCCTTTGAAGGCAGGATTATATTTGAAGGTGCCTTTATTTTTAGCCAATTGTTTCTGGGATTGGTGGCAAAAACGCCACCGGTTACATTCACATCAAAGATTCCACAGCATTCCACAGAATCCCTGGAGGGAGAGATTCTTTACCTTTGGTAAACAGGGCATCTCTAAATAAACTTTAAGGGCAGAATTCTGTGCTCTTTTAGTGTAGGGCTGGTTTTGGAGAAGTCATGTTCCATCTAACAGAATGATCAGCTGTCTAGTTTCAATATGGATGGAGGAATGTCTCAGTTGTATAAAATTCTGGTTAAAATGTTTAGATTCTGTGGAACCATACCTCAAAAATGTTGATTAAATTCAACATAACCCTTCGTTCTTCTAGGACTCACCAAAAAATTCTTTGTAATTTACTGTCATTTGGAAGCACTTTAAAAACTGTATATCTTCCTTTCCTAAGTGTATCATGAGGGAAAATTTCTCTTGTGAATTGTGCAGTATGGCCCAAATGATGAGGTGTTAGTTATCTCTGTGTGGGGACTGTTCAGTGCTCTATGAATTATCTGAATGCCTACTAAAATGGGTGCTGTTTGACACTGCTTTTCACCACCTGGAATCAGAACCACTGAAAAAAAAGAATGTGTTTGATAAATTCCGTGGATATTATAAATCCATTTTACCTACTCTGTCCTATAAAAAAGACTAAACCTGAGGTCTGGGGAAATCAGTGGAGTTCAAACTCATTATCCCTGATTCTCTTTTGTAGGTCCTGCTTCACACAAAACCCCCACATTTTTAGGCAAATAAACAACTTATCCCAGGCAAAACTCCACTTGCACCATATCCAGACTCAGCTGGAACAATCTTCAGGCAGCCAAGTTCCTGTGGCACCGTTCTCATGGTCCCCATCCTGAGGCTCTGCCAACTCAACTGTTTATTAAGGAAAGATTTTTCTGTTTCTTGGTCTTAATAGCTGAGTTCATTGCATTTCTGAGTCCCAGGGAAGTGCAGCACATCCATCCTGGGACACACTCTGCTCCAGGGCACGTTCAGACCTCACAGGCAGTTTTTAGCACGTTGCATAAATCATCATTAGCTGAGAATTGTGCATTTGGTTCAGCGTTTCCTGGTGGAGCCTGGAGAGCTGCAGACAGTTTCACTCCCAGGGAGAGATAACCTTGCTCAGTTTAGTCTCCCATCGTGATATCCCTCCTGACAGGAAGCACAGCTGAATGGCTGAGTTTCTCATTCAGTGCCTTTGAAATATTTTTGAAACAAGGATAGATACAGAGCAGGCGAAGCTCGGGGAGAGGGGGAATACTGGAAGATAACTGAATTCTTCCTTGATTATCTGTTGCCAGCCTTTGAATTCCCAGGGAGAGAAACCTAGCTGCTGATTTTTTTATTCTGCTTTACTTTCATTTGTGTTCCACAGTTCTGCTTTCTAATGTTAACACATAACTAATACGAACTTTATTTAACATTTTCACCAGTAATTGCATTCCTGCTTTGATAAGCAGAATCTTACCAGGCTTAAGATGCTGAACATTTGACAAAGGTGGTAATTTTAGAAGTGGCTTCTCCATCTGTTTATTAAGCTAACTGTTTCACTTGTAGCTTCCCTTCCAATTTGTTCTGTTTGTTGTAATGTTAACTCAGTATTTTCTACCTCTACAAATCTGTTTAATTGAAAGTGACCTAGATAGACCTCTAAAAAAATTTCAATTTTACAGTTTTCTTGTGAAATTGAAATTTCTTTGCTCCTTTTCTTCCTCTCTCAATAAAGTTTATGCAAATAACACTAAAATTTATAATAAGACTAATAGTTGTTAATCTCAGTTCAAATAGTGGATTTGTATTAAACCATAGTTTCAAACACTTCCATTGAGAGTGAGAAAGTGTATTGCTTTTAATACTTTCATTACTGTGCTGGGTGTGTTAAGCTTGAATTGTCATTATGATTATACACCATAATTTTTAGTATTCAGTGTTAATTATATTTAAATCCCATTAGATCTACAGTTGCTGTGCCCACTTTGATTCCCATTTTACAAGAATGTTTAGAAGTAGTTCCAGCACATGGACCTGATCCTGCAGCTCTGGCTCATTTGTTGGTTTCAGTAGATTTATGCGGATAAATCAATTATGGGAACAAGATTTTCTTGGACTCAGTAAAGGTTGCAGGACATTCCAGAATGACAGATAGTCTCTGACCTGCAGAAATGTCAGGAATTAGATCTGGATCTGGTTGAGGTCACTACCAAATGTCCTGTTGGTCCAAGGGGTGTTGAAGGACACCCTGAAGTAGGAGGTGCAGGTTTCCCACACTGCCCTGGTCTCTATTCCAGACACAGAAAATGCCAGTTTGGAGAGATTTGAAAAGGTGCCTCAGTCATTTATTTGGCATAATTGCAAACCTTTCTGAGATGTCAGACAGCAACAGGAAGTTACATTTCTCCACACATGTCTAAGATGTGCTGTGCTGAAGAGATTTTGACCCAGTTTTCTCCATGCTGTTGAAAGCTCTTGCCTTGCTCGTGGGCAAACTTGCTTATCAAAACATTTTGACTCTGCATAGGATTTGTCTGTATTGTAGTTCTGTGTGAGTCTTCTGCCATATGAGCTGTGCAAAAATGCCATGCTGGGGAATGCAGGGATGTATGGATCCCCTCAGACACCCCTGCTCCTTGGATCAGGCCTCCAGGCAGACAGGAGGGAGCAGGCACCGCACACTCTCTCCAGAGCAGATGGGTGTGGGTTTGACAGGGCTGAGACAACCCAAATGCACAGTCTGAGAGCACACCATGCCCACATGGAGCACAGTGTGGAAGTGCTGCTCAGATCCACAGGCGCAGCTCAGTACTTTGAAAAGTTCTTTTAATAACGTTATGGATGTCTCTTCCCAGTTCTTCAAAGGGCTCAAGTATTCTTTCCTCCCCCTCCTTTTCTACTACCAGTGCCTCCCAGACCATTCTCCCCTTTGTTGGTTTTATTGCTTTTGGTCTACAAGAACTGCCTGGAAACAGGACTTCAAGTTTGCAAAACTCTTTCTTCATGGACTCTTTCCATTGTAGTTCCCTGACCTCTGCTCACCCCCATGTCCTCTCCTATCCCACCTCAGATATTCACCTCCCCTCTGTCTCTCCGTGATGGAGCTGCTTTTCACTTCATTGCAGTTTGTCCTTCTTTATTACAAAATAGTGGATTTCTCTCGGTCGTTAACTCTCATCTTTTTTTCCTTCTTAATTTTGCAGATTAGCAGTAATTTCTTTTGCTTTATGGTATGTCTTGGGAATTCTCCTCAAGGAAAGTTGTATAAAAACCACTTTGTAGAGCAACAGGACTCCAGAAATTTCTGACATTGAGTAGCATGAGCACAGCAGGGAAGTCAAGTTTATACTGTGGTATTATTTCTCCATTTTTGAGAGGAGAAATAGGTATCCTATATTTTCTGTCAAATATCTTATTGTTGCCCAAAAGCAACTATATTGCAGTACAAAATCTGCACAAGGCAGTGACAGACTAAGCCTGAAAGCGAGAATAACCTGTAAATCTTGGTTTGGTTGCAAGAAGACAAAGCCTGACTTTGGGGTGATGGTGGAGCTGTTTGGTTGGTGGATGTTCTCAGAAAATAAGCAGGACTGGGAAAGTTTAGCAGAAAGAGAACTTATTAAACAAAGCAGAAAGTATAGGACTTCCAAATAAGGCACTTAATTATTTTTTTGTGATGAAAGGGGGTTGATAAAAAGAGATATGTAGGAGTAAGAAAGAAAAGAATGTAATTGACTGGAGAAATTTTAAATGTAAAATTCCATTGTTCCATCTTTCACCGGAACACAAACCCTATGGAGGGCTTGATTTTTCACCCCATAGTGTGATAAGCTTTTTGGTAAAACAGCAATAATGTAATCGAAATCCATTTTGCATCATTTTCCCTTGGATGATTTAGAATTAGACCAATTTATATTCTGAGGGTATAACCCAATGAGAGTATAAATGCAACCACTAGAATTGTTTTTGTCCAGGAGCAAAGCTGGTATCATTTACTGATTCATTACACTCTCAGCAGGGTACTCTGTTTCAAAAGCTACCTGGAATTATTACTGCCAACAGAACACTAAACCCTAAAATAAGATTTGCATAAAAAATTAAAGGAAAAATGATAATAGTGATTAAAAGTAACATTTGAAGACTCTTTTGATTAGAATACCATGTTTAAAAGTGGTAAGTGCTTCAAATGGACATGGAGGCTTTTTTTTCCCCCCCAGCTCCAACTTCTAATGCACCTATTTAACTAGAATATTATGTTCCTGATAATATGCCTGAAATAATAGGCAGTGCTTCCATTAATATTTAACAATATAAACATCAGGCAAAGGTTGTACATCTGGAATCATAGAATATGCTTTTTGCATTAGGGTACTAATTTTAGAAATAACCTCTGTCTGCCCAGGCCTGCTGATGTATGGTTGTCATAGCAAGTCAATAATTGAGTTTTCTGGGCATTTTGACCACTGGTACAAATTTGCAAAGCAGATTACACAGCAGAAATACAATTTCCATCCTGACCTTTATAGCATTGCTTTCTGTTGTGGGAATTAGAATGTTTATAGAGGGAAATATAATCTAAGTGTGCCTAATTTGTGAGAATGCGATTTCTGACGTTAACCCAGTAAGCTTCATTTTGATTCATTTGATAACAGATTATGTAGATTTGGCATTAGGTAGGTATCATAAAACTTATTATCTTTTATTACCTAGGCAGAGAATATTGGTTTAGGTGATTATAAGTTGAAACTCAAAGAAAACTTTCATTTTCAGCTGCTGCACAAAAATCCTCAGGAAAGCTGTTTCCCAATGACCAGTCACAGACCTCGGCAAACAAATGGCCTTGTTCACATCTTTTAGGGTAAACTGGAAAGAGGAATAATGCTAAGGCATTGTAGATACTGAAATACTGTTTGGGGGTAAGAATGAAGAACCCCCTTGAAAAGCCTCTGCAAAATGTCCTTTCAGGTGGTTCATCCTTGTCTTGCGACCACCACGCTCTTGTGGTGTCCCAGCCTTTGGGACTGTGAAGAATTAGGTGATTCCCAGGGCATGTTCTCCAGATGAATTTCAGCTGCAGAAAGTCCAATTGCCACACTCTCAGTGTCAGTGTAAATGATGGGAAAGTTCACTTCCAAAGGTCTGTCCTGGTCGGTGCTGAAGCAACGACACACACAGACCCTGCGTGGGCAGGTGGGCCAGCAGCGCTCCCCGGGGCTGCTGTTGTCAGCTGGATGCATTTAAATGAACTTTTCTTGGCTGAACATCCAAGGGGATTTGCTGTTTGATGAAAAGGTGAAGAAAAGCTCTGTGTGGGTCTGTGGTTTCTTGGAATGACAAGGTGGATTAGTGCAAGTGTTGCACTGGAATCCAGGCAGGTCTCGGTGGTATAAATTTGATTAATCTAAATTCAGCTCTGGTGAGATGATAGAGTGTTTGATGGCAGAAGATCATAAAATAATGAGCATTAGGTTTCCTGCAATGCATTCCTTCAAAAATGTGTTAATAAGGGCAGTCTGGGAGTACAGAGGCCTGTAGTGTCAGGGTTTAAGCTGTGACATTGGTTTGCTGCTTGGTTCAGACCTGGTTTTGTGAGACAATAGAAATGCTGAAAATAAGATTAGAGTGAACTGCTTCAAATTATCATAGAATCCCAGAATGGTTTGGGTTGGAAGGGACCTTAAAGATCATTTCATTCCAACCCCCCTGCCATGGGTAGGGACACCTTCCACTAGCCCAGGTTGCTCCAAGCCTCGTCCAACCTGGCCTTGGACACTTCCAGGGATGGGGCAGCCACAGCTTCTCTGGGCAACCTGTGCCAGGGCCTCCCCACCCTCACAGGGAAGGATTTCTTCCTAATGTCTAAGCTAAATCTACCCTCCTTCAACACGAAGCCATTATCTTGTTCAGACCCACTTCTTGGCACCTCAAGAAGATAAAACTCCAGCAGTGTTCAATATCCTCCTCCAAAGCCTGCAGGAAACACTTCAAGGCTTCTTCAGCCTAAATCAGACTCTAGGAGGAGCAAACTCAAACATGAGAAACACTCTTGATCCTGAGCCTTTTGTTTCTTTGCTCAGGGAAGGATTCCCCTGGCTCAGGGCTGCAAATATAATGTGTGTTTATCAATGAGATCATTGATAACCGGCATTGGCTCCTGTCCACACAATTTAGGAAAGCAATTTGTTTCCAGTAAACAGAGGGGAGTGCTGACCAGCTGCACGTTATTGCTTTGGTATGAAATATTTATAGCATGGATTGATCCCCCTCCCCAGTGGGTTACAAGCCTCGAACTTCTCATTAGTTTTCGGGGTCTGTGTTGCACAAACACAGGCACAGGCCCCCTCTTGTGATTACTGATGAACAGGATTTCCCTGATTCTTTTGTGATTACACCTGCAACAAGGCAGGAGATATCACCTTCATCCTCCTGTTTTGAAGAATTTGGGGATTTTTTTTCAGAGTGTGTGTTTTGGGACCGTTGGTTCCCAGTCTTTTGGTGTCACAATGATTTGGAAGGGCAGCCTCTTGCACTGAGTTCTGCCTTGGTTTGAATGCAAACCTAAGGGAACCTGCCAGTTTTACAAGAGGGACAAGCATCTTATGGCATTAAAGCATATGTGCATGTTCCTTCATAAACTTGGGGGGTTAAAGCTTAATAAATGTGTCAATAAACCTTGGAAGTCCATTTAAAGTCAGTGGAGCTGTGCTGATTTATGTTGGCCTGAGAATCCTTTCAGGCTTGAATACTTTTGGGGTTGCTCATGATTTTTTCTCTCTAAGTTACAGCAGAGCACCTCAGCTCATCACTGTACTGATCCATATTATCTGACCTTCACACCCTCCATATACTTTGGGAATTTTTGGCAGAGGGATTTTTATAGAGATATTTGAAAAGCTGTCTCTACTAAAAACCATTTTATGTTACTGTGTAGGAGAAACTTGTGTCTCCTTTCATGTTTTTGGATTTAAATAGACTCATTTCTACCTATGGCAGGGACTAGGAATGATTCAATAATTTGCAACTAATAATTTATTAGAACAACTTTGCCCTCCTTTCTCCTCACAAATTGTCTGCAAACAGATTGTACAACTCTAATATGTTAATGGCTGAAAATTATTTGGCCATTTTTTCAGCAAATACCTTTTGGCCTGTAGATTATTTGAATTGCAAATTATAACGGTTAAAATGAAATATGTAATTAACACTGCAAATAAAGCTGATTGGGTGTTACAGGAGATCAGTTTTTATGGAAATATATTGGTTTGCCAAAATGAGCATTTGTTACAGAAACATAGTGATTTAAAAAAAAAACAACACAACTTTATTGGACTAAATATCTGTAATTGAGAAGGGAATTCTTGAGTGTTCCTTTCAGGTTTTGCTGGCCAAGACAACCAGGTTGAATGTCCTGTTGAGAAAATAGAACTGAATCTTACCTTCCCACATCCAGCCAGGTGTGCTGATGCAGACACTTATTTATTCCAAGACACAGTTCTTTTTATATTCTCTGTTCAAACTCTTACCTTTGTAAAAATAATTACGTATAAATTGGCAGAATTTAAGGTAGTTTTAATTTCTTTAGAAGTGTATTAATGAGGGCTGGGGAGAACAGTGGCTCTGTCAATGAGACTCTTAATGTCTCTAACCACGTATTCTAATTTTAATGAAAAAACCCTTGAGATTTTTTTGTTTACTAGCATTTTTACAGTGTTCAATATGCAGCCTTGGAAAATGTTAAGCAACAGGGAAACTATTTGCCACCCAGTCCATCAGTGTGAACAGTGGCAGAACCCAAGGGAATGCCTGAAGTTGTGTCAGAGGAGGTTTAGGTTGGATATTACAAAGAGGTTCTTCCCCCAGAGGGTGGTTGGGCACTGAACATGCTCCCCAGGACACACAGAGCTCGAGGAGCATTTGGATACTCTCAGGGTGTGACTCTTGAAGATGGTCCTGTGCAGGGCTAAGGGTTGGATTTGATGGTCCTTATGGGTCCTTTCCAACTCAGCATATTCTGTGATTCTGTGATAAATAGTTTTTATCTGAGTGCAATTAATTAATGTGAATAACATAGAGTGTTTTCTACCCAGCATCAAAAATTGGAGTATAAACACTGGTAGGTGTCTAGTCAGCAAGGAAGAGAAGTAATGCCAGGGGTACCATGGTAAAATACCAGACCAGGAGAACACTTGGGGCTTCGTGTACAGGTTCTCCCTGGTGCAAGCACTGGGAAAGGGGAATTCCATGAGGAACGTGCAGCACACTGGACGCTGTGTGTGATTTCCGTGGTTGATGTCCCAGACTGTGGCTGCAGGAAGGGCAGGAAAACTGTGACATGTTCCTCCTTCTCCTGAGGGAACTCAGGTCTAACAAGGGTGATTATATGTGTTCTTTAAACTCAGCCCAACCTCTGGAAGAGCCCAGCAGCAACGACAGAGTCAACATGTCAACACAAAGGGAATGTTTGCACATATCAGGGCCTATATTTGCATATAGACCATCCTGTAGTTGTTTTTTCTTTAATCAAGCCCATTACTGGGGAGCAGAGACTCCCCACAGCTATTGTCTGCTGTTGATAGAGGGTTTGAGTGAGATGAGTGTGGTTGTTGTATTCCTGGCACCTCTGAGTGTGGAATAATAGCAGAGTGATTAAATGGTCTAAAATAAGCAAAAGAAGTTGCATAATAATTGATGCTTTCACACTGGAGTGAAAGATTTCTGTGGTGGTGTTTAATTGTGGGGAACAACTGAGGGGTTTTTTCCCTGAAAAAAAAAGAAAAAGAAAAAGAAATTACATACCTTGGTCCAGAAGGAAAGCTGAAACATAGCTTGTGTTTTAAAAAGGAAAGTGTGATTTAAGAATGTTTGACAGCAAGTATTTTCTTTGGGACATTGTGATTCTTGTTCTTGCCTGCTATTAAAAATTATTATAGTACTTTATGCTTCTAGCACAGCTGACATGGAAAATTATTCTTTCCCCAAACCATGAGCATCTAGTGAGTAGCTGCTGCAGATCAACATGCCTCTCTGTTTCAAAGGGATTATACTCAGGGAAATATATTTTGGCTGGTAAAAATCAGTGTAGGGGTACTGACTTGAGTGCTTTATATATTTTATGCGGTTTTTCTTTAGAATACTGAATATTTGCTCTCTTCCCTCCACTTATTTTTGGCAGAAGCCTAACTAACAATAATAATTTAAGGGGAAATATCTCCAGCTAAACCCAAGCTTCAGTCACTGTTCTGTCCTAGGGATTGGTGATCTCTGCCCAAGGAGAAATTCTTATTAATAACATTCTTATATAAGGAAGCTCCCTTGAGTGGTGTTATTATATATCCAAGAGCCAAGATGCATTTGTGTGTTCAGTGAGGGCGTGAGCAGTCAGCAGATAGTTTTTCTCTGCAGTTTTCTAATATTTCTCAAAGGAAAGCTTGTCACCACACCATGGCTGGCAACCTTCTGCAAAATGATATGAATTCAATGGCAACTTTAAATCCTAATTTGTGTGCCAGTCAAAACTGGTAATTTTACACAGACTATTGGAAACAGCTCCTGTATTTCCATGTAACATTAATAACCACATCCACCAGTCCTACAGTTATGTCAGCATTAGGAAGAATGAAAGTCCTGATTCTGTACATCCTATGTATTAAATAGTTACAGATTTCCTCATGATGGAAAACAAATATCTCTGGCCAGGGAACCTATTTGTAACAAGCACTTTAGAGCAATTTCTTTTTTTTTTATTTAATGGTTGCTGCTGAAGGAGAAAATTTAGTCTTCTTTTTCCTTCCAGACGTACCTATGTCTCCCATGGGTAGTAAATAGATATTGATTTTCTTCATAACAGAAGTACATTATTACAGTGATTAAACTGTAGACCTTCCTTTATGATATAAAAAAAAAAAATTGGAAATTGGTGAGCTAAAGAGGATTTATGTTACAAAATTGTTTGGGGTTTTATATTCATCAAACTGTAATTCAAGTTCTAAATGCAAAGCCTCTGTGCATATTGCCCTTTTTATGCAGCAGCAATTGGCATATAAAATAAATGCTGATATTATAATTATCAAAGCATTATATCTGTTAGAGCTGTTAGTAGTCACATTACTTCATTTTTTAATTTTACATTTGTCAAAATCCTGACAAGCATACTCTGGGATAATGTTAGATTCAATATTGAGATTGTTACTCAGCAAGAACATTGATTATGTCTTAATAGGACACATTCAGTATGCATTATATGCAATTATCATCTTAAATGAACACAAGCATTTATTTAGCATGCACTGAAAATATTTAAATCCTAAGAATTTTTCTTTCCGGTTAGCATTATATTATAAAGTCATTAGTACAAATATGATATGGCAGCACACCACTGATACAGTATTATGCATGAATACATAATTTATAAACAGAATTATAAATAGAAGTGTTGAGGCATTTTGCATCACTACAGAAATACTAATATCCACGAAATAGTAAGAAAACTCTTCATTGATAATTAATATTAAGATAGGCCTGAAAGGATATCTGAAACCCTTGTAAGGATTTTGAATGTTCTGTATGTTATTTGCTTCCCAAAGATTGTTTTGATCTTAGCAACTGAGCACTTTCTGTGAATTTGGGCATTTCTATTCTCCCCAAGTTATTTTTTTGGATGAGGATTGAGCACTAAATGAAGGTTTGGGTGCTGTGATACTGCGTGTGCCCTCTTTGGGATGTGCAATTCCTGAGTGTCTCACAGTGACAGGAGAGCACTGCAGGAAAACCTTGTGTTAGGTGCTTCACAGGGGACACCCAGCCAGGAGGCAACTCTGCAGAGATGGATTCTGGAGTCCTGCTCTTGACAGACTTGCAATCATCCAAGTAGTTCCACTGGTTTCCATCTTGCATTTTGGGTCCCACTGTGCTGACAATGATGTAAATTCCAGTGGAATTTAAAAATAAATCCTACAGCCTACAGGTGATAGCCAGAACCAAGCCTTAGGCTTGGACTGTTGCTGCTGGTGGTGTGAAATACTAGCCAGGGCTTGCTTCTCTTCAATCACTGATAGTTTTTTATTGTATCTGTAGAAAATATTAGAAGATTCAAACCCAGCAGAAAACCATCATTGTCTGCTTTCATTCAGCATTACCTGAAAGAACTCCCTGGGTTTGTTCCCCCTGTGTGTGTCTGCACTGAACTAATTCCCTGTGTTGGGATTAGATCCTGCTGGCTTTGGCAGGAAACTGAACCTTGGAAAAGTGCCTTTTCTGGACTCTCCTTGTTTTCTGGTGCTGAACCAGTTATGTCAGGGCAGCAGGGGAGGGAAATCTGGTCGGAATGTTAACACTGGTGGGAATGGCAGTGGGTGGACATTTGAGGCAAAGCACTCAGGACACAGCTCACCTCTTTGGCAAAGCACCCAGTTTGGCAGTGTCACCCCTGCCATGGCTAAATGACAAGAGTGAAAATTTATGGGGAAAGGAATGGCTCTCCTGCTGTAATTATACAAACCCTCCCAACAGTGTTACACTCCACCAAGTCACGGTTGATAACTAATAAGCCACACAAACAGTGACTTGATGTTCATTAATTAAAATAATCTATTTTCCTTTTTAGCTGTAGATCCCCCTCGTTGAGGGTTGGGGTGTATTTCTATGGCCAATATCTCACTATCCAAATGGTATTGGATTGTTTTTATAGGAGTGTGCTTCAGAGTTTAGGTCACTTAGCAGCAGGTCTGGGTTAAGTGATAGGCAGTGACAAGGTGGGGCAAGAGTCTGAGCCACAGGGGGGGTCCCAAATGCTGCCAGTTTTGGGTGCTGCCTTTATCCCTTCCCTGCAGGGAGAGGAGAGGATGGAGATGGCAGGGATGGAGAAAGTGAAGGAAGGTTCCACTGCTCCTATCCAGGAGCACTCATTCCTCACAGGATGGGAGCAGAAACAGGGAAAAGACCATGCTGGGGTAAAAGGTTTGAGCCTTGGGAAAAGGGAAAAGATGAGGAGGTGCCATGAGAGCTTTTAGTGCAGCCCCAGTCCTGGGGAAGGTCTCAGTCCAGACCCTCCTCAGAGGCATCAGCTGAGGGAGGGGGTTGGTGGGAGCACAGGGATCCAGGCTCTGTCCACAGATCCTGGGATTTCCCAGCACCCTGGGAAATCACACAGACCCAAATAATTGCTCCGAGTGCCTGAATTAGCTGGGCTAAAAGTACAAGAATTGCTAAAAAGTCCTTTACGTGGTATCTCCTGGTGTGAAGAGAGCATCTGCTGGGAACCTGCCTCTGCTCTGGGGTTTGGGTCTGTGAGGAGCTGCTTTCTCTAACAAAGCAAATATTTGGGGACAGCACTAGATGTGGGAAGTGCTGCATAGCAGGGAAGTGTGAAGTATTAGTAATGATATGAAATACTACTCAAAATTCAAGGTTTTCCACATTTCATTGCGAGCTTGAACATTGGACTTCTGTCACAGACATTTCTGCTGCAGTACATGCAATTTCTAGAATAAATGGGCTGGCTTTCAGTAGAAAATGGGACAGTTTTCAAAGGAAAAAAGGCCAATTTGTGAGTAAAAATGGGCCTCTTTCTGAGCAAAGAGACTTATAAACATGAAGTGATAAATGGCTTTGCAAGTTTTCCATACAATAATAACAATTTCCTAATCAATGTAAAAGTTGCAGGTAAGGGAAGGGAGCTTCATTGAGGTTTTAATACATTGAATGCATTTTAGAAAATAAATATATGAAAACAGTAAATTTTGTTCCACTCCGTAATGTGAGTTTGTGTTGGAGACATGTCCGCAATATTTCTTTGCGTGTATTTTTATGATGTTATAAATCAAATCCCTGTTCTTGGTTTGCTGCCTTCTGAGATGAATTTCATGAAATAATGTTGCAAGACTTAAGGAAATACATTTTTTAGGATCCCATGTGTGGCAGTGGCATCTGATTTTCTAGTAGTCCATACGTCTTTAGAACAAAATATATCTTCTAGCTTGACTTATTGATTTTACATGTAAATATATTGCTTCATAATAGCTGATCTGATGAGCAACTGGTGGGGTTGCTTTTCTCATGGCCTAAAAATGCTTCAAAATCTGAGGAGTTGGGATCTCCTTCTTACACATGCTCCAAAAAAAGATGGTGTGATGGGGCCAGGAAAACACATGATGCAGAATGCACTATTTAGGGAATGCTTTCAAACCTCTTGGCCACAGAGATCGTGTGACCTGAGAGGTCGCTTTGCTGAGCTGTCTCCCCACTAATTCCCTGGAAAAGTGTTAGATAAAGGACACAGGATGAGTGATGCCAAAGATGTGCATCCTGGTTCTTGCAGACACAGTTGGCTCAGGGATCTGCTCTGACATCATTCTGTCACTTCACCCCAAGGATCCAGAGGAGGTTTTGTTGTTCAGGGGAGGTTTGAATAAACATTCCTGAGCATATGAGATGTTCTTACTGTGCAGTTTTGAAGGTGACTGCAGCACTTCCAGCTGTGCCCTCTGCTGATGGTGCAGCACACGTGGCCTTAGGGCAGATGGTCCCATATCAGGCAGCCATACAAAATCCATTTTAATGAGGTGCCCAGCCTTGTCTCCAGTGAATCCATGTCAGCACTCCCTTTGAATTCCATGAGAGCAGGTTCTGATGCTGATAATTGCCCCCTTTGGTGGAGCTGTTACTGATCCACGGTCCAACTTGCAAACAGATGTGCTTTGATCTCTGATGTGAGGGAGGAGAATTCCAAATGCTGTCACATTCCCATTGCAGAATGGGGACCACAGGTGTTTTTATTTTTTTCCAAGCTAAGGCTGTTTTGGGGGGAGGAAATTAAGGGTGGCTTTTGCTCTGGCCCTGTGCTGTCTGGTTCCACAGCAGGGAGGCAGCCAGGCAGGTACCCATGGCACCAGAATCAGAGATCTTCCATGTCAGCCACTGATGTTACTCTGTGTGTTTGCTTTGGGCAACAACTGCCAGTCCCTGCCCATTTTAGAAACTGCTTTTTTGTTTCTTCCAGTGAAGCAAACTTAGATTACCAGTCTAAATGCTAATACACAGAATGAATGGGATTTAATAGAGCGAATTTATATGTAGATTGTGACATTAGTATTTAATTACGTACCCATCATAACACTGATGAAGCAAGCTGCTAAATATTGGTGCAGTGAAGGTAGAGCTTACTTGTAAAGAGCAAGGATATTTTAATTTCTTGCCTCTTTCCTAATCTTCTTAAATAACAGGATAAATTAGGTACTGTTTACCAATATTCACCTTCATGCTGTATTGCAAATGAGGGCTGCAGAGTAGCAGCTGAAGCTCCTGCAAAGCTGAGCTGCTGTTTTGGTAAAACACTGTGATAACAGATCTGTTTCTATGCTGTATTTTATCGGGCCAAATAAAGTTTGAGAATTTTTAAATTTATTATTTTAATATGAATTAAAAGTAGTATGTTATTTGTGTGAGGTTTTTTTTTTTAACCCTTCTTTTTCTGTTCTTTTTTTTTTCAGACTATGGAAAGCCCAAAATACGAACTGGTTATAGAAGCCAAGGATATGGGGGGTCTTGATGTGGGACTGACTGGCACAGCAACTGCCACTATTCTTATTGACGACAAAAATGACCATCCACCAGAATTTACCAAGAAGGAGGTAAGAGTTTGCCATCTGTGCTCTACAAAACGGTGCAAGCAATTGTAATTAACTCGTTTCTAAATATAAAACTGTTCCTTAAGGAAAGGAAAGACTTCCAGACGTGTTTTTAGCTCAGTGTGACAGACTTTCCCGGAGCTGCTCTTTTCTGGTTTTTTACCTCAGTAAATCTGTACGCATCGTTTCCAAATCAAAGTGCAACCACCAGGTAACAATTTGTGTCAAGGGATGCCATTCAGAGGTTGGCTGGCAGGGTGAAAAACTGTAAAATAAATTTGCTGGTGGTAACTTTCTCCTTTTTCTCCTGTCGGGGAAAATAACAAGTTCTCTTTCCCTACATTCTAGCTCAGGGCTTCCATGGCCAGGACCAGGGATGAAAGCAACACGTTTTTTCCCTGTCTCCAGCACTTCCCCTGTGAGCCAGCAAGTGTTGGGAGTTCTGTAATTAAAACCCTAGTCCTGAAAGCTTTAAATTTAACCTACAGGTAGAATTTGCACTGAAAGTTGTTTCCCTGCAAATTGAATTCCACTGAAGAATGCTGGAAAGTCTGATAAAACCCAAACCAAAGGTATTCCCTGACTACAGGGGATGTAATAATAGTGCCATAGCAACTCAGGCAAAACATCTGCCAAATTTCATGCCCTCCTCACACTGCTCCCTTCCTTCCCCTACATTTATTATTAGTCTGATATTTATTTTTTTTATTTTATTTTTTTTTTTTTACTTCTGGTACCTGGAGGGAATGGGAAAGTTTCAAAAGTTTTACTTCGTTTGGATTTTGCTGTAAAAGTTTTCTGGGGCTCTGCAGATTTTTAAGGAGTATTCCCAAAAGAGGAGAAGTAAGCATGAGGGATGCTGATTTGAAGGTAATTGTGGAAAAAGAAAAGGAAAGCCTGTGGAATTCTTGTAGAAGGCTGTAGAAGTCTTGCTTTTTTTTCCTTGAGGTTTTACCTTTTCAACATTTTTTTTTTGCTGGCCTAATATTAGCAATTGACAACAGATTATTTTGAAAAAAAATACTGCTGTTTTATTTGAATTATTATTATAAAAGCAAAGTAAACACCAGATTAAAGCATGGCAGAGAAGGGTTATTAAAAAAAAAAGGAAGAAGAAATTAGAAACAATGACAATTTGCCAAGAGGAATATTAATTTTCACTAATCAGTGGCAATAGTTATAATTACTTCAGTCAAATGCTTTGGCAAGTGTTTCAGTCACCTAAAAAGTATTATGGAGAGCCTGATTCAAACCTTTTTAGTACAGAGGTGACAATTAAGTGACTTTGATCAAGCAATTAATTCCCTTAGAATTAAACTTCAGATCAGGTTTTTAATGCTATGTTTCCTGACAACCAATACTTAAAATATGTTTAAAATACTGTATTATTTAGCCTTCCTGGACATAACAATCTCCAAGACAACTCAGTGTATTTAGAAATAGGAATTTATTGGATTAATGAATATTGATAGCAATTCATGAGAGCCACAGTCCACCTACTTGAATTTCCATAATTGGAGATTTCTTCTCTTGGAACAATCTTTCTGTATATCTTTCAACAGAATTCTTTTCAAGAAATCTTTCTATAATTTTATGTCCTATTTGATTTAGTAGTTTGGTAATTTGGGCAAGCATGTTAAAAACCTCGTATGTCTGCTTAGGCACAAATGTACTGTTAGTACCTATTTCTGTGGAAATGAATGTTTATAAATGAAATGTTTATAAATTCAGTTTAGTCAGTGACAGTAAAAGGGTCTCTGTACCCTTGAAATGTTGGGGATTTTAGCATAGAAATAAAATAGGTGTGAGGAGGCAGCACTATCTAGTTTTCTTTCTGGTCTTAGACATTCTTCTTGCAGTTTATAGTTTCCATAGAGACATATATGTATATACATATTTTATGGTTTGGCATGGGTTTGAACCTTTCACTATTTAGAGATGTTAATGACCTCAGAAATCTTCCCTCTGCCTTCCTAGGTGATATTCTTAGCCCATGAATAAGGCAGGAAAAATCTGTCTTTAGATGTATGATGCCAGGCCCTTTTAGAAACAGATGCTCTCTATAAAAGAAATAGTGTAAGAGGTGTCTATTAATTGAGCCAGTGACACTTTATTTGGTTTATTGCCTTAAGTGCTTAGTTATTGTATTTTAATACCAGTTGTATACCACAGGCTGCAATGCTATTGATTTGGATTAGAGTTGAAAGGAGAAGGCACATTCTACAAGATAACTTTTGAAGTGGAAAGCTCAACTTCAGTAAACCTGAAGGTTTGATTTCAGAGTGCATATTCTTCTCTTTGCTCTGAGATTGGCTGCTTTAGGCCTGGCTTCTTATGGTATTGACATGTTTTCCCAGCCAGTTTCCTTCTCTCTAAAGATCCTTTTTCTCGACATGTTTTTCCCTTTTGTTAAACAAACGCTTATTTACTGCTCTGTGTTTCCATCTGACAGCATAATCTCTACATACAATAGCTCTGCCTTTATTTATCATGTGCTGTTGATGTAGCTCATTTAAACCAAGTTTTCAGTGTGTTCTCTTCCTCTGTCAGCACAGGGGCCAAACTCATTCCTGATTTGACACAGTGAAAGGAATGAAATCAGGAGAGCTGGATTTGCTCAAAAGTCTGGACCCTGTGTAGGTTCAACACTGGGTACTCCAGGGAGTGCAGTAATTGGTGTTTTGAATCTTATTAAAGATACATATGATTACAATACAACAGAAGTTTAGTGATTTTACACATCCTTCTCCAACGTTGAAAATTTCTATATTTCTATATATTTCTATTTCCAAGAAGTCTTATATGTGCCAACAGATATCTGGTTCCTCAGTGCAAGGCAATCTCAGCCATGGCTCAGCATGGCTCTGTCTGTTGAAGATGAGTTTTATCTTTTAACACTTGACCGATCTCTCCCACTTTTTTCCTCAGAAACAACGTTATGAATCTACCCCTAAGCTATGACACACTGTGTACTGCTTACTGTGTCTATTCTTAAACACTTATTAAAAATACTTAATAACAGGCTTTATTTGAGTTTTTTAGAAAGAATCATAGAATCCCACAATGGTTTGGGTTGGAAGGGACCTTAAAGCTCGTCTAGTTCTACCCCCTGCCATGGGCAGGGACACCTTCCACTAGCCCAGGTTGCTCCAAGCCCTGTCCAACCTGGCCTTGGTCACTTCCAGGGATGAGGCAGCCACAGCTTCTCTGGGCAACCTGTGCCAGGGCCTTCCCTCACAGGGAAGAATTTCTTCCTAATATCCAACATAAACCTGCCCTACTTCAGCTGAAGGCCCTTCTCCCTTGTTCCAGCACTACCTTCTCTTATAAAAGAGTCCCTTGGCAGCTTTCTCATAATCCCTGTTTAAACACTGGAAGGGGTTCTGAGCTTCCCAGAGCCTTCCCTTCCCCAGGCTGAACAGCCCCAGCTCTCTCAGACTGCCTTCATAGGAGAGGTGTTCCAGCCCTCTGATCGACTTGGTGGCCTCCTTTGGGCTCACTCCAACACATCCACACCTCTCTTGAGTTGGGAAAGGCCTAAACATCCCCTTGTTGCTGTGCCCAGTTCGGCAGCAGCTTCTCCTGGATTTCTGTAGATCTTGTTGGAAGAAGGGGATGTTTCAGGTGGTTGTTGTTTCAGGTGGTTGTTGTTTCAGGACACAACTCCAGAAGAAGCTGAGCAGCCTGGCTGTGATCCAGCACAGCACTTCCATTAACTCCAGAGGAGCACTTTAAGCCCATGAGGCTGTCAGTGTGTGTCAGGCACTTGGATGGGTTAATATCTGAGACACTGCTCTGTGGGATTCAGCCCAAGGTAATTATTTTGTTACTGCCCCATCACTCTACACACTCCCAAAATATCTGCCTTGTCCTATTTCACATATACCTTACAGCTAATAATGGGCTTGAGCAGTGTAAAAATCCATTCAGGTGTGCAAATAGTATCCTGTTCCCTCCAGGGGGTTAAATAATTTCATCCTTAATGCCTAAAAGAGCAATGTTTTAAGAGTTCCTCCAAAAATCCCAGGTGAAGTAAAAAGGTCTACCTTTTAAAAGGTCACAGTGGCTGGGATATTGTGCCAAATTTAAATTATAGAGACTGAAAATAGAGATGCTTGTAAAGTTAGTGGCCCCTTTTTAAAATTTACAACTCTATTTCTATAATAGGAAAGAGTTTTCAAATTAATTTTGCGAATTATTACCGAACGCAGCATTTTGTATTGCAAAGAGCAATTTGGCCTTTCCTTTCCAGCAGGTCAAATTTTGTTCAGCAGCAAAGGATTACTTATGTGTAGGTAAGGAATGAAGCAGAGCAAGGAGCAGGAGTTGATCATTCTGGAAAATCTGTTCCCTGACCTGCATACTGCAGGATATCCCAGCTAGGTGGGAATGACAGACCGAGGGAACATTAATGGTGCTGAGTCTTGTTTTTATACCTAGAGCATTAACAAAAATGAGAATTATTTTCTTCTGTCCCTGTGACAATGGGTGACAGCCAACAATAGTGTTGTGTGCCTGCAAACCAGTCATTTTAGCCTATAGTTATATGTTATATATTGCAGTGTCCCTGTGGTTGTAGCGGGATGAAAAATTAGCACTGTAGGTTCTGCTGAAAGCCACGAGCAGGCAAACGCTCCTCTTGTATCTGTTCCTGTAGGTTCTGCCCAGATGTTCCCTAAGACCCAGGGGAGAAAGGAAAAAAATGTTTTAACATGAGAAAGATACGGACTTGACCTCCTCCTGTCTATTCTTCCTCCTCCAAAAGAATAGTCCAATGAATCCTTCTTATGCCACTCAGACTGCAGAGTATATGCTCAAAAATGAGATTCTTCTGAATATATTTGCCTTTTTATTCTGTCCTATATTTTTAAATCTTCCATTTTAGCTCTTTAACACGTTACTTTTTCCTTAATATCAGATATATTGTCTTTCCTTAGCAAATGCTACCAGGCACTGGAGAGAAGAATGCACTGATGTGGCTTAAGGGGATGATTTTTCTACAGTCCCCCTTGTTCTTGCATCTCTCCTTTGCCACAGATTTGGGACAGCAGCCCATCCCTAGTCATGCATTAAAAAGTGGGACTTGTCAGAGTGTTCTCACTTGCATATAAGAAAGAGAGACCTTGTTTGTTCAGGGAATAGTCATTCTTGACACAATTCCTCTTTGTGCCACTTCCATCCTCACCTTCAATTTCATCCATTTCTGGGACAAAGAAATGCAAAATACGAATAATTCTGTCACATCGGGGAGAATAAGAACAGGGAAAATATGTTTTCCTGGTATAGATTTTTTTGAATCTATGTTCTTAGAAATGACTCTTCCAGATAAATGAAGAAGCTTGCCTCCTGTGAACAGAATAAAATTCGTGTAATTTGACAAAACATTACCACAGTGAGATTTGAGATATACTAGTGCTGAGCCTTAAGTGAAAAATATGATTTTCTCACATTTTGAATACCAACTGATAAATGGTTTATAAAAGGGTAATAAATGACTAATGTGTGCTTTAATAAATGATTCATCAGTTCCTACAGAGACCTGTAAGTGAATAGGTTGCTTGTCACCATGATTTATGATGACTTCCAGCACTGTCTTCTGACTCAGTTGTGTTACCCACTGGGGCAAACCAGCCCCTGGAGGACAATATGTATCTCCTTCTGCTCGTGGTTCAAAGAGGATATGAGACTTTCACAGCACCATCTGGAGAGATTTATTTTTCAGCTCAGGCTGTTGAGAAACAGGCTTGTAGCTCTGAAAGTCCCTGCCTTAATTCTTGGGATTGGCTAAACCATATTGAGGAGCAAAAACTGAGCTAAAGGCAATTGTAAGGTTACTCCAGGCTCTTTTTTCCACACTTCTCTTACAAAAATGTCTCTCTCAGACATGATACTCTTATTTTCTGTGGTAGACACACCTTACCAACGCAGGCCTGATTTGTCCATTCACTTGACATGTTTAAAAACCAATCTCACCTCCCCTTTTTCTGTGCTCTGAAAGTCAACCCTGGTCCTTATGTTGTCTTACAAGGAAAATTTTTGCCCTTTGAGATCCCTAATTAATCTTGTTCCTTTCTCTGTTGGTCTTGCCACTGAGCTGGAGCTGGATTCTTCCCATGTCACGTAGTGTTCTCTCCTGCTGGATGTTGGAAGGGCAGACGACTGAGCTGAGGTGCTTGAGCAGCAAAAGCAGATCTGAGCAGATGAGAAGAAGCCATTGCCAGCTGACAGTTAAGAAAAAGAGTTTTACTCTGGCCTAAATGTTATAGGAACCTGAAATTCTGAAATTCTAGCAGCCTGTTCAAACTGGAGCAGACAGTCAGATTTGTCACGAGAAATAGTTTTGTGGAAGGGCTAAAACCATTTCAGCAAAATCACACGAACAAAATGCATATTGGAATCTCCATTTGGCTCCTGCTTCTGGGCTGTGAGACAGTTTACATGCAGAGAAATCAGAATTCACACAGAAACTCAACAGAGCAGGGCAAAGCCTCTGCAGCTGTTGGTAAACTTTGGCATAAAGAGCAGCTTCGTGATGGCTGGGGATCACCAGAGAGGAGCTCTTTGGCCATTCCTTGTTTTTTCTAGAGCTGTAAATACAACTAAAAAAGGCTCCTGGAGCGTGCCTTAACCTTCAGAAACCCCTTACACCAGAGAGATATTTGCACTGACCTTTTCACTCAGCTTTACTTCCACTTCATACTCCTGCAGCAGTTCACTACCACACTTGACAACCCTCCAAGTGCCCAAAAGTCTCCCGGAAAACAAATGAAAGATGTTCCCTGGTATGTTTTTTATATGTGAAAGGCAGAATTCGAGGATGATTTCTCTGGTCATGGAAAATAGAGGAAATGGGATCAAGGCAGGATTGCTGTTTCTCTGTCACCTTTGTGAGGTACCTGTTTCACCTGTTCTTGAAACATCCAGACATCAAAAATTGAAGGGTTTCTCAGGCTAATCCTGCACAAATCTGAAGAATGAAAGTTTCTGCATTCCTGCATAGCCTGAGCTTGATTTCCTTTGCTAGAACTTAAAATCGTTTCATCTTATGTTGCCCTCAAAGTTATGGAGGACAGATTATGCCCTTGATACCGTTCTTAATTCTTGTATAATGACAATTCATGAAGAAGAAACACGGATCTCAGGATATATTGTCTGTTTCTTTAAAGGAATAACACTTGTGTTAAAGCCAAAGTTAATTTTTTTTCCCCCAAAATATTGACCTAACCATTGTTTTGATGAAAACACAAGAGATCAAGTTTATCCAACCTGTGTTCTTCTATGTTTAAGATGAGGCAAAGATGTAGGTGTATATTTGTTTCTGCTAGAGTCCATTTGCCAAGTGTCTGCTAATTTAGTTTAGAGAATAACTATTAGTCAAATGAAAAGGTATTTATTAAATCTATTTGAAAGGAAACAAGGATCTAAATAGTGGCAAATATTTTATTTTCCAAATGAAGACTGTGAGCATTCTGTTGTCACTGCAAAAATGCGACAATATTTGAAATTTTCAGTAAAGTTTTATTGACTTTTATGACCATTTCTTCATGGTTTATAATTGGCCATTGGTCTCACTCATGTAGTCCAAGGCATTCAGAGTTTCCTTAGTTGTCATGACCTACAGAGCAGATTTCAAAATGACATAAGCAGTTTAGGAATCTAAAAATCTAATTAACAGAATTTTAGAAACCCCCTTATTTTTTTCCCCAAATAATTTTAAATGTCAAGATAAAAAAGAAGAAGAGCTTACTGGACTTAAAAAAATACCTGTAAAGACATCCAGTGTCCACTGGAGTAAAGACATCCAGTGTCCACTGGAGTTTAAAAAACTGGACTTAGGAGCACAGATTGCTTTACTCTCAGTGCAATTACGATTCTAAATGTCTGTCTCCCTTCTAAACACTCTCAAATAATCTGGAAAAATGCCCAAGATCAAGAAAATTGTTCATTAATATTTCTGATTTGTGTTGTGGTGGTACCAAACTAGGGACATCTGGAAGGCTTATTTAAACATTCTGGCTATCTGGGTAATGAAATTACCTTTTTATTATTTTTTTTTTAATTTTTCTTCATTACTGTGTGTCAGTTTTACCAGAATTAGCTGGTTTGAGGACTGTCATGTGATGGGAAGTGCTCAGCACCACTCAGGGTTGAATTGCCAATGACCTTAAAAACAAACACTCTGCCGTAGCGCTACAAGAAGAGAATAATTTCAGAGGAAGAAAAACAAATAGGATTATTCTGTGCATTGACTGAAACAGAGGGCTGTTCAGTAAAAAAAAAAACCAAACCAACAGCATTTGGAAGACCAGTGTCTCCTGTACTCATCCAGGTTCATACTGTGCACATAATGATCTGTGTTCTGTCAGTGAGCAATCTGTATAACCACTGCAAGCACTTTGTTCAAGAACTTTTGCAAAATATGTTTAAGGCTGAGTCCATCCACTTATCCCATAATTAGGGCTGGATCCTCTGCATAGCAGTAGGCAGCAGACTTTGACATTTATCTTTGCTTCTGAGGGCCGAGTTCGTTGCTTTGTTTCCCTCCACCAAGGTCATGAAATACATGAAGTTGTCTGTTTAATCTCCAGATAAACACATTTCAGTGGCACATAAAACAACAGAGTGCCTGCTTTATAAGCTGAGAGCAGCTGAGAAACACTTGTACAATACAGGAAGGGTTCTGTGAATAGAAATGATCATTCAAACAGTATGAAATTGGGGAGGAACACAAAGGCACTGCACTGCTCCTCCAGATCTGATTTGCTTCCCAGCACTCTTGCTCCAAGCATGCTCACACAGTAAACTTGTATTTTTGCCAACCCTTTTACTTTCTTTTTTTTTTGGTTTTTTTTTTTTTTCCCTTTGTCACTGTTCCTTTCCTGCCCTTCATTTATTTCATTGATTTCTTATAATCAGCTGATCTGAGCCGTCCTGATGCAAACTCCTGTGTGAGCCCCTGCCTTTTGTAAGCCTTTGGTTCTGCTTGGAAGGTCAGCAGCAACTCAGTGGTAATAACAGCAATTCTCACTGCAGCTGGTAAATTCTCACCACAAAACCGTTCCAATGCTGACTATCCTCTGAAGAATTCTTCCATCTGCTTCTGCTAACAGCAAATATCCAAACACTGTGAGCAACAGAAAAGCCATAAACCCACAATTTATTGCTCTCTTCTACAAGAAGTGAAGGTTAATATGCTTCCTCAGTGTGGTCTATGAAGTGTGAACTTTACGATAGATATTAAGGTCAGAATTACAAAGTAAACAGGAGCAGGAAGAGTTTTGAGTACATGTAGCACAAATACGTTTGGGGAAGGAGCTGGAGAGTAGAAATTAAAAAGGAAGGAAGGCTCTTGAGAGAAGCACAAGCTAAACAAAGATAATGTAATGTCTCCAGACCTAGTCTTGGACCACTTATTCAGGGAAGCTGTATAAACATAATTATTAGCAGTCACTGCCAGGAGTGGTTATGTGATTTTCCAATTAGAGAAAAAAACCTGCCAGCTGGAATTTTGCAGTTGCCTTCAAATCAAATTAGGACTATTTTCTAGAGATTTCAATTTTAATGCAAATTTTAAAATCGGTGTCTTTTACCTGATTTTTTTTTTTCCTCTGAATGTGGTGCTGAAGCCCTCCATGGACATTTCCTTTGGTTTCACTCTTCTCCAAGAGTGTTTTTAACATGTACCACAGTAACTGTCCAAGGAGCTCAAGCTTCAACATTGAGTGCAGGCAGGTGACACCCAGACTTCCAAGAAACTTCACATGATTACTTTCAGATCAAAATATGAAAGAACCAATCAATCTTTTCTCAAATTAACTTTAAGGTTCTCTTTTGGGAGACCTCATTTGACTTTGTGACATCCAGTTGTCCAAACCGTGTGGATACCCTGTGATTTCTGTATGAGGTATTCACTGCAGAGTGACTCCCAAATCATGGTTGTCTCATTCATAGCATCATGGATTGGTTTGAGTTGGAAGGGACCTTAAAGAACATCTAGCTCCATGTGCCATGGGCAGGGACACCTTTCACTAGCCCAGGTTGCTCCAAGATCCATCCAATCTGGCCTTGGACACTTCCAGGGATGGGGCAGCCACAGCTTCTCTGGGCAACCTGTGCCAGGGCCTCCCCACCCTCACAGGGAAGAATTTCTTCCTAATATCCAATATAATCTACCCTCCTTCATCTTAAAGCCATTCAGCCAGGACAATATCCAAACTGGTGGTCAGGTAGAGGGGAACAGATGCCGGGTGTTCCTCTGGTGGTGCAACCAGCAAAAATTCTCTGTGGCTTAAAGGACTTTCTGCTTCATGTACATAAAGGATTACAGTCCCTCATGTGGAATATTAACAGAAATACCAAAATCTCCTTGTCTGACACAGCGCAGCTGATTTGAGGAGTAACAAATACAGGAATTATTAGATGGGTTGCAAAATATCGCTCTAATCCCGCGAGTTAAGAAACCCACACTGTTAATGTGCCTCCAGCATCTGTGGGAGTTCTATTTTAAAAGTAGGATTAAAGAAGATAACACACTATAGATCTTAACATATTCAATTTGCAGCAGACAAAACCCTATTTAATACCAATTACACAATATGTGTGAACTGGTATTATAGTTGCAGTTTATATGAGCAGAGGGAATTTATAAAGCTGAAGTCTATTCATTCAAAAATAATAGTTATAGAACTGCTTGGGTCATTCCACTAGAATGGAATGAGTTTTGTGATCAGTTTATCAATTCCTTCACTGACAAGTGAGATTTTAAGATTTTTCTCAGCAACACTAAAACTGATTTGGCTACTACAAAATTTTCTAACCATCTGTGCACACGAATCAAAATGTCAGGATTATTTAGACAAAATATCTTTTTTCCTTCTGCTCTGAACCACTAAAATGGTGAACCAGCAAAACTCACCAGCTGAAAGGAGCTGTAGGTTTGTTCAAGGAAAATTTTTTTAGCAAGTGCCTGTGAAAGATTCTCATTTGGAAAGCAATAAAATTGTGTAGGGCTGATTTCCTCCTGAACTTACTGGAATGAAAACGGTGTTGATACACGTAAGAAAAAGCAGATTAGGGGGTTCATACAGAACTCCCTGCAGTTATAGTCTCGGTTGAGGAAAACGGTTCAGGAGTGTAATTTATTCATATCCTTGTACTTTCTACTTTGGCTTGTTTCCAGGACTTGTTTGCCTTGGAGTTCCAGATGCTTATTTGCTTAAAGGGTAGCCCTTTCTCCAGCCGTCTGTCTAACAGTCACTTAATATTTATTTGTTTTTACAAATGTTTTCCCCTGTGTTCTCAGTCCATATGTCACAAAAAAAGTATAATCCCAACTCTACATGGAGTATTGATATTATCCTTTCTTTCCAATTCTAGACTTTGACATGAGCATGAAAAACCCCTGAATCTCAGTTGTTTTCCTGACTCTGTGTTTCCCTCCAACACAACTGCTCTACAGCCAGTCCTTTGCAGTTTATATTCTAACTCCTGTTCTGCTCTTGATGCAGCTTTTACAGAGGTGTTTTTGTTCACTTCTCTGCATATTGTGGAAGATTTCTTCCAGCTAACTACTTGTGAGGTCTGCTTGATATTTAATTTGCCCAGTGCTGAAATTTATCCTTCAAAATCCCTTCTGCCTGCTTCAACATTGTCTTTTTTCAAAACAAAATAACCCACCCCAAACCCCTGAACCAAACAGCAAACTCTCATCTGTTGGGTTTTCTCCCTTTTGAGCCTATTCTTTAGTCAGCAGCCTGTAAGGAGCCTTCCCTGAATTTCAATAATCAACTTTAAATATCCTTCCTCTCCAAACTCCTTGAGTCTGTCCTCTGACTCTCAGAGCCTGAACATCTCACGTTCCTCAAACCCCTCTCTGCTCCTCTTTCCAGTCCCTGCTTCAGAACTACCAAGATAAACTTCAGTGGCATATCCATTAACTTCAGTGACACATCCATTGGCCCCTTTCTGCTCAGCGTGATGTCCCCTTTCTCTCTGCTCTTATTTCCATCATTTTCTCTGCTGTCTTTTTATACAGAAAACTTTCCTTCTAGTATTTCATAAAAAGCTGTTTCTGACCTTTGTCATCTCACGATCCTCTTTCTGTCCCCAAGATTTTGCCCCTTTAGGGTTATTTCTGGAAGACCTTCCTTTTTCCATTCCTTGATACTTTCCCCCAGGGAATTCTCCTTCATCCCCTTGCTCCCTGCTTCCTTTGGGAAGCACCCTTTTGTTTTCATGACTTAAATTGACTGTTTGCTTATGACTCACAGAATTCCATGTACACTCTTTGCCTGCCTTCTATAAATTGAGTGCCATCACTGTCTCCTTCCACACATCATCTCGTTTCTTTTATGCTTTATTTCCTCCTCCCCAGCTCGTTTGTTCTGACCATCTCCAGCCACTGAGGCTGGCAGTGCCCATACTTTATGTAGTACTGTCAGATGTTCTCAGATCAATGATTTTTCTTCATTTAGAAGACTGATGGAAAGGAGACTGTTGCTGTCCTCAAGAAGTTTAAAGGGTTTGAAAGCAAGCTTTTAGTTAAAAAAAAAAAAAGTTTGGAAAATCTGAGGAGTTATGTGAGAAACTTTCAAAAGATACATAAGGAGAATCAATCCTGCTGAATAAGTTTAAATCTAAACCAACAGTTTTCTCTTGCTGAAATAATACCAAGGAAGAAGATTTATCTACAGTGTTGGTATTCTTAACTGTCTGTATCCAAGCTATGGCTCCCATCCAACCAGAGTGCTCCACCAAGATGGGAATGCAGGATTAGACTACAAAACAGATCTGGATTTTTATACATATGCATATCTGTATAAATAGAAACACAGGCCCACAGATGTTTGCCTACCTAAACTGAGGACCAGATGTTCTATTGTCCTAAAGTTGCATTTTCTAACACGGGTTAAAACAAAAATGAAATTTGGTTTTGCTTGTCCATCCCTTAGGTTGGAAAAGACCTCTAAGATCATCGAGGCCATTTGGAAATAACATAATATATTTTCATATTTGGAAATAACACAACTGGCATTTGAAAACAGAACGCTGTACCTGATTAATTGATTTGTGTTGAACTAAGCTAAGAAACAGTGTATGTTTGAAGACAAATGAAGGGCAGGCTTTCTCAGTTAGCAGCTCTGACCTTTTCAAGTTTTCCATCTTAAATAATAATTGAAGCCATAAGTAAATAAATTCAACTTTGCCTGCAGATGTTGAACTCTTTAATGTCCTTTCACTCAGACATAGGCAGTGCCTGATATTCCTGGCACAAACAGTTTTATCATGCCCCGTGCTGGGGCTGACTGGCAGTCTCCAGGAACTGTTTTCTTTCCTCCAGCCATGATTAAAAAGCAGTTCCAATCAATAAATCCGTACGGTTTCCGTCAATGGGAAGCGTTGCCTGGGGGTCTCCTGTGTCCCAGAGGGATTTCTTTTCTTCAGTTCTCCTGTACTCACAAGAGAACCAAATTACAATGAGTCTTGTTTACCTGGACTGCCTGTTGAGGTGGGTTTGGGGCTGCCTGCTGGAGCTGGGGGGAGCAGTGCAGAGCACAGGGACACGCTCACAGAGAGATGTTCCTGCTGAGGTTCCTCTTTGCAGCATCACCTCAGTGAAATCTCAGCTTTGGGAAGATCAAATATTTAAATAAATACAAACACACACTCCTAACTCGTTTGGCCTGTTAGTGGGTAACAGTGTAGGGAGCATTGTTAAAAGGCCTCGGGTTCTGATGTGTGATTTCAGCTGAACTTCACCACATCTCAAGGATGTCAGAGTTGCCTGTCCTCCCTTTTCTTGAACCAGGATCATCTCAGCTGATCAAAGAGCAATATGTGAGCAGCTAATCAGTTTTAGATCCTCCTTACTCCAGGAGTAATTGCTTTAATGCAATCGATTAAAAGGGAATTTTAATGATCTTACTAATTGTGCTTTTAAAGGAAACACGACAGTTATTATTGAACTCTTAATTTATTATTTTTCATGGAGATGGGTTTGGAAAATCAAAACATAAGGTTTTAAAATGCAACATCCCCTGGAGTCTCACTTGTTTATATCCTAAATTTCCATGTCATCTTCGTAAATAATGGTAAAACAGAAAGAATGAAGCAATTGTATTCGACTCATAACTTTTTTCCATTTCTAACTTCTGGGTTATGGGAGACTCAAGAGAAAGGTACTATTCCTACCTGATTTCAGCAGAAGGCAGTACATGTTTCCATGCATCCATACAGCCAAGGAAAGCATCCAGTTTGTATCTTTAATGGACTACTTTCAAGGGAAGCACTAGCCTGTAGCTGCCTGTAAACACAAACACTGGGTGCTAGTCAGCAGAAATAAATGCATTCAGCTCCATTCAGCACATCTGAATTATTTATTCAGAAATAATAAGCATGCTTTGTCAACACATACATAGAGGATTATCTGTGTTACATAGAAAAGCTATTGCAGCCTCTTTCCTCAAGAATTCCTGAACTAATTTAAAGTATTCAGGAAGCACCTTATTCACTTTTAAATGCCCAGAGTCCAGACTATAGGTTGAGGCTCACTTACCCCATAAATTTATTTTTCTTAAATTCATAAAGTATGGGCAGCATTACAAATGTTAATGCTACTATTATAGGATCATAATTTAAAAATACCAGCATTCTCCAAAGGCTCCAGCAGTGTGTCATTTCCCTGCTTTATTAAAATGAATGAACAGATGTACAATTTATTTCTGCTGAACTATCATCTAAATTCATAAGCTATTTCTCATGTGCCTGAAATCCGTGTTGGTTTCCCATTTTCTTTGCCTTAGAAAAAAAAAAAAATTACACTCTCCCATTTATCACTCTGGGGATAAAAACCAGAAGTATACTCTCCACTTCATTCACTTTAGACTAATACCCTCAATACAATTTAAATCCCATCTCTTCAAGGCTATTCAGCAAAAGCCAGGCACTGGGACACCCAGGATCCGATTGGAAAACTCCCTTGCCATCCATGCTGGAGATTGGCAGGTGGACTCCAAGGACATTATCCATTCTCCCTGACAGAGCAAGGGGGGCACAGAGCAGCTGCATTTCATCTTTGGGGTTGGCATTTATGGTCTGAGTGGAGTCCATGCAATTTCCCGGCTAGAAGTTGGGGAAAACTAAGGAAGGGATGAATAATGACTGAAAAGTGGGTAGGGTGAGAAGGTTGGGTGTAGCTGCAGTGACATTTGCAGCCAAAGAACACGTGGCAGCTGGCCCCAGACACCCCAAATGGGTTTGATGTGTCCTGCAGCAGCCCAGGGGCACGGCAGGTGCTCCCTGGGAGTGACAAACAAAAAGAGACAAGGCAGGGATTAGGTGGAATAAAACTATGGAGGCTTAAAAGCAGGTGAAACAGGCATTTTTCCAGGGGAAAAAAACAAGTATAAAAATCCCAGACAGTGTGCTCTCAGCCTGTCACAATTCTTATTTGTTGGCAAGGCTCGTGGGCAGTGTAGGGGTGGCATTTTGCATTAATTCCATGTGAGGAATGAGTGGATGATGACATGTTTTAAGGGTTCTGGCAGCATTTCTTCTGTAAATCCTATTGCTGGGGGTTTATATTGTAAGAAAATCAAAAAAATCTCAATGGTTTGAAGTTGAAAACTGAATTCTCAGGCTCAGATTTTGGGTTTTTTTAGTATTTTTCTTTTTTTTTTTTTTTTTTTTTTTCTGATAAAAATCACTTTGGCAAAGAGAGTGGTGGAACAGAATGCAAATCAATCTGCTTTCTTCATTTGATAGCCGCTCCAGAATTTAAATGCAGGCCTTTAAATTCCTCTTTGCCAGACAATTCAGGAAAATGATGAAGTAATGGTTGAGATTTTTTAAAAAGTACGATTTTCTTCAGAAGTCTTGTCTGCTTGGCACGAGCAGTTTGTTCCTGTGGGAATGCAAGGGAAGAGTTTTTAATTCTCTAGTAAAAATGGAGGAGTTCTTGCTGGAGCAGGAATTTTGCTACAGTGGCTCTGTTGCAGACACCCTCAAAACAATTAAATTCGGATATCTGGCTTTGCCATTCTTGTTCCCTTAGAATCCTTCCCCAAGCTGAGATCATAATTATTTTCCCCTTCCCCTTTCCTTGCATTTTGTTGCCAAGAGAGAACATGACCAGCCAGGAAAGCAAATGCTAGAGGCACAATTTTCATCTTTTATCTGCAACAGGGAGGGCAAATATGATTTTGCAGTTCCACTCTGTGTCTCCAGCTGTCAGCACCAAATCCGGTGTAATGAAGAGTCTTGTACAATGGGGAGTTTGAGACTGGAATCTCAGCTAGGAGAGTCCTTCCTATCACTTGCTTTAAAAAAATCCTGGCAATCTAGGGAGCTTCCTGGAAGTTAATGAGGATCATGAACCTTGAAAATGTTCAGAAATTAGGCAGAAGTGCTTTGCTCTGTACAGATTATTGGATTTGGGTTTATCGTGACTTTTGCAGAGAAGGGTTCTTGAGATAACTTCAATTCTCTCCCTCCCATTTGTATAATTTTCAGTATTTGTTTATTTTTCCTTCAGGAGCTTTGAGGTTACAGCCTCTGTGATCTCCCAGCAACTCTGTGATCTCCTTCATCTTCCCTGCTAGTAACAAGTTTTCCCCTGTCTCTGATGGGAATTTTCCTGGCCTCCACTAAGCCCATCCCTTCTTGGCCTTGTCCACTCTGAAGATGACACACAGACAACCTTTTTACCCCCAGCAGCCCAGGGGGCATTTGCTGTTCAGAGTTACTCAAGGCCACGGGCTTTAGACATCTGGCTCTTTTTTGCCTTCCATGCTGAGGGCAGGAATGGGGTGCTCTAATCCAGCTGGGGCTCCCCAGTGCTGAGCAGATGGAAGAATTCCTGCCTCTGCCTTGTGCAGGTGCTACTTCCTGCACACCTCAACAGTGGTTTGATGTTTTCACAACATTAAATTGCCTTTATTGTCCACGATCCTTTTGCAGTACAGAGTAAGTGACAGAAGTAACATCTGCTGTGTGAGGTTTCTTCTTCTTTCATCCCCAGCACAGGAGGGGAGGAGTGTGTGTATTTTGAGCATTTGGATGTGATGGGGTTTTGCTGCTGTTTGGTTTCTTCCATACCTGTGGCTTTGTGTTTAATATGGAGAATTGATTATGCCATTTGGGTCTTCTCTTTATTTGCTTCATATTTCGTTATAGAACAGGCTGAGAATGTTTCACACACAAAAGAGAGTCTGTAGGCCCTGTGCAGGGCTCTATAGGCACTCCCTGTAGGCTCCCTAGCTGTATGTCCCGTTTAGGCACACTGTGATTTCTCCATATCTCTGCTAATACACCAAACTTCTGACCTGCAATTTTCCTTTAGTTCCTATTTTGGGTTTTTCTTAACGTAAGGGAGCCTGACAGCCGTGTCAGGCTGTGGGCAAATGGACACAGGGGCTTAGGAGGAGATTTATCAATTCCAGGGTTAGTTGAGAGCGAGTTTCATTAAGAGAATGTTTTATAACCATATAGCATTTTTCATTCCAAAGAACCCCTAAGGAACATGCAGAAAATGGATCTTCTCTGTGGGCAAGCAGAAGATTAAATTGCAACTTTCTGCTGCTTGCAGGGAAAATGGAGGTGTAAGACTTCATTTCCTTTATTAAAGAATCCTACTCAGGAAAGTTGCTTTAATTTCTAAAGAATCACTGCAAATAATAGCTAAGCCTGCTGTTGTATTGTCACACTCAAAATCTTGTTGATGGGCAAAGGGAAAGCCCACCTTATATATAAAGCCAAGAATTTATTATTAATAAAACTGAACACTAATCCAAGTCCATCCTAATCCAAGAATCATTATTAATTCAGATTGAATTACTGAAAAAGAGAGAAATATTTTTCAACTTAGAAATATTTTCGATAGTGATAATACAACAAATACAAAATTGTTGTACACACCCTTCTTAGCTCCTACCCCTTTTCCTACTGTTGCTCCCACTGATTCCTTGTTCCTCTGGGTCTTACATTTGGTGGTTTCAATCCAGTGTTTGTGGTCAGGGTGTCAAGGCAGGTTGTCAGCACCTGCAGTGCTTTGCCAGGACAAACACAGTGCTCATAAATTCTTCTTCCTCTCTTTGGGGTCATCTGGGGTCATGTTTATGTGTTTGCTGACATGCTTTTGCGTGTTGCTCTCTCTTCATTGGCCTGAAGCTCCATGTTATGCCCAAATTTCCTACGTATGATGTGTCTTACATTTGTTAGCTACTCTACTGCCCCTTTTGAAGTGCAGTGGAAGGTCTCCATCCTCATTAGTCCCCTGAAACTGTGATAATCAGAAAGCAGAGCTGTGGCTGTAGCAGCAGCCTCAGGACTCCCAGTAAGGAATGTCTGTGTACCAACAGACTCAGGATGGTTGTATAGGATGCAAAACTCACCAGCAGGAGTCAAACTGAGCTGCTGGGCATTTGTGTGGGAAGTACCTCGAGGCTTTCAGGGAGTAGTGAGAGGTCCTTTTTTATGTTTCATCCCATACACAGCACTTGCTGCTTCAGGTGACTGAAGTCCAGAGCTGGTGCCTTTAATGAGTTCCCCAAACTCCACCTGAGCACCCACGAGGGTGCTGGGCTGTCTGAACCAGGGCTGTGCTGGATCACAGCTCATCAAAGGCTCTGCTTACAAGACAAATGATCTGGTGCTCAGCCAAACAACATTAAAAGCCATCAAAAGTAAGAGCAGAGCTAAAATCTGCCAGTGGCAAAAGGGATAAATGGAGGGAACAACGAGGGTTTTTCTGAGCCACCAGTAGAGTGTTTAACCAGGAAAACCACAACTGAGCCATGAAAATGTGTGTCTGTCAGCAAAGGTTATTGTACAGGTTAATGCAGGCATCTTTCCTTCCTCTGGTTTTCCTTTCTCCCTCCAAGCTCAATGCCTCTGACTTTATGGGTGAAAATATCACAAGTAATTGAAGTTGCAAACCCCAGCAGAATATTAAATTAGAAATTAAGCAAAAATGCCCATCAGTTGGAGCACGGAAATCCCGGGCAATTTTTCTAATGCAATATTACAGCAGTTGGAATAACTTTTTTTTCCCCAACTGCTTCACTAACTGAATTGATTGAATTAAATGTGTTCTGTGGTGCCAGAGAACCTCTGACCCCAGTTACTCAGGATAATCAGGGGGTAATCAGCCTGCTGTGATCCGAGCTCCAAAGGAACAAGAATATTGTAAGGTTCAGGGAGCCTGTGCTGGCATTAATCAGATGTCGTCAGGGTTTGATTATAAATCCTAAAGACCACCAAATTGATACAACATGGTTTAATCCACTAAAAATTAGGTATCTACATAGTAATCACCAAGCTGAATATCTGAAAGTGATTGCTTTTCTTGTAAATGAAGTCAGGTGTCAATGCTTTGGAATGTCCCACAGTTTAGTAATAAATATAATGATCAACATCAGCACAAAAGTAGCATTAGCCAGATTAAAAAAAGATTTTGTTCTAACCTCAAATAGATTTTTTTTTCTTCCTGTTGGAGTTTTACAGCTCCACTGAAATTGTTCCTCATGTTTCTACTCTAATTACCAGCTTACTCAGAAGCAAGAAATAGGATATGTTTCTAGTTACCTGCAAGCACAGCATTTTTCTGCCTTCCAAGGGGAGGAGGGTTGACTGCTTACAGTAAATCACACTGCTGTGTATAGAAATAAAGTGGTATTTATTGTCCCTTAAAATGATTTCCCCTAGAACTGGCAAGCTCAGTTGAAAAATCTGTATCTGGAAGTGTGTGTTAGGATCCAATTAATTTCCAGTGTACTTCTGTGCTCTCCTTGGGAAGAGTTCAGTGTGGCAAAATTGATGCAGATGTATGAGCAGGAGAAGGGAAAACAGTCTTAAGAGAGAGGAATAGCACAGTCACTTAATAAACTAATATTCTTCATATACGTCCTGATTTAATAAGCACTCAACCCTCTGGAAAAGCTCTTGGCTATAAACCAAAGATAATACCAAATGCTTATTTATCTCCTTGGTGTCACCTGTATTTCCTGGGAATTGCATTTATTTGCATGTTTGGTCTGACAGGAACTGCAGAATTTAAGCTGCTGCTTTAGGGTTTCCAAGCACACCGCAGCACTGGCTGTGACCAGGATGAGGGAATTGTTTGAAATCTGGATATCCCAGCAAGTCTCAGCTCTGGTGACTCCTGGCTGGAAAGATGAATTGTCCTGCCTGCTTCCACCCAGATTGACCATGGAGTACCTTTGTGCTCAGGGTGTGACTGTGTCTGCACAGGGACAGTAACCACTCTGTGCCACTGGGACAGGCCACCTTTGCTGTTCACAGAACCACACAACAGTTTGGGTTGGAAGGGACCTCAAAGATCATCTGGTTCCAACCCCCTGCCATGAGAAGGGACATCTTCCATTAAGCCAAGTTGTTCCAAGCTTCACCCAGCCTTGAACACTCACAGGGATCCACAGCTTCTCTGGGCAACCTGTGCAGGGCCTCACCACCCTCACAGGGAAGAATTTGTTCCTGATATCTAATCTAAGCTTAAAGCCATTCCCACTTGCCTTTCCCTGCGTGCCCACGTAAAAATTCCCCCTCCGAAAATTCCCCTCCTTCTTCTGGGCCCCCTTTAGGTATTGGAAGGCTGCCCTAAGGCACCATGTTCAGGTGACCTCTGCAGGCTGCCCAAGGTAGGTCTGGCAGGTTTGATTCACTCTGTGTGGGCTCCAAGGTGTGCACACACCCTTTAGACCAGAGCACAGATGTAGTGCCTTGGCCTGCTTTGACCTCCCTGCTAATTCTTGGTGCTCAGAGACGTGAACTGGGGAGCACTGGCATCAAACTGTGCTCATTGCCAATCTCTAAACAGCTTAGAGAGAATTCAGTATCATCCATATATAAAAATTCTTCCTTCATTTTCATCCTTCTTATTGTTAAAAAAAAACCAAATGGATACTTCACCATTTGCACAAAAAATGTCCAGCTGAGGCTGCAGCAGTGCTTGTGTTTGAGAAGGATGTGTGTACAGAGAATGTTTGCTTAGGAAAACATAAATTGCCAGGGAGAAAATGAAAGGGCCTTAATATATTCCCTTTGTGACATTCTAGACATGAAATAAGCACACAGCAGGCCCTTACAAGAGGAATGTTTCATTCTCCTTTATTACAAATATTTTTCTTTCAAGGAAAGGTGAAATGAGCACTGGCAAAGGGAGCTGGGTGGTGGGAGATGGAGACCATCAGTATCCTTAGAGCAGAAAGCAATGCATCCATTTAGCACATCTTGGGTTTTTCCTGCCCTTTTCTCAGCTCTGCAGTGCCAACCCATACATCTGTTGCTGCATCCTTCAGTCAGTGGGGAGGCTCAGATCATCCATAGCCATTAGTCAAATATGCTGCATTTATTTCTATTATTCTTCATTCTTGACCTTGGAATCAAGACTTTTTCTGTGCTAATAGGGTTAGAGACCCCAGATCCTCGCTGTTCCCTGTCAGGGTAACGAGAGCTCTGTGCTTGCTGCATGCTCAGAATATGATAAAGATTTTTCTGCTGTGGGGGGAAAACAGAAGAGGAAGAGAGATCATTAATCATGAAAGTTCACCTATGTCTCTGATCTCTAAATTCTTCTTGTATCATAGCTTTTTGATAGAGCAGTGATGATTTGCTCAATGAACGTTGAGCAAACTGGATGTAGACTAGATAACTTGAGGAAAAAAAAAATCCTGTATATCCAGTGGAAGGAAGTACATGCAGTAGACTTCATTCATCACTTTGTCAGCAGACTTGGAAGACTTATTGTGTTCAGATGGATTGAAATATGGAGTGTTCAGCCCAAATTCTCCTTTCCCCGCTCAGATTTTCCCAGAAAACAAAATGCTGGCTAGATATTTCGTTTTTAAAATTCAGACAGATTCTGTATCACTGCAGATAATACTGCCTGTAAACTTCCATCTGCACCTCCTGCTTCCACTGGAACAGTGTGAAACCTCGCAGAGTTCTTATCTGCTTCCAAAATAGTTTTCATACTGGGATAACTTCAGACAGCTCTCAGCTGGAGGGGCTTGTAAATCTAGGGCATCTCATCCCCATCAGTTGGCACAGCCTAAAATGCCAGAAGTTTGGGGAATTGATGAAATTTGTAGCTGAAATATTTTAGAGATACAAGTTGCTTTGAATGCTTTGGTGCTGCTCACCAAAGACCCCGTGAAGAACTTTAACCACCGTCAAAACATCTGTTGTTGGCAGCTTTGGGTCATGATCAGCTGCAAACTGGCACAATGAATAACTCTCTGCTTTGGAATCCGTGTCCTCCCGGGGCAGAAAAGGCAGGATTTCTCATTTGGATGCATATGCTTCCCTTTCTCAATGAGGCCAAAGATTCTGCCATGGAGAAAGTCTCATTTATATTGCAGTTTCCACCTCTCTGCAAAGACCAGGCTTCTTAACCCGGTAAGAACATGGGTCAGACTTGAAATATTAAGGTGCCAAAACAAGATGCCTCTAGATTTTTTATCCAGAATTTTTTTGTTCTTTCATCTATTTAGAATGAAACAATTCCTTTCTTTTTGTTGTTTTGTTCATTGGGTTTTATTAACTTCCTTTAGTTTGCTTTTGTATAGCACTAAAATATAGTTTTCATCCATGTATGAGAAGTAGTCCTGGAAGTTACCTTTGTAAAGAGAAGTCACAAAATCCCATGTTTAATTCCTAAAGGGAAACATGATAATAATTTAAAAATCATGAGTAGTTTTCATCTACTGAAGCTCTTGTCCAGTCACTGCCCAGCTCCCTGTCCATCAGTACAGAGGCCACATTATATTTATTTCTACCTGGGAGCAGAATAAAGCCTTTAGAGGAATTTCTCCTTCACTCCTCTCAATCTCTCAGACTTTAGCAAATTAACTGGTGTCTGGATATGCATTTTGTGGTTAATGTTAATTAAAAAAAAATATTTTTATTGCCACAAAATTATCCTTTTATCTATCATTTCAATGTGCAGAGAGGAGTAAATTCACCTGTCCTGCTAAGGCCTAAATGTTAAGGGCCCTGTTAAGGGCCTAAATGATAAAAGTGAGAGCTTCAACAGTTAAAGAGGGCGTGGTTTTGGAACCCATTCCTTGTCCAGACCCCAAAAATGTGACAGTTTGGGAACTAATAGGAGGAAATTGTTGCTTATGGATCTGATCCATGGAGCAAATGCATCCCACCTGTATCTGGGGCTCTAGGGGCAGTGAATGGTATGAATTCCTCACAATATGAGTAGTATGTGGCTTCCATACATTTTTCTCTTAGTGAGGCAGTTATCAGTTATCTCAACCATATATATTCATATGATAATCTTCAGCAGCAGAAAAGTTGGTTTGGGTGTAAAAATGTCTCTGCTAAAAATGAAAGAGGAGCATTTGACAGGACCTCCTTCCCTTCCCTCCTCACCATCATCAGGATAACTGAGAACTGCATAGGCTGAGGGGGGAAAACAGCCTGTAAAACCTTTTTGTTCCTGGATGAGAGCGGATGCTGCACTGGGTGTAAAAGGAAGAAAAATCCAGCTAGGTCTATTCTATTTAAAGTTCATTCCATTTAAAGAAGACATCCAGCATCTTGGAAAGAAGATGGGCTGAACACTGCTCTTGATGGGAAGTGCACTGAGGAGGAAATAATACATGGCTGGGTTGGCTGAATGCAGCACAAGTGGTCCCATAAATGTGAAAGGCAGAGCTCTCTCTGGTCCCTTGGCAACACTGATGCTGGAACAGGTGAATAGGTGTAGTCAGGCTTGGTCAGATCATCATTTTCTATGATGCTGTTGTTTTAAACATAAGGTTTGTTCTACCTGGGGTGAAAGAATTTTTTATAGCGAAGAAAATAACATCGTTATTTGAGGTTTTCTCAAAAAATATCTTAAATGTGATAAAAACAGTGACCTTGCACTGTCTTCTGGCCACCTGGAGAAGGAGTATTTGTTTTTCTGTGATATGACCATCATTCTAGAAGTGTCCCTTGTATTTGTGGGTACTTGATTTATTCTAGAAACAACTGAATGCGCCTTGCATTTAAAGGTGGAAAAGTGAAAAAGAATGAATCCTTCCTAAATTATTTATATATTCAGGGAAGAAAAAGAGAGTATGTTTGTCTTCCTTCTGAATCTTCAGACAACTGTGCTACATTTGATGTATACCTGGAGGTAAGAGGCTTTGAAGCAGGCATTCAACATATGATTAATACATGTTAGAATTATCTTTTTTGCCTTCACTCAGCGAGGCCATGAGCTGGGCTGAGACAGAGCCAAAGCCTGGTGTAAACAAAAGTCTGAGAAACAAGTAAAAAAAAGTGGTTGTTTTCAAGTATCCTTCACCATCACTTATTTATAGTCCCTGAATGGCTTCTTAGTCTTCTGCAAGCACTTAAATGAGAGGATCGAATCCAACATCAGCTCCAAGTGGGCTTTCAGCAAAGCTGTGGGAAAGAGGCAGGAAGAAAGTTCCTTAAATCAGTTTATGAATCTTTCAAGGATCTCCTTCTGTGGATCTTCCAGAGTTTTCCAAGACTTATGATCTCTGCAAGAGGAATAGAAGGACTCTTCACACTGACAACCTCACAGGCAACTCTTGCAGCACCCAGGAGGTCATCCATCCATCCTTCCATCCCTCCATCCCTCCATCCATCCATCCCTCCATCCATCCATCCATCCATTTCACCCCATTATTTTTGCATTCTGATCCTGTCCTGCTCAATCATGAATTTTAACACCCAAAGAGTCCTTGAAGTGGTGTCACTGAATCCCAGGGACAGCTTGGCTTTAACCTGATGGAAAACTGCTCTCGGAAGGACTTGCACCTGGAGCACGGGGAAAGAGCCTGAGGATGAGGTCATGTTAAACTTCCCTTTTTCTGATCATTCACGATTATTATCAGTGGCATTAAGCATTTTTGTGTCTTTCAATAAAAAGGCACAAATTCATAGAGCCTGCAGAAGTTGTAGCCCTGTTACAGAGAGCAGAAATGGATCTTTTGCCTGCCTTTAACTAATTGATCTTTTGGATTTGTTGCTCCTGTTGCAGACTGCAACGAAGTTTTTGCAGGCAAAAATATTCACTCAGCCCTTCATTATTGAGTCCTACTTTTACTTTGTAAAGTAACTGGTGCGTGCCTTGAAAGATCACAAGGCATTTACAATGCAGAGCCTGTGAAAATCACTCCAAAGCAAAAAGTGAAAATGCACCCAAAATTATTATGATCAATTTCATATATTCAGAAAGGGGTTTTTTTCTAAGCTACAATTGAATTCTTTCTGTAATTTCACTAGGGAGAAGGGAGAATATTATGTACTTAGGAAAAAATATAGAATAAGCTGAAAGAAACACTTTAAGTTAAGAAATAATATAGTGCCTACGAGCCAGCATTATGGCAGTAAGACAATGCCAATAACTAAAGCCTGTTTAGGTGACTCACAGCTATAATTTCTGCTTTGCATCTAGTTTACACCATCAAATCCTTGTCATACTATGATAATGCTTTATATTTACAGAGTGTCTTTCATCTAAATGGCTTTCAAAGTGCTCCGTGTGTTGCTTGATGTGCAGCTTCCAGAAATTGAATCCATTACACTAATACAGAGATTTTTGTAGCAAAACAGCTGCTATTTGTGTCCACATAATAAAGGCTATGCACAGTCTTAAGAGGGAAAATACCTTCCAACTCTATAGAAGAGATCAGGGAGAATGTAATACCGAGTTACAATTTGCCTTGGCCACAGAATTGTCTATTAAATTGCTCACGGGGAGAGTTCAGCACAAACTGCAGTCGGTCAGGTCCTGTTTTCCAGCCCCTGGGGGCCCGTGAGAGCAGAACAGAACACTGGGTCCTTGTGCTGAGGTGAAAGGTGGCTGAAGAATCAGCAGCATCACTTTGTTCAATGCACAAATATTATGCCAAGTGTTCCCTCCTTGAACTCCAAGCTCCAGGTGACTTGGTTTGTTGTTATCGAGCAAGCTGGGCTTTGTGTCCCACTGAACTCCACAAGAAATGCCCATAACTGACATTTATGAATTCTCATCCCAGATTGATTAAGAATGCAAACCTTTGTGATCACTCTGAAAATTCATTTGTACTTGGAGATATTGCAGATACAGAGCTATGGAAAATACATTACTTCCTTAACAAATAGATATTGGAAACTGAGGGGCACATGTGCTGAATATCAGCGTGCAAAGGAAAAGGCACAGGCAAAAAGCAAGCAGGTTGCAAGCACAGGCTTATCAACCTTTTTTTAAGAAATTAGATAAACAATGGTTGCAAAAGCAGTGGACTTCAGTGGAGGAGGAGAATTACAACAATACAATTTCCCCGTGGAATTTCTAACAGAGCCATAATGAATTAATACATCCCATTATTTTTCATCTTTCTTGTTATATAGATGAGGAGACAAACACATGATAGCGGCACAGAACACCCTCCGCTGGAATATCACCCTGATAAATGCAAACTGACACAGAGTTTTAATTTGTTTGTTCTTGATTGGGAATCACAGTGTGCAGAATCCTAATGAGCCGTGGGGTGGTGATCAGCAACCCCAGACACGTTTGCCTTGCGTCGTGTTTGCTGCTCGTGTCAGCTCTTTAATTTGGGGATGTCAGTGCCCCACTCTGAGCCAGTTTTTTAGTGGCTTCATAAAGGTGTTATTACTGCCTGCTCATGCCATTGCTGGACAGCAGACACTAAGGTGATTCTGATACAGTTAAGTTCATTTCTTCCTCTGCTTTGAGAAGTCAGTAAACAGAATTTCACTTGCTACAGAAGCTTTAAGTAAGGCTGTCAGATTAGAACCCAATTTTCATACAGTCTGGGCACCATTGCCAGCTATGCTTGAGACTGAGGTGGGGTCAGTGCTTGGATTCTCAGGTGATAACATTTTACAAAGTGATTTTTCCATGGACCTGCCCCATGGTGGAAATGAGACAAGACTGGTTTTCTTGAGACCATCCAGAGCCATTTTGCTGCCAGTGAGAGCTGCCACTGCAGCATCCCACCAGTTCACCACAGAGCTCAGTGTGGGGGAGGATTTGGCAGGGTGTTATATCCTGGCTCCACCAGGAGACAGTCACTAAAATTAAGCCTGCAAGATGCAGGGAAGGGAGGAGTGGTTTGCCTGCTGAACTGAGGTTATCTCAGCTGCTCAGGGCTGTGCTGGCTGCTGGTACCTGGGCTGTGCTCTAGCACAGTTGTTTTGAACGTTGCTTGTCTCCTTCCCATCCCTTCAGTGACTCCTGTATTGTAAGATGTAGAACCTGCTTGTTCTCACTCTCAAGGACCTCCATGGCCAGTGGAACTGTACCTGTGATCTCTCCTGTGGTCCCTATTTACTGCCCATCAGTCAAACATTGCTGACTTGTTACATTTCCAAGCCTATTTGTGCATCCTCACAAGCCACCCTCACACCCTTGGGGGGACCCTTCATCTACACCCATCACTGTATTTCCTCCATGTCTTTCAACTCCCTGTTAAATGCTCTTCACTCAGTGTTTCCTTCTGAGTTGCTCCCATTTGTCTGTCTTCGTGCATTTTGACATAAGATTTTGGGTACAGAAAAAAAGGGAACGGAGTCCTTTATTTCCCTATATTTATAAAATCCTAATTATGACAGAAATTTCTAGGCTGTGGGCATGATAGGCACAATAAATGATAGTATGGCACATCACTGCACAGAGCAGGTTAACCTTACATATCCAAATACTCAGTAGTAGTAAATGCACACAGCTCTTTCCAGCCAAATCCACTCTGGCCCAGGGTATTCTCCTTCTAAGTTATTATTTTTAATATGGGTCCAAATGACAGCAGTTTAAATAAAGTACTGAACTCATCTACTTTACTCTTAATTTATAGTGGTGCTTAGGGGATGTGCAGATATTTAAAACGAGTAAAATCAATTAACTTGTGATCCAATTATTTGTGTTAACCACTGTGGGGTTTTATTTTAGAGCACTGGTTCAGACTCTCCCCGTCAAGCACCGTGCTTTGGGAGTGTAAACCTTTCAGTGTGAGATACAATGAACCTGTGGTTGTCTTTTCTCTATTTCTAATCTAATTCCTATATTTGTCCTTTCATAGCTTTTCAATTCCCTTCTTTACTTTTGTTTTTGAAAGGGACCCAGTAAATGCTAGGAAGTCTATTCTTTATATAAAGGTGACTCAACAGGCAAAAGGGTTCACCTTCTAGGTATATTTTCCTGGGCCACACTATTTCACAGTAGATATGTGTCTTTTGCAATCACAAATCTGTGATTTATTACACTTTTCACATTATAAATTTAGAGCAGACCTATGTGACATTTTCTGTGATCTGATCATTCTGCTTTTTCATCCATCTTGAACAGATTTTAGTCTAATGTTCCAGACAGCTTCAAATACCCTCTCTATTTATATGGTCACTTCTAAAATGGGAAGGATGCCAGGGGTGAGTTTACCACTATGCTTGGGATTATTTTTCTTGGCACAGCCTTTGACTGTAGACATTGGCATTTCCTTGACGTGCAGGACTCAGAGCTGGGCAGTTTTGTGCCCCCAGCAAGTCTCTGTGCCCTTTCTGCACCCCCAACTCTCTGCAACTGAAGCTACTGAGAGTTCTTCCTAAATAAGGAGGAAATAGGGGTGCAGAAGAGAGCCAATCCCAGCTGGGATATCCTTGAATTAAATATCCTTCACCTGATATTCAATATTTTTTGAACTATCTGGCACATCAACCTTTTCCATCAAAGTCTGGCCCTGGTGGGGTAAAAATAATAAATTTATCTTGTGGCTTCACAATTATATAGCTAAATAAAACAGCCAGATCTTTTAATATTTTACCCTAAAAGGTCTTCCTGTCCCCAAGGTGATCCAGGGAGTATTGAACACTTAATTGAATCAGATGAGAGGATTAAGGAAAAGATTTTTCAGAAGGATCAATATGAATTAGGAGCAGATGCCCAGTCAAATATAAGGGTTAGATTCTTTAGTATCAGGCTCCTTGAAGTCTAGTCACCTTTTTAATTGTTTGGTACTGAACACTTGTAGGGAAAAGTTCTGACCCTTATGGTTCTGATGTCTCATGTTATACATGCTCAAGTTGAGACAATATGAAATAATATAAAAATATCAATCAGGTTAATTGCTTATTTTCAATTAGAGAAAGAGCTGTCCAAGTCCTCTTTCCAGTCACAGCATTTGGCTGAGCTGGAAGGAATATAATCTTGGTAATCATTCTTCTGTTATTTCCAAGATTCTTGAAAGAGTTTTTCTTTTAATTTGTTTCAAAGCAAGTGAAAATATTGTTACATTATCATTTAGAGTTAATTAAACTGCAAATGAGCTTAATGAACTGTCTGAAACAAAGCTCAATCACAACCTGTTACATATTAACTATCAAAATCAAAAGAATCCTTTAATTCTTTGTTAGATATACCACAGAAGACAGAAATAGCCCATCATTAATGCCATCCTTTTATAAAATCAAGTTTGAGGCTGGAAAGATTGAACTGAATGCACACACAAATTATACAGCAAAATTAAAAAAGGGTTTGGAAAGATAAGTCAAATCTATTGGAAAAAAGGAAAACAAAGACAACTGAACACAGGGAAAGACACAGTTGTCCTCTCTATGTTTTAGTATGAGGAAATCCATTTTACCTACTATTTGTCCAAATTGTGAAATCTCTACATTAATAAAACACCATTTTCCGCAGTCAGTATTCTCACAAAATCTTCTGTAGCATTATGACTTCATGTTGTCTGTGAGACAGAGCAAAAGACACTTAGTGTTTTCCTCTTTTAGTCTTCAACATTTTAGTCTTCAAGGTCTGGAAGCCACCTGGGTGACCTTTGCCCTTGGGCGATACGTTGTCACCGACGGTGAAGCTTTTAAGCAGTGCGGGTACAGCAGAGCCCATTTGTGTCATTAAAGTTTGTAATTCTAGACTTTTGAAGCCTTAATCCCCAGAAGTGCTAAGATTTTTCTAATGATGTATAATGGCAGTGCTGGTGTTCAGCACTTCTCAGGATCAGGTGTGTTATCACTCTGGTTTATCCACCTATCAGGCCAGCATTATCACTCTCATATCCAGGGCTTTTAGCACGTCACCCTCAAGTGCTTGAAAGGTGAGGAGTATTATTAAGTCTGACCCTTACAAGCTTTTCCAATGGTTTGCTTAATGTTTTTCCCTACATAAATAAGAATGATGTTATACACTCTTTGTTTGGAGAGTAAATTAGAATTTTCTCGCAGGGCTTGGCTGGTCGAGTCATACAGCACTGAAACACATTTCACAAGGTCATAAAAAATTCTTCCACTCCAAAAAGGAAAGTGGCACTGACTTTTAGTTGTGCAGACAAAGTGGTAGCATGAGGTCCAATTATTTTTGAGTGTCTTAGAGCAAACCCTCCAAGAAATGCTCTGGGAACGCTTTTTGTGAGACGTGTTTTGTGTCTTGACAAAGGCTTAGTGAAAAATTAATATGGGTAGGATAATTTATGAAAATAGGAGTCTGAAATGCAAACCTGGATTATTTGTAAATAACCTGAGGACAAGAGTGGTCTGCATCAGTCAGCTTCCTCTTCCCTTAGCTGGGAGTATAATTCCCTTTCTGGTAGTATATGCACCTACGCAGCACTGCAAATATTTTCGTGTTTCACTTTCCGTTCGTATGAGATGTCTTGTCTCCTTGTGATCAGAATCTCCCAAAGCTTGATTCCTATCACATCCCTGCTTATCTGCCATCTATTAAGTGGAGAGCAGCTGTAATGTGCTCCCTCATATTTCATGAGTGAGAATGTATTATTTAGAGCCTATAACATTCACTTTTGGTCAAGGATTCCATCTTTCTCCTGTTGGGGTAAATAATTAATGCTGCCTTAGATATTTCGTGTCTGTGTGTGGGGTCATTAATTGAAAATAGTAACAATTTCCTCTGTGTTTTTTTCTAGTTTCAAGCCACAGTGAAGGAGGGAGTCACGGGTGTCATAGTGAACTTAACTGTTGGCGACAGAGATGACCCAGTGACTGGAGCATGGAGAGCTGTCTACACCATCATCAATGGAAATCCAGGGCAGAGTTTTGAGATCCACACCAATCCCCAGACTAATGAGGGAATGCTCTCTGTTGTCAAAGTAAGAACAATTTCCTTTTTTCCTGTATTGTTGCTGTAAGGCCCATCCACTGGGCTCACTGCATAAGAGGAGGCACAGCAGGGATAAGTCATTCAAAGATATATTGCTGACTACCAACCCTTGTCCAAATATATGTATAACCCCTTCTGTCACAGTAACCTTATTTTTTGCAGTCATAAGGACTGCCTGTTGCTGACTGTATTGCCACTGTGTTAAATAACAGCCAGATTTGGAGTAAGCACCACAATTAATAGTGAGATTTTACAACAAGGTTTTGTTTGTAGCTGAAAGGACAATTAGAATCCAAGGCCCCCATTTTGTTCTCAGAGAGGGATACAGCTTCAGACTGAACTGGAGAGCTGTCTTTGGTCCCCCATTTCTCAAGCCTCAAGGAAATGTTTATTGCCTGTCTTTGTATGAAGATAATTCTATGTCTCACACTTTAAAAAAATGGTCCTCTTTGCTGCCTGTGCCACAATTCCCTCTGTTTGACTTCTGAAGAAGCATTTTCAATTCTTAAGACAAATGGAATGTATTTCCATGGCAGTGCTTCTGATTTTAAGACAGCAGTTGAGAAAGCAGCTGGTGTTATTGTCATAAGTAACTACTAAGTATGACTGATTTGCTTGTTAAATGCATAGTACATCATAATTCACCAGGTATATGTGAGAATTGAATTATTTGTATGAGGTATGGCAAAAAAAGAGTATATGCTCTTGGACAGAGGGACATCTCCATCTTTTTTTAAGTCCATCATGTTCATTATAGGATATAACTGACATTTATATCCTAAACTAAGCTAAGTCTAATCCTAAACTCTGGCCAAGTATCAGGTGCAGTGAACGCTGCTGTCCCTTTCTGGGTAATTCTGCCTTCTTGCAAGTTTGCAATGGGCAAAGGGAAAGAGTTAAGAGTTAAGTTGCACCTTGCCCTCTGACTTTATGACGTTTTACAGCCTTTAGACTACGAGATCTCGGCGTTTCACACGCTGCTCATCAAGGTGGAGAACGAAGACCCTCTGATCCCAGACATAGCCTACGGCCCCAGTTCCACAGCAACGGTCCAGATCACCGTGGAGGATGTGAATGAAGGGCCAGTTTTCCACCCAAACCCCATGATGGTGACAAAGCAGGAGAACATCCCCATTGGCAGCGTGGTGATCACAGTGAACGCCACCGACCCCGACACCCTGCAGCACCAGACCATCAGGTGAGTGCAACACCCTCCAATTTTCAACCATCAGAAAGTGAGGACGTCTTTTGTGCCCAAGAATTTGCCTGCCAGTTCAGAATTCCGTTAAAGTTGGTTTGGCCCTGTGTGGTAAAAAGTTACAATTAATTTTTTTCCCCCTGCAGGAAGAGATTCTGTGTTTTTATCAAAACACAGAACTGTATTAGACAGGGAACAACAGTTTTCCAGGTTTGGAGACTCCTACAGTAGCACAGCCTTGCACAGAATTTCAAAATTACTTTTAATCTGTTTGTTTATTCCTCTTCCTTCACGAGAGCCAAAGAAAATGTGTAAAAATTGAAAATGTGCATAGAAATGATTTCTCTGTTTCACATAGGGTTTCAATCAGTTTATGATCATTTATACTGTCCCTCAGTGAAATAATGACCATCCATCCACATTCAGGAGCTGAGAAAATACTTCCCAGTGAAAGACTGAAGCTAAAGTAAGCTCAGACTTGGCCTTGGCCAGCCAAATGAAATTAAATTATTATTATTTCTGTTCTATGATAAGATAATCCCACACATGTGCCATGTCAGCAAGAGCAAACATAGTTGTGCAGACAAAGTGGTAGCATGAGGTCCAATCATTTTTGAGTATACCATTATTTTAGATGGTGCCATCATCTTATATTTTGATCCACCTGGTTTGGTCTTTTGGTTTCAGGTTTGTAGAAAATGAAAAATCAACCACTTTGTTCTCTAATACTAATTGGCTTTCTAGACAGCTTTTCTCAGCTTTTGAGAACTGTAGGTTAGGGCACTACCAATAAAACCTACAGCTGGGTTTAATGTTTCATCCTTACTAATTTTCCCTGGATACCAGTGCATAGAAAAGAGCATAAACACCTTTGTGAGAACGACTTCAAAGCTTTACCTGAGCACTGTGCACTGTCAGTCTATACCACAGACATGGACTTCTCTGCTATCCCAAGTTTTTTTGGCAGTGATTGTGCAATTTTTAAAGCGAGTTTGACACATGTAGTGTTCTACAAAAAGGAAGCTGCTGATCTGGAGGATGTTGGTACTGTCATTACAAGTGTTGGTAGGGGTGTCCCTGCAAAGGACTTGGATTTCCATGATGAGAAGGTGAATTTAAGCAGGAGAGAGTGCTCATGTACAAGGAAAGAGGGAAAAGGCAGGGCAGACAATTCAAAGTTTCAATTCTCTGCATCACCTCAAAGATACATTGCTAATAGCAAAGGAGTATTTCAGTTTTTCTCTATCAAAACCACCTTTGACTTCTACCCTTGAAATATCTGAAGGATGATTCTTACCATGTGTCATTCCCCTTGTTTTCTAAATGTATTTATTTACAGGATGAATTTTTATTCTTAAGTTTAGCTTTTGCTCCAAAGATTCCTTACTTCTTTCACTCTGGTCACACAAGTTCGTGTCTATGGTTAGAATTTCTGTTGCTTGCCAGATAGAGTAACATGACCCTCAGCAATCTTATTCAGGACCTGGCTTGTGCAGGGAAGAGATATTTATTTCCTTTGGGACTTGAACTGAGTTTAAGAAACATAATTATTGAAGTTCTCCATAACTTTATGTGTTTTCATAGGAGATAAGAAGAGTCATATTAATTAATGTAACAGTTGATTTTGTGATGCTAGAAGAGAAAAGCTGAGAAAATGTAAGGATTTGGTCATCAAAAAACAGTTCAGAAATTATTACCTGACATTTTGCCCTTGACCTACTGATTTTGCTGGATTTCTTTTAACTACATTGACACTGAAATTATGGGGCATATCATGAGTCATTTAATCCTCTTAAGTGAGCTTTAAGTATTGTGTGTAACCAGTTAAGTAACACAAACACATTTTGTAGTCCACCACAGCTCACAACTGGCTGGGAAGGGACTCTCAAATCCTGACTTATAAGTGACTCAGAATTCTCCCAGAAATGTTCCTACATCTGCATAGAGCAATGGTCATATCCAGAAACTGTGTGAATGGAAGTGACTGTATAAGTTAGAAGAAAATCCTGCAAATGTAATGGAAATCTGGGAAATGGGGGAATGCATCAGGAAAGGCTAATTTGACTGCCTGTAAGTCCTTTTGCTAAAACGACAGGAAAGCATAAAACAGCATTTTTAAAAGTTGCTTTTAGTACTGGCAGGTGTTATTGAGACACCTGGCTACTAGCAGTGAAAAAAAGAGGACTAGAACATAAGAATAGCATCTGCAATAAAGGACAGGGTAAAATTTCATGTATAAAGACCAAAACTATACCCTAGTTGGAGTCTGACTGAAACGTTCTCTCCCGAGTTCCTGCAGGCAGGTGTGTGTTTAGAGTTTGGGCCAACGTCCAGGACTTCTGTACAGCACAGAAACACAAACTGCAGGGTTCTCAGCCTGTGCTGCTGTAATTGTATCAGAGTGCTTACTGTGATTATCCTGCAAAAATAAAGGCCAAGCAGGGACAGCACAGATTTTAAATGAGATATTACATTAAATATTAATGACTATGAGCAAGCAGTGTTTTGTCTGCAAGAAGCAATGAATACCAGATTTGTGCAGTGTGTGCTCTGTGAATAGTGTACATCCCCCCCAACAAGGTACAAATCTGTTTAAAATGGGCAGAACAACATAGAATTAGTAACGTTGGTGTTTGTTTTTTTTATTTTCAACCCATTGCAACTCAGATATCTCTAACTTCAGGGATATTTTTAGTTAATTTTCTATATAAAACTTGCAGAAGGGGCTGATGATTATTTGTAATCAGGAATTTTAGTTACTCTGCTAGATATAACACCATAAATGCATTTCAAGACCCATGAAAAGAGTAGAGAAACCATTTTTGCCATTATCTGCAACTAGATTGAATTTATTCTTTGAACAATGCATATCTGAATCAGATTCAAATTACTTATCTCTGGAAAACGTGGCTTACTTTGTAAAATTTCCTAAAGACAGCTGTACTTTTGAAGCAATTTTCCTCCTTATTCTTCAGCTTGAAGTGTTTTTGCCGCCTGAGAAAGAATTTGATTTAAAGGCTCAAACAAGCTGGCAAAAATGTGTTGCACTGTAAAAAAAATAAGACTCCAGTATTCCCAAGACTCTGAAGCACATTCCTGGAGCTCTGGTGGTAGAGAGGAAGGAGCGGACAGGACCACAAGTTTTTCCACCTCAATGTTCATTCCACTGTGATCACTCCCAGAAAAGAACCTCTTCAAGCTGGATCACATTTCTCAGATTCATTAACCTTTCTTTTTTTCTTTTTCTTTTTTTTTTCTTTTTTTTTAAAGTATTTAATTCTCTCTACGGTTTCCATCTTTTTTAGTATTAAAAAAAAAAAAAGAAAGAAATCCAGCAGGCCCCATTTTAATTATAACCCAGCAATTTATTAATAGAACAGTAATGAAGTTTCTGAAATTTGATTTCTTAATCAGGGATCATTGTTATTTTTGTGCCAGATTTAAGAGTTTAATTTTGGGTACTTCTTCCCAACCTCTGAAATTTTAATCAGAAGTTTCAAGTGTACATGTCAATGAGAAGTTAAAGGCCAAATTTAATAACATTTTCTACCTTGGGAAATTAAAAGAAGAACCTCACTCAGAAATCCATTATTAACAGTAGATCTTAATTAAACACAGTTATGGTTCTCAATATTTGTCTGTGTGAAGAGATTGGTTTCAGTATTTTTCCCTTTTTTGGATTCAACAAGTCCAGAATATTGAATAGTTAGACTTTTAACACTGTGTAAACAAGTTGTTTACTGCAGTGTATTTGTAATTTTTAATTAAAGCAGTGTTGTTTTCTGGTTTCATGGCTTATCATGGCAATATATTTTTATTACCTACTGTGCTGTTGGATTTTAAATTATTTATGTAAATATATTGTTGCAATATTTATTCCCAGTAAGCCATGTGACTCAATGCTTCAGAAACATCTTCACAAGAAAAGTTTATTGTAGCTCTAAAGCACATCTAATTCATTAAGTAGAATTAAAATGCAGTATTTGAAGCTGGAGAACTTAGAAACAGAACCCAAACTGCAGCGAGTTTCACGGGAACATGAAAGGCTGCAAAAAATATGTGCAAATGGAGTGATATGTGTAAGTAAGGTGTGTGTTTGTTCATGTGAGTCTGTGTGTGTACAATATTTATACCTGCCACAGAATTGAGCTGCCCAAAGAGTACAAGTGGCTTCTGGAAGCACAGGGCCATTGGCTTAGTGTTGAGCTCTCAGCTGTAGGGATTTAAAAGCCAATTCTTGGCTTGGAAGTCGTCATCCTTTTATTTGATTCTGGTCTCTTTATATCACCGTGTCATTAATTTGGTGGAATTGCACAAATATGAAATCTGTAAATCCTCCTTTGTTTGAGAGTTATCATTTCAGGTTAGGGCAGCCTGTGATGGATCCAACTTGCCAGCAGGAGGTGGGTTCCCCTGGCCATTGGGCTGCTGTGGCACTGCCATTGCACTGCCTGTGTGTTCCACAGCTCTGCTGCTCTGCAAATAGGAGCAAAGTCATTTATTACGGTCAGCCTTTCCAAATAACAGCTCCTGGTCTGTCTGGAAGGTTCATAGGCTCTGTTTCTCTTTATATAAAGTGCATTTTTCTATACTGCAAACTGTGTATTTTAATGAGGCTTCATCCTGCACCATCAGACCCAGGGGATAAGGTTGAACCCAAAGGAATGCAGAGGGATCAGGTTTGTTATTTGTCATTTCTCCAAGAGCCACTGAACAATGGACTGGCCACTGACTTTGGGAATGGAAATTTTTTCTACTGGGCCACATTTTGCATTAGATCAGATGACCCTGACTTTGGGGTTGAGACCTATGGAGGTGGTGGAAGTCAGTGGAAATATTCCAAACTCTAGTTGGAGGCAAGCATGATCTGTATGCTCTTTGTCAAAACCAAAAAAATGTCTGCCTAAAATTCTGTGAAATATGCTGAAACTCCACTGAAGTGGGATTTGTAGTTCAGTGAGTTTCTCCCAACTCTCAAATGGCCAAGAAAACTAAGGAGAATTCACTGGACAAAGTAAATTTTGCTTTTATTGCTTTTCTTTGCTGCCAGTCACCACCCTTACAAGCAGTGAATATATAAGCCATGAATTGCAAAGACAATTCAAAAAGCCCTTTTCATGTCTCTTGCCAGGATTTTTTCAGAGGTCCTGAAGCCCCCCTGAACAAGGATGAGGCTTCACATCACATTGCTCACAATCACTTAAGGGATCAATTTTGCATACTTTCTTGCACATCAAGCCTTTTTAAAGCACTTTTGTTGCTGGTGGAGGTCAATAAACTTGCCTTTTGGGATACACTACAATCACTTACAGAAATACTACATAATGAGAGAGGGATAGGAAGCCTTAAAGAGTAAATGCTTAGGAAGTAACACACTTAGTCATTGTTAAATATGTCTCCTAGAGTCTGAAGGACTTGTCTTTGATTCCTAACAACAGGAGATTTGTTTTCCTTGTGCAGACAGAAGAATAGTCCTATTGTTATAAATGAATGGCTGAGCCTGCTCTCAGCATGCAGCACCAGAGTTTTTCACTGTAACTTACACCCACGAGCATCTCAAGTTGGCTCTGCAGTTTTATTTATGGCCTGCCTGAACCAGCCACTGGGAATTTGTAGCATCTCTACATCTGAAGTTGCCGTGTATTGGACAGTGTACGTTGTTTTCCTCTCCCTTTCTCTTTTTTAAGTTAGATGGAAAGGCAGGGAGAGAGGGAATCTGCTTGAAGCAAAAGAAGTTTTTTTCGCTTCTCTCCTTGTACAATCTGAAAGACAGAAACACTGATTTGCAGGGAGCTGCAAGTGTTGGGGTATCCAGCAAGCAGTGCCACAAAAGGAGAGAATTAATCAGTTCTGAAAGAAAGAACTCGGACAATTCCTTCATGTTACACCACCACTACCTGTAATTGCAGGTACTCACTGGTCAACCAGTGGCTCAACAGTGTTCTACACAGCAGTCTTTTTACTGAAACTGTTCCTTGAAGGTGTTAATTACTATCTGAGTTGGTAATTAGTGTGATGTTTATATTTCATTATCATAATACTAGTATCTGAAGGGGAAAAACTAGTGAAAAACATGAATTGCCTTTTTTTTTTTTGGTCGTTGTTTGACCAAACTGACTTCCACTGTTTGTTTACTGAGCAAAGTAAACAGCTCCTCTTTCCCCATACAGAAAATTCTTTAGGCTTACAACAGGATGGGAAAGAAGCAAAACTGTTTCTGGAGTTGTGCTGTACCTCCTTTATTCTCCTCTCATACTCAAAACCACACTGATGTAACCCTGGAAGGGTGAAAATGGCTCAAGAGCAAAACCAGGACCTGTTTTTCCTGTCCAGAAAATGATTTGCAGCTGGCCAGCACTGTGTGGATTCACAGAGGCTGACTTAATGGGAAGGAAGCAGCTGGTAAAAAAAAAAAATAATAAAAAAAAATCTCAGGTGGGAGCCACTGAGATGAGACTGAAGAGAATAAATGACTGGAATTAAATCCCACTGCTGAGAGAATTGAAATGTCTGCCAAGCCTGGAATGCAGGTCCTCTAAAAGCTGTGGACAGTGTCTGATGTGACCGCTCAGGAAAGGCACTTTCATCTCTGTCAGCTCCGATACCTGAGCTGGAGAGTAACAGGACATGCTTTTCCTCAGAGCTGTGAACAGATGTTGATAGCCTGGCTCCCAAACTCTGTTATTCAGTCCCTTTGTTACTCACAGGCTTCCTTAACTTACAGCCAACCTGCCAGCACCTCCCTGTTCGCTCTGTGGAGGGTCCCTGGGAGTCCTTAGTTGTTGCTTGTGGTGTCTCTCACAGTGTTGAACACCTCTAAGTTCCCCCCAATGTTTCTTTTTGCCCTCTTTTTGCTGATATCCTCTCTCTCTGTGTTGGGGCAGATGTTTGACCTCTTCTTTCCTTGTCTGCTTTTGTACATCTTAATTTTTAGTGCTTGAGGCCAATCCCAGCTCACCAGTGGGTGCTAAGCTTTGTTGTGCTGGCTTTTGTTTTGCAGGGACGTGAGGGAGCTCCCACACTTGCCTTATCTATGATAACATCTTGTCTGACTTCTTCCTTCCTTCCTTCCCCTTCCTAGCAGTTGTCAAGGTTTGAGGAAGAGATGAATGTGAATAAAAAGGTTGGTATAGCACCTATTTGCTTACCTTCTCCTGGTAGAAAAGAAGGCAGGGCAGAGAGGAGATTTTCACCCAGGCTCAGTGAGGCAGTTCCTGGAGAGCAGTGTCCCTTTCCTGAAGAAAACAACCATTAATCCCTCTCTCTTTGACTGGTCTCTGAAATAGCAGAAGTGTTTGAATTAAATTATTAAAGACTACCTAAACAGGAGGCCCAGGAATTCTCAATCCATGATTCATAGTTTTGCCCAAAACCCAGATACCTGCAGCTGCACTTCATCACTCCTGACAATACTTGTCACGAGATCCTGTTCTTAAAATTTTCTGCTGCTCTATTCTGTTGGCATAAATCATACTTAATATGTTGATATTAAAGCTGTAGATGACAGCATTGAAAATCTGTGGTTCCATGAAATCAAATAAGCCATAGTAACTTCTTTTAACTTCCCTTGCTATTACCTTAAGAATCCTGAATTCTTGATTAATAAGGATGAATGTAACATTTAAGGGGAGTTTAATTAGACCCTCTGTCTTTATCCTGCATAACAATATTATGCCACATTATGATTTCAACCATGTCAGCACTCAGAATGGATGCCTGTGAACTGTGAAATTATAGGGCACATTTTTCATGTCACTGACTAAACAATATTGCAGATCTTCTTGAGAAATATGACAATAGGATCTATCAGTCACAAGTTATGCTTGCAGTGGAAGTCAGATCTTGACAATAACTCACTTTGTCATTACTGTTCTCTTCTAGTTTCAGAAAAGGCAGGATTTTGCCTCTGGAAGAAGGAGAGAGTGTCTTGATTATAATAAGTTAGCTATCAAGTTTGAGGACACTGTGTGAGGAGTCGTGTTGACAGGGAAGGGGGTGGTAGGAATTTTTCTTAATATTTTAAAGTCATTGAATTCTGAGTCCCATTAAACCACGTTTGATCGTGTGGGAATGTCTGTGTGGAGTTACAGCTTTCGGTGGTGCTTTGACAGAAATTTATTTGGACTGTTAAAATGTATAATTAGAGCTCCAGTGACCAGTGGTATTTTATATGAAGGCAAAAGCTGGAAAAACTAAAATCAAAGTTTTCCAGGAAGATTGATGATGCATCTAGGCCTGAATCCTGTCATGGAGACCAAGTATCTAATTAAGCAATTCAGCGCTTCTGCCTCTGAAGCAGGTGTAGATCTTGGATGGCACCAGAGCAGATGTTGTCTGGGATGTTATGGTTGTATTTCATTAATTTGCCATCTCCAGAATAAGGGCAGAATAAACCATGGACACCCCCAGTTCAGTGGCAAAATTCCCAGTGAACCTGGGTGTAGGTTTTCACCTCAGAGCAGAAGCTTTCCCAAAGGCACAGAACTGCTGCTGGATGTTTACAACCACTGCTCAACTGCAAGACATCCCCGGGCTGTGCATTTCAAGGCATAAGGACCCATCTTCTTTCAGGCTCACAGATGGTTATTCCTGGAGTGGAATTGGAGTTCAGTGAAGAAATTGTCAGAAGGTTTAAGCACTCATTTTTACTAAATGGAGCTCTGCAAAGTTACTGTAATAGGAAAAACGTCTTGTAGAGTTCAACGGGAATTTTTCTATTAACTTGGTAATAAGGATGCCAATTTCTGTAAAAGAGTTTCTGAGTAAGAGTGAAATTATGCACTTTATTAGGCAGCAGTAAGCCTGCAGATCCATTCTGGGCTCAAATGTGAATTGCTAGGGACTAACTTTGTCCTAATTTTATGACCAGTGTACTCTAGGTAAATATGCCTATGGAGACATCTATGCCTACTCTGCACAGAACTGGATAATTATTATCCATGGCATCCCTTGGGCAGCTCCTTTGGGTAGTGGTTAACATCACATCACCTTGGAGTATCCAACCTGCCTCACCCAGATTTCATTGAATACTCCAGACCCTGAAGAATCTTTACACATTTACCTATTTTAACGGGCCTGTCAGAGTTTTGTTTCCTCTTTTTCCCTTTCGAGTGGGAAATTTCCAATGGAATTGTGCCTGCCTAAGGCCCAACCTCTCTGGAGATTCAGCCCTGGCTCGTTGGAAGCATTTTATACATGAAAAAAAAAAAAAATGCAGCCCCAGAGTTTATCTGATAATGCTTCAGGGCTAAACCAAGAAATTTTATTAGTAGTGAACAAGGTGTGCAGCTTCAAAATGGAGCACTCAAACATTGCTTCTGGCCCTGGAATTTTCTGAGTTATTAACTAGTGTTTAAGACACAGTTTAGCAGAGAAAGAAAACAACAGTTTTCAGTATCTCCATGTCAGGGTCGTTGAGTTAGTTTGACTCATGGAAATTGTTACAGAGTTTGGGTTTTCAGTGCAAGGAAAAAAAAAAAAGAAGAAAAAGTTCCTAATAGCTTTAATTCTTGTATAACTGCAGCCCTTTGAATAAGTCCTTCTTTAAGCAGTTAGGTGAGTTTTTTCATTACAGCTTCTGACATTTCAGGAAAAAATTAGCAGATTCTTTTAGTTTTGCAGTTCTTGAGGCTTCCATTTTTTGTCTGTCAAATCAAAACATTAACATTCATCCCACAGTGATGCTCTGGACCCTCACTGAAGGTGCCTGGGAAAACACTCAGATCCCAAATGACATAGGAAAAATATATGAGAAGTTTAACTCTCAGGCATCCAATCCAGGGTTAAACAGCATGGAGTAACTAAGACATAACAGTTAATAAAAGCATAGGAGAGGATTCAATACCTTCGACTCACAGAGCACTATATCTTTTGTGCACTGAATGCAACAGATATCAAGCAGAAAATAAAACTATATATGACCAAATAGTGGAATACTTTTGGTAAAATATTTACCTCATTGGTCCCACACTGCAGTCAGGCAAGGCCTGCAGAGAAAGTTTATCAGCAACTGTCAGTGTGGTAAATTAAGGTTAAACAAACAACTGTAAATCTTCCATTTCCAGTCCTTTCAGTGCTTAATCCCATAACATCTAATGAAAGCTCTTTTTGTGTCATAAATGAGTACTTATGTGGAGCTTTCCCCTCTAACCTGTTCACATTTTCCATCATTGGCCAGCAGATTTCTTAAATGACACACATTTGTCATGTTGCTTAATGTGTGTCTGGAAGGGGCTTGGCTGTTACGATGATGAACACGAGATAAAAATTGTGCTGTGCAGAGAAGATTTGTTGTAGGCTGTACATCAGAGCCAGCATTCAGATGCACACAGGACATGCAGCAAGAAAGATGCTTTCTAACCTGAAAAGGGATATTACTGAGACTTCTTCAGTGTGAACTCACCTCTTAGCAAGCAAAGGAGAATATTCCTGTCAACAATAAGCTTTAAAATTTTATTTCCTTGGAAAACACATGTTTTTTAATATGTTAAAATATATATGAAGGGCCATTTTCTAAACACTGCCATATCTTGTGACGTGCCTTTCAGAATATCTGGCAGGATTTAATTTTGTTCAGCATTCTCTGTTTCTATTTACCCGTGCAAGGACAAATTTGTTTTGCAGTAACCAGTTAGACAAGGGATGTTACAATGACTATCCCAAGTGAATATGACAGTGTAGAATCTGACTTCCAATGTTCTTGTTCAACAAGTGAAAAGTAGTATTTTGTTCTCTGTCATCCCTCAGGCATTAGATGATTCCTACAGGCAGAGAGGGACAGAGGGGGGGAAATTCAGCCCAGCAACCTGTAACAAATGTAACAGTCTGCACTTGATGGCATGACAAATAAAACAGCTAAGATATGGTTATACACAGCCTTGAAAACATGAGAGTAAGAGGGACATCTTTGCATTTTAAAGTGCATTTGGACACCCTGAGTGCCTGAGAATCTGATTCATTGAGGTTAGAGAAGGTAAATCACACTGCCTTGTTCATTTGTCATGGTCGCTACAGACAGTGAGTTAGGCAAACAAAAGACACTGCCCAAAAATAAGGGAAAAGATGTGATATGATATCACACATTGCTCCAAATCCAGGATAGAAAGTGGCTGCGTGTTTTTTGTATAGTTCAGTGTAATCAAATAAAACTCAGATAGGTGATTCCCAATTATTACAAAAAGAATAAAACAGAATTAATCAAGTTCCTTCTGTAAGAACTGCACCCATGAAGAACAGAGTGTATTTAAAATCAGATGGGGAAAAAAAAACCCCAAAACTTAATTTGAGTTATTTTTAGCCAGGAATAAATTCACCATTTTCTTCATATTATCAAGTGGTAGTGTAATTTTTTCTTGAATCTTATATACTCACATTATCAAACATGCCACTAAATTTCTTACCTACCCTTTCCTTCTTTTTGTTATTGAATGCTACAAGGTTGGAAAGTATTTTCACTCGGTGGGTATTAATTCCTCTGAGCTACATAATGATACAAAAGCATCAGGACAGTCTATTTTCCTATTATGAATACAATTTTTTTAAACAAAGCTAAACAAGAGAACTAAAAGGAAAAACACCTTAAAAGGAAAAATACCTTAATTTTTACAATATTAATAGCAGAATGATATATTTTGTTTTAGAGAATTCAGCTTTCATAATAGATGCTTAGTGGATTAAATAGGGAACAAGGAGTTAAATAACTCCTAACTAACTCATTGGTAGGCATCCAACTGTGACCAAAATCATTCTGATTTGATTCTTTTTTCATTCTAAAACAGTTTGACTGGATTTAAAGCTCCACACAACTCCTCCCTAGAGGTAACATTCACCAAGACCACATGAAGGGCTTGAGCCTGGATAAACCTTTCATTCCCCATCTCCTCTTTCCATTGTCTTGTCCAGCATTGGAACAGGGCAGTGGTGGATTCACCATCCCTGGAAGTGTTCCAAAGATGTGTAGATGTGGCATTTGGGGACAGGGGTTAGTGGTGGGCTTGGCAGTGCTGGGTTAATGGCTGGACTTGATGATCCTAAACATCTTTTCCATCCTTAACAATTCTTTGACTCTCTATACAAGGAGCAACTTGAATTTCCAGCACATTGCTCTGCTTCTGTCGAGCTGCCTCCCTCAGGGTCCCAGTGGGGGTCAGGGAAGAGATGTAGTGGCATCCTGTTGGTTTAGAGCTGGTATGGATGTCCTGGTGGATAGGGGAGATGTGCCAGGGAAACCTTCCTGCCCACAGGAGCAGAGTTAGTGGGAATGTGTGAGTGTGTGTGCTCGCTGTGTAACGGGGTCTGGGGGCTCATGAGATCCCCAGGCTGTGGCAGCAGGAGCAGCACGTGGCTCTGCAGGAGGCAGGAGAGGCTGAGGGTGATGCTGCTGAGGGGTCACACAGCTCTCCCCACTGAACAAACCCTCTCTGAGAGATGTCAGTGATTAGTTCAGTTACTATGAACATGGAATATCCTTCGGGGGCTCAGCTCCACACTCAGCAAAGACTCCAATAATGGCTCAGGCAGTGCTATAATGTGAGAAAAACCCAAGATTTAAGCCAGGTTTTGCCTGGATCAGGTTCAGCTCAAGTCACAGGATCAGTGTTTCCCCGTTGCTTCAGTGAAGTCTGGATTCCAGCGGGGATCTTTGCCACTCAAGATTATGCCTGTCAACTACATGAAAACACATTTATAATCAGAGGATTAGCAACCAATATCTCACCAAAATGAGTGTCTGCAGGGAAACCTGCACCAGCAGCTGTTTTATACTGGCTGTCCCATCCAAGTTTAAACAGAGCTGGGGGACAGTGTTGAGTGTTTGGCAGGGAAAGGGGAGGGAAGGAGCAGGACTGGGGCTGTTTTTCCTGCCAGGCCCTCACTGCAACGTGCCAGGAAACTCAGAGGCTTTTCTAAGTCAGCAGAACATTATTGCTCTCCCATCATCTCTGTGTTACAGCCCTGCCTTGGAAATAGCTGAATCCCACAAATGAGCCCTGTGCGAGTTCAGCCAGCTCGGAATGGCCCAGCTCTGTCAGCACAGGAAACTACTTTGATTGCTTTTCTGTCAGGATCAGCTTCTTCACAGATTTTCTTTCTGAATTGCTACTTCTTGCACAGTCAATTTATCGTGTGTTAAATTTCATCCTTTCTTATGCTACCCCATTTTTTCTTTGTCTTTTGTTGCTAAGCTAAGAAAAAGCAAAATACTTATTCTGGTTCACCACAATAATATCTTACACATTTTTTGGGAGCTGACATACCCAATATAATCAGGGGAGTCCTTTTTGTTTGTTTGTTTTCTTGAAAAAAAAAATCTCATGGAATAAGAACCCAGGCCTCAAGTAACTTTGTTTGAAGTGTGTGGTCTTTATAATTAAAGTTTTGTTACTGAGGAGTGATAAAAGTGTCACATGGTGGATATCACTGGGTCTGTCCTGTCTTGTGGTGACATGTATTGCTTGCTCCTCTGGCAACAGGGAGAATGGCCTGTGGTACTTCTAGACCTTAGTATTAAATATTTTCAGAGTGACGAGGCATTATTCCCCATCTGTGGGATAACCTAGTCCCAGCATCTTCCAGATTTATCCTGGACTGTAATTCTTTGAAAAGTTTTGCTGAGAAAAGGCAACAAAAGAGGCAAGGGAGTGTGCAAGAAGCAGCTGAAGCAGTGCCCAGGGGTGCCTGCAATGTAACCTCTGCTTTGAGGCATTGGTGTCACAAAGGCTTTAGACTGGACATAAACTGTGCTAAAATGATCAGTCAGCACATTCAACCCCCCTCCCCTTCCCTCTTGGAAATCAATTTGCAGAAACGTGAATCCCCTTCCTTCCTTCAGAGACAGGTCCCAGAGTTAATAATGTCCAGGGCTGGAACTTGGCAGTATGTTTGGATGCCACGGGCTCAGGATGCAAACCCGTGCTGAGCCTGCTTGTAGCTCCCCTGCCCTTTCGGGGGGTGCCTCCGGGCAAGGGGGTTTTCTTTGTGACTTTAAAATTAGCCAGGGCAAAAGTGAGTTTTTATGGAAGCTGGCAGAAGTAACCCCGTGCTGGGCCTGGCCAGTTGCTCCAGTCCAAGGGGAGCTGTATCGACCCAGACAGACTAATGCCTCCCAGCGGGGAGCCACTTCCCACCTCTTCCCTGCCCATCCCTGGGTAAAAAATAACTCCCGGAATCTGCAGAAATGTGCTGTTTCATGGCTGAGTTCAACAGTGACATTTCAGCAGTGAATCTGCTGGGCTCTTATAAAAACTTTCCTGCTTTTCAAGAGCTCCCAGAACCCCTGATTGAACAGGGAAAGCAGCGAAGGGATTTGCAGTGGGAGCAGCTGCCTTTGCTGGAAGCACAGGCACAGAGAACAGGCATGTGCAGAAACTTTTGATGGAGTTTTACTGCCAAAAACCTTTTCTGGGTAGTTTATAAAAGAACCTCCAGCTCATCTAACGTTGATTAGCTTTTGAGGCACAATTGTTACAATGAGAAAACTTTTACTGATTTGCATGTGTTGACAATTATTCTAACAGTAACAACCTGATTATAGCAGCGTGTTAGTCCCAGATATGGTGTATTATTCCCTAGCTTTAGGAATAATTCAGATAGTTATAGCCTCTGGGTTCATTTAACCATAGCCCTAATCACTTCTGATTAAAACATACATAAATGAGTTTGTGGATTTTTTTGTTGTTGTTGTTACACCTCAACTTCTAGGATATTTTTGCCCTGAAGGGAAGAAAACAAGAAAATTAGATTTCAGTATAGAGAAATGTTTGAAAGACTGTACAATAATAACAAAAAATATTTTCCTTTTCAGAACATTTTATTTAACTGCCTCATTGCTGCAATTTTATTATCTTCATTTGATTAATTGCTGTAGGTTTTAGGTCTGGGTTTATTTTATTATTCCAGTTGCAATGACTCTCTTGTTACTTTCTTCATGTTTACCAAGGGGCTTACTCCCAATACTTCTCCACACAAATGACTAATTAGTCAACCATTTTCTCATCTGACATGTCTCAGTGGCAGGGGACTAAAAACTGAATTTCCTCTAATTTTTCATTCTGTTTCGATCATATCACTGTAGATAGAGCATTGCCATGAAAGCCAGCCTGCTAAGTCCCTGATGTGACAAGCAAAACAAAGCTGAGCTGAGGAATCTTTCAGCTCAGAGGGTGAGATGAGGTGCAGAGCTTTAGGAGTGCCCTGCAGATGGAAACAGAAGCAAACACGGACTGTAGCGTGGTCACAACCTGCAAACTGTTCCCTCGGGGCACGGGAACCACTTCCAGGGCTAAAGTCTGGGAGATCAGAGCTCCAGCCTGAAAAATGCTTGATCAGTGGTGTCTGAGCCCGGCAGCCCTTCCCCACCCCAGTCTGGTGTCACCAACAGTGACATTTATAACCCCAATTTCCACTGCTCCCCCTGACTGGGTGAGCAGCAGGAGGCAACGCTGGGTCTGTAGTGATCTGCCATATAAAACATATATATTATATATTTATAGCCCAAATAGAATATATATTGATATTGTTATAAATATCTTAAAACCACTGAATGGTTTGGGTTGGAAGGGACCTTAAAGCTCATCTTGTTCCACCTCCTGCCATGGGCAGGGACACCTTCTACTAGACCAGGTTGCTCCAAGCCCTGTCCAACCTGGCCTTGGACACTTCCAGTTAACCCAGTTAACTGCAGAAGTAACTCAAGTAAGAAAGCTTTTTGTTCTTTTTGTTTGTTTGTTTAAAGCAAAACAATTCCTGCCAAGACTTGTTGCCCATAGAAAATATACTTTTAGGGAAAGAGGGATTTAATTTTATCCTTTCTCAATGATTTTTTTTAAATTATAATTTTAAATAGAAATTTACTGTTGTAAACTGGAAATAGAATGTTAGAATGTTTCTAAGTGTTGGTATAGACCAAGTAGTGTTGAGTTCCCATTTTATTGTTTTGTCTACCTTTTGAAATATGTCCTATCAAAAACGTACACTTTCAGTTTAAAAAGCAGTTTTTAAAAAAATCGACTAACAACTGAAGTATTTCTGAAAAATCTGTATTACACTTTCAGCAGACTTTCCTGTGACTTATTGACCTGAGACAGATGCCAATGGAAAGGCTGTAAGAGCCAAGTTGTCTTCCAAAGCAAAGGGTAGACTGCTTTTCTTGCTATAAATATCTATTTCTTAGCCATAAACTGACAGGGCACCTGAAAGAAGGCAGCTCAAATGGAAGCTTTTTCCAGAGAACATTCTGTGTTTATACAGTTTTAATAAAAGCTACTGATCTTCAGTGGTGTGCTCAGCCCTGATGTACCACAGCATTCCTGCTCTGGTTCCCCAAAAATACACATTTCTGTAGTGCAAGCTGAAATGCTTTGGAGGTTTTTTTTTACTGTTAAAAACACCTATTGAATCAATGGAAAACTGATATTAGCAACAAATATCTGACCAAAATCAGAATGTGTGTAAACCTCAAACCTTAAAAAGCAACGTATCAGCCTCGTGCAGCCCTGCCGTGTTTCAGAGCAATCCAGCCCCTTGCACACCCTAAGGATGTGCCCGTGCTTTGGAGAGGATTATTGCACCATTCCATGGGCCAGACTGGCACTGAGCCAGGGAATTGTGATGCCTTCTCAGATAGGATCAGCATGAAGCAGGCTCAGGTCTGTACAGAAACTCCTGGAAACTTTGGGGAGGCACTTTGGGGTCGCCCAGGGAGAAGTGGCTGCAGGGAGTTCCTACAGAGCCTGTCGTGCCCTGCCTGCAGAGCTGAGCCAGGCACTGGTGCAGAGCTAATGGATTCACCCTGGAGTGTGTCCAGGTTATCAGAGGAACATGAATTTTCCGTGGCCAAAAATGCACAGAGCGACTTGTTGCACAGCGTTGATGGGGGGTTTAATTTATTTTTTTAAATTGTTACTCTTAAGTTGACATTTCCAGCCTGTGAAAATACAGATGGTCTGCAAGCCCATAAATCTGTTCCACGAAGCTGAAAAATGGCTCTTGCATAAATCCTCAATCTCCAGTAAGTTTAAAAATGCATCTGACCTAACACCTTTCTCAATAGTGTTGCCAGAATATGTGATTTATTTTGAGTTTTAGATTTTGTTAATGATATATTTATTCTGATTAATAATAGTATATATTTCAGTTAAATCTGTTTTTTTTATATATTTTTAGGGTTTTTTCTTTTAAATAATATAGCCCAAGTAATTTTAGCATGTATAAATCTCTGCAGGAGGGCACTGCAGGAGGTATTTCACAGCCTGTTGCACACGTAGCATATAGTCACACTTTTAGCACCAGCATTTCAATCCAAATTCAAATCCATCCATTTTATATGTTCATATATTTAATGGTATAAGGGCTAACCAGCTTAGCTTACCAGATGTAGTGTGCAAGTTAAATATGGGGACTGGAAAGTGCAAACAGATGACAGTTTAGATTTTATTTTCCTTTCTGACTTTTTAACCACATCTTTTGAAGATTGTCTTAACTCTGTGTTCATACAGAATGTTTAATGTTTACCAGGATATGTTTATGTCAAGGTTTAGGCCAGACACAGTGAGGTTTAAGATTCACAACAAGTCTTGAAAACAGTCAGTGATGATCTCCAGTGGTTCCTTCCAATCCCAATCGCTCCATGATTCTGCGGAATCACAAAGTTAGACACACAGAAGGCAGTTTCTGAAAGCCTTGAGGATCAGGAACCCACATATCCATGTAGAAAACTGACAGGAAAAGATCTGGAAAAGCCCTTTAGTGGGCTGTCAGTACTGCCCCCTTTATCACTTCTCCTCTAACCCGTATAACCTGGCCTGGAGTTTTTGGGATGACGGAATTCTTACATTTTGTCTCAGTAATACTCTGTGATGAAGCACTTGTGCTTCTGTTCTCCCTGTGCTATGAAACCCTTTCAGTCCTCACCTGCAATGGAAATGCTTTCTTAGGCAGTGTCTGCAGCATGGGGGGCAGATATCAGGGTTAGCTTTAACTTGGCAGGACTAGCAACAGGCTGCTGTTGATAGCACTGTGCTTAATGCAGGATTTGTTTCCCTGTGATTCACATCATAGAGGTGATAAGAAAAATGCTGCAGCTAAAGAACCTACTCATGCTGAGTAGGGCATGTGTTGCTGTATCATTTTATGGGTGTCCTACACATTGGATGACAAACCCCTTGCCATTATTCCACAGGGATCTGTATTTGTGTACATATGAAACCCAGCTCCCCTCAGGTTTTGCCCCTGTCTCCTGACACACACATATTTACCTGTTGACACACTTATTTCAGGCAGGGTTATTGAATTGCTAATAAATCAGCAAAAAAGTCTTAACTCTAAATTATTACTCAGTTATGCCTCCATAACACAACACTCTGAGCACCAACGGAGTTATGCTGATATTGTCATGATTTGTGCCCATCACAGAGATTTTCTAGTGCTGACAACGCACTAACTGCAGGCACTCATTGCAAAGGAAATGCAAAAGAAGGCACAGATTAGGGCAGAGCAATGCCAGCATTGACACTTTGCTGAGCTACAGACTATTGCTGACTGCTGGGAGAGATGTGGGAAGCCTGGTGCTCACACCCGGCTCGGATCCAGGCGTTTCCAAATGGAACAGCGAGTTCCCCTCACACAGAAAGGGGTGAAGACACCCTGTCCTGTGGATCTCAGGAGAAACTGTAGAGTTCTTCAAGGGTCATAAAGAAATAAAAGTGTATTTGGGTGTCCAAACAGGAAAGCACATGAGGAAGAAGCACTGAAAGGAGGTTTGAAAATAACTGCTTCCTGAGGGTGTAGTTTAAGCTGCTGTAATAAGGTAAATGTGAGGCCTGCTGGCAACTTCTTTATTTCATGGCCAGAGTGTTTTGGTAACGTGTTGAGTTCAGTTATTTCCAACAATGCCTCCTTTCTGTGTTTAAGACATGTTTTGTCACACAAAACACAAGAAGCATGGATGATATGTTGCTGACCTGTACAACATTGTGTTTAGGGACTGCAGAAGTTTTTAGGCAGTAGCTGTATATCTGGGTATAAAATGGAAATGTGAACCTGTATACTCTCTTGCACCTCCAAATTAATACATTTTATTAATCCACATTGTTTTGCAACATCTGAAAAAAAAGTGAATCATAGAATGGTTTGGGTTGGAAGAGCCATTAAAGGCCATCTCATTCCAATCCCCTGCCATGGGCAGGGATGCCACCCACTAGACCAGGATGCTCAGGGACTGTCCAACCTGGCCTTGGAAAGTGAAAAACTCCAACTGCTCCAGCATTCTTCCAATGGCTTTAGTGCCACAAACATTTTAAAACTAAAAAACAGTCTTGGAAGTTGCATAAAAACATCTTTACAAAATCAAACGTCAGTATAGTTACAGAACATTAGCTGTAATATACATTAGAGAATTGCTATTATTGTTTTCATTCCACATGGGATGGCAATCAGAGACCCAGCTGTGCAAGGCTGGGAATATACATATAAATATACATATATGAAAGGCAAACTCCTCTCCCCCGAGCAGCTTGGGAGCAGGAATACCTTTGTTATCATGTAGCCAAATAGCAGAAGAATTGCTGTGTGTCATCATTAATGAGTGTGGAGTGTGTTTCAGCTGGAGAATTGCTGTGCTGCAATAAGGTTCCCTCTCTGCTCCTCCCGGTGCCATATGCTGCCGTAATTAGTGCAGGCAAAAGGTAACGAGAGCGCAGTGGAGAAGAGGGAGCTCGATGGGAAGCAGGTTGATCTCTAAAGCTCTACATTATTTCATCCCTACATAAAGCACAATGCAGTTTTAACCCGGATTTTTTAGTGTTGCACTTATACTTTGGGAAGTTTTCTTGCCTTGGAGAGCCACCATTACTTACCCAGTGTGTATATTTATGCTGTAACTGCTGCACTGTTCTCTCCCAGATACCTGTGAAGCTTTTTCCAGAGGTAGTCATTCTTGGTTTTGCAGCTGCACTTGATATAATGAGATAAAACTCATATTGACTTGATTTAAAGATTACAGAATGTTTGTATTTAGAGATTTCTTCATTCAGAGACAAAAGGGTGTTCTCATGCTGAGATCACAGGCACAGACATACAAAGTTACCTTCTCCACTATCGTTTTACCTGAATCACTCATGAAGAGCTCATAAAAAAATTTAATGTGCTGCCATTATATGTTCCAGTGCCAGAAGGAGCAAGGATTCATAATGTGGATAATGTGAAGGTTTTTCATTCCAAATACAAACATGGAGCTATACTTAGGTGAAATATTGGCTCTGGTCAACTGGTAGTTTAAATTTATGTCAATGGGACCAGGATCCCTGAAAGGAGCAAGTGTGAATTGGATATCTAGTGTATGGAAAAGCTTTGTTATATTTCTGATACTGACTCTTGCCAGATTGAAATGCTATGAAAATGGTTGCTATCAAAGTCATCATAGAATCACAGAATGGTTTGGGGTGGAAGAGATTTTAAAAATCACCTAGTTCCAACTCCCTGCCATGGTATGTTGACACTCTCAGCTGTGCCCAAGACCACAAAGTAAACACACACATATAAATGTGTGTATCACAGAGAACAGGAAATTTTTACTCATCTTGGTTCAACTCTATTTTAAACATAGTTTAAAAAGAATTCAGAAGATAGGCAATTTAGATATGAAAATTTAGATAGAAAATGCCAGTAAATATCTTGCTGCATCTTTAGAAAGCCATTCAAATATTCTTTTCTATTCTATCTTGGTACTTTTGATGTCCCTCATTGCTATGTGTTCTAGGCCTTTTGCAATGATTTACAGATTTTATCCTTTTAACAGCTTTTCAAGGCAGAAATACATCCTCACTGTTTTAAAGATGAGGTGAGGATGTAGTATGGATTAAAGACTTCCCTAATTCCATTGTGACAGAGCTGGGACTCAAAAGTCCAACCTCTAAGTCCCAGCTCAGCCAGACCAGCCGTGCTCACTGGTCCACCACAGTGTCACCTTACTGCCTACAGTCTGCCGTGGTGACAAACCTAACTAGAGAGTCAGACTGACATTTCATGGGGCCAGTGCCACTGCAGGACTTCTCCTCTGTTGTGGGTTCTGATGGAACAGTCCCTGCAGGCCATGGCTCCAGCGCTCTCCAGATGCACCAGGATGAACCCCCCAATGCTGACAGACTCGCTGCCCTTACCTCTGGTCAGTGCTGCACACCAGACTGGCTCACATGTGTCATTCAACACAGATTTGGCACTGCTTCTTTTTGCCTTCCTTCTCATTCTGTCAAAGCATAAGAGCCAAGACCCCTTGACTCAACATGGGAAAAGTCTGGCAATTCCCAAGCTCTGGAAGGCCTTGCCAAGAGCAGCATCTGACTGTGCCTGGCTGCTGGCCTGGGACACCCTGAGCTATTGCACTGTTGGCTGGGAAATCCTTTTTGTGGCTGCTGCAGGGCTGTGGTTCTGGTTTGGTTTCTGTGTCCATGTCTGTTGTGTGTAATGATCTTTTTGCTAATCAAGCCCTGCACGTCTGTGAGCAGCCCCAGCAGCTGTTCTCTGAATTATCTTCCTCTGTTACAGGAGGGGGGAGAGGCTATTTATAAATTTTAAACTATTTCCATGTATTTGCTGCTTCATTTGAGTCCTGCACCAAACAGACCAAGTGCATAGTTTGGTTTATGTTCTCTTGTTTTACATCTACAACCTCTCTGCATCTCTTTGTGGGTCTTTGTTTAAGGCATATATTCAAACATTGCCGGAGATGAGTTCCAGTCTGAGGGAATTGTGCTGTTTTGTTTACAATATCTGGCTTAAACATATTGCAAGGACAATAACCTAGTGCAAGGAGGTCACAGTCAAAATATGTCACACCCTCTTGCCCCTACCCTGTTGTCATACAAGCCCTTGGGAACAGTAAGCTGTTGGCATGGTTTAAAATTTAAAAAAAAAACAAATCAAACCACGATGAGATAAAGTCCACAAACTAAATTTCACTATTGCAATGTAGAATAAGACAAAAATAAACAGTAATTGGCACACCAGAGAACATAGTTTGCACACATCCCTACAGATGTATCAGACTGCTTAGGATTGAGACAACCGAGCAGGTACATGCAGGCAGGTAAGTTCATGTTTAACCACCAAAAAAAATGGTCTGATTTTCAAAAGTGCTGTGCAATCAGCAGATCCCACTAAAGTCAAAAGTGGGAAGTGAATCTTTGTATTCTATACTTCTATTTTTACAGTGTTTTTCTGTAATGGGTCTATTCTAAACCTTTCGCTGGCAGAGCCCTCAAAAAATGGAACAAAGAACAATCATCTTAACTGTACTGCAATATGCTCCTACAATAAGTAAAAAATGTGGTGGGAAAGACAAAGTACTACTTTTACGATATCCTGTGCCAAATCACAGGTTATACAATTCAGTTTTTTATTTGCACAGCCAACAGTGCTTTGTAGAGCAATCAGGGAAGATAATACAATCCATTTTACATTCTCATTACTTTGGAAGTGTTGAATCTTCTGAAATTGTTTCAGGGTTAATTGAGAATTTGCTGGTTTACAATAGACTAGGAATTGTTTAGGCTGCCCTTGTTTCATATTTTTGTGCATACCTTTGTTGCAACGTTATAAAAACAACTATAAAAGAAGAAACAAAGAAGTGAAATGAAATAATGATCTGCATTGTTGCTATTCCAGGCACTCATTTTTACTGCAGATAAAGCTGGGGTATTGATTAATGTTTAAATGGCTATTAAGTGGAAGGACATGTTGGGTTGATGGAATATCTCACTATGCACTAGCGTTTTCCTTTGCTTCTTTTCCACATATTCCCTAAGGAATCATTTCCACTCCTGAGGAAAGCAGTGGTGAAACTCTGAGTGACTTTTGTGGGAGCATAAGTCAACAGTTTTTCCTATTTGTCTCTTTTTCTCATAAATTCCAAAAGGCCCTGGCTTCCAATTTTGTCCTTTAACTTATTTTAACATAAAAACAGCTCATAAAAATGTGGAATTTTTTCATGGCTGTGTATATTGAAGCTTTGATCCTGGCTCTGGCTGCCCCTGTTTACCACGGCAAAGTCAGGCAGGCTCGGCAGCCCCGGGGAAGTTGTATTTTTGAAGCCTGAAGCAAAGCCTTGGTAAAGAACAGCAGAGCTGTGGGCAGGGCTGCCTGTCAGCACTTCCTTACCTGTGATAATGGACATCCCAACACTTTGCTCCAGGGATCTAGCAACTTATTTTTCCACTGTCCAGAGGGCACAGCACCAAAGCAAACCTCTGAAACACACATTCGGTGAGACCATGTCTGTCTTTGTTGGCTTGCAATTTATTCTTTCCTCTTCTGGCAGCTGCCATTTTATTTCATTTTACTTACTTTTTTTTTTTTTCCCCTAAAAATCTGTTATTTTTGTTTATTCCCTCATGGTTGCACTGATACATCTTTTTTTTGGCAGGATTATCACACAGGACACCTTTCAGGTGAGTGCCACTATGAGGCACTGCCTGGGCACAGATTCATTAAATAATAACAGGTTCCATGTCAATTACTGGTAATGTCTATAGAAGGTTGTATGGCTGTTTATGACCTATAACAATTCACTACAAAAAAGATAAACAGGTTATTATCCTAAGTATTGATTATATGATTGGAGTTTTGGTTTAAAATATTAACACATTTAATTGAAGTGGGAATTGGTACCAGTTAATTCAGCTCTGTGTTGTTATATTACTTAATATATTTAACTGAGTATAGAATTAAGCCCTAATCATGAACATTCTTGCACTTATTGCTTCGGTCAAGTAGGGAAGTTCTTAGTGTGCAAACTCCACAATGTCCTGAAACATTTCCAGTTTCAGGGTCTGAATATTTGTGCTGATTAATGGAAAAAAGCACAACAGGGAATTTCTTACTGGGGGATCTTGGAGACAGCATTTCCAAATCCTGATTTAGGCCACATTCATGTGATTGAATTTAATCACCAGAAGGAAACTACAGATCCCAGACTGCAGAACAAATGTGTGCAAACAGGGTCTGGGTGTAACCACCTCCTGTTAGACCTGATGAATTCATTGTCCAATTCTCTTTTTGCTACCACACCCTACAATTTAGTACATGTCTAACTGGTTGTAAGAAAAAAAAATGAAAACCACTCAAAAAAGTAAATTAAAAATACAATTTCTAGTCGAATCAGAATTTTGAGTTGGAGAAAGGATGACCGTGATGGGATTCATGAAGTCTGTAGATACCAGTGTTGATGCAGAGGCCCATTGCAAGTGTTCAGGTACTCTGGCTGTATAGCACTGGTCCAATATAATGTTTTAAATATTGAATTCTATACTACTCTTTGGGACAAATATATTTCCAAAGGAATTGTCTACAGCTTCTCCTTCTGTCAGCTAAGTTTAGCAATAAAGAACTATCCCCAAGGGAAAGCACAAGGTTTAGATTCTATTTCTGAACTATTAAGAGATCCACCCACGAAAGCCAGTGAGTGCAAAGACATATTCCCTTGCAGTAGTGTAATTGTTTTATGTTTAGATCTATAATTTGTTAACAGCTGCTGTACTTTGATTTAGGTATTCAGTTTACAAGGACCCAGCAGGCTGGCTGGAAATCAACCCTACCAATGGCACCATCGGCACCACGGCTGTCCTGGATCGGGAGTCTCCCTACGTGCAGGACAATGTGTACACTGCCCTCTTCCTGGCAATAGACAGTGGTGAGTAACTAGCATGCATAAGATTATGAATATATTGTTATCAATAATAATTTCCCCCCCTGCTTGAAACTTTCTGATCTGGAAGGTGCACATGTGAACTTAAGCGTTTGCTTCAGCAGCTTTAATTTAAGTTTACACCTCACAGGTTTATTACTGCACTGAGATCATAATTCTAGGTATAAATAGTCTGGGAAGATTCTAGGAAAGTAATAAGTCATCTTTATCAGAGTTAATTTCTTCACAATATTTGAACAGTCAATAAGCCTGAGGCTCCTAAATACCAATAACAACTCATCCCTGATATGCTGGATTCTATTCTACTCAATACAATGATAGTGACAAAAAAAACATAAGTAAAACCCCTTGTTAAAATGCAACAATTTTTGCATATTGTGTATTAAAGTTCCTTCTGTCAAATAGAATCAAAATTAAGCTGTCTAGGAAAAATTCAGCAGGCAACTTTGGAGTAGAGAGAAAGAGAAAACCTTGAACATTCCAAATCTCCAGACCTAAAGGCACAAAATAAATAAAAGATTTGCCTGTAATATAACAGCTAATATGCTAAGGCTTTCTCACAGCTGCAGCTGGTTTAGCCCTGGTGATGAATTGTCAAATGTTCTTTTTAGGAGAGCAATTCTACAGTTTTGTAACCACATGACTCAGGGAACACTTGCAGGGCCTGACAGGAGAAAGAAAATATTGCCTTAAGTATAACAGAAAAAAAAATCTGCTGAGATGATGATTTACTTATATATTAATATACATATTTTCCTTAGGAAATTTCCATGGAAAAATGTAGCACTGAACATATTTCTGTCATTTGTTTGCTATTGGGTAGGAATTTTTTTTTTAAATGCATCTTAAAAATCTGGGAAATGTCATCTCACAATGAAAGTAAAAATCTGGGAAAATGTTACTGAGGGGTTGCCAAAAGGACAAAGTCATGTTTTAAAGGTGGAGTGAGATATCATCAAAGAGAGTAGATGGAACAAGAGGCTGAATGTTTCTGTCTGTGGAAACCAGCCTGAATGAGGAGGATTTGGGGGAAGACCTTTCTGCTGTGCTTAGGGCAGTAACACGTGTTGCTCATTTGTTCTGAGCCCAGAACCTCACTGATAGGTGACCCCTCTTAATTCTCAGAATTTTTCCGTTCTGGAAAAATGGGAGAAAGAGAAAGAGGTGTCTGTGAGCTGAGCAGCAGAGCAAGAGAGAAAAGGAATCCTCTTCACGTGAGGCATTGAGTCAACACTCCCTTCCAGCAGCTGTAACTGTATTTATTTGTGATTGCACAGCTCTGTTAGTGCAGTTCATCCACTCCAACATTATTGACTTCCTTGGATGAAGTAATTAGAAACCACGTGTGTGCATTTAGTACTGTCATGCCAAGGTGTTAATAATGATCATTCCCAAGCATTGCACTCCTTCACTGTGTGTAGCCCAGCCACACGTGGAAGTGGGAATAAACAGCACAATTTAAATAGCTGATATTCACCTTGTGGTTTGCATCACCTCTGGATTAATCACCAAACATTAAGCTCAGAGGCAGGCTCCCTGCCTTGTCCCCTGCAGGTACAGCTGGGACAGACAATATCCCTAGAGAGTGTTCCCCCCAACTTATTTCCAGGCAAAGCTATGAAACCCATTTCATTTCCTTACCCATCAGAGCTAATGTCCATCCTGAAAAGAAATATTACCTTAGATGAGAAGCCAAATTGTGTAGAATGATATGAAATGAATACAGAACTCTTCCAGAACTTTAAAAGAAGATTATGTTAACTTAAAAAGGAAAAAAAATGAGATGGCTGCATGTGCTCTCTTTAAAGCATTGTCCACAGAGTGCAAATCCCTTTCTTCAGGTTAATAAGTGGAGCCTGTCTAATGCTAGTGAATATGGTGAGGACTTTGGACTGAGAGGGCAGCCAAAGGCAGGATTAAGAATTGCCAAATGAAAGAGAGTAATAAAGGGAAAATTTAGAGGCATTTCCAAGAGAGCAGGTCATTTGCTTGGACTAAAAGACTTGGGGTGAAAAGGGAGGAGAGGACAAAAACACCTATTTAAGAAGACATGCTTTCTTCAAAAGCATTCAATGGAGGTTACTCTTTCCTTTGGCCTCTCATCTTATCTCTAAGTCAAATCTGAAGCCTGAGATGCCACAGGCTTTCCTTTTCTTCCCTGGGGAATACAGAGAGCTCAGGTGATACCCATGGCACAGTCCAGCAGTGGGAATTTGTACCCAGGCAGCTCCAAGCAGAGCAGACACTGTGAGTGTGTGCTGATCTGTCACAGTATTTATAGGGAATAAATCTAAAATCAAATAAAGCCTCGAACCTTAGACATTGCTAAGTGACCTTCAACATATGCTAAACCAGTAAATAAACATATCATTATTATTTTGGGTTCATAGCATATAGAGTTTATACACAAACATATATATACACACATATACATATATATAGAGAGAGAGAGAGAGTTATACAAATGATACTGTTGTGCCATCCTATTCCACCATCACCTCTTTTTAAAATGACCTTCCATTCATGTGCTATCTTGGGTGAGGAGTGGAGACAGCTGAAAACAAACCTCCCAATGACACTTTATTCATCCCCTCTTGCTGATGTCAGTAGAGAATCTGTCATCAGTCCCAGCAGCACTGACTCCTTGTTATTGCACTTTAGTTCAGGGAACAAATGTCAGGACATCTTTTTTATTTGTAAAATGTTAGAGATTTCTGTCAGAGGTAAAAACCAGGAGCTTCATGCTTGGTAGTTCTCTAAATAAATCCATCATATCTTTCTCTCTTTTTGGTAAATCACAAAACTGTTCTTTACCAGTAGCACAGTAACCATGAATGGGTCACAGAAAATGGAGTCGTTCAACTGGAGGAAATAATTTAGTTCTTTATGAGATTCTTTTTGACCTTTATGATATTATTTCTCAGCATTATCAAATTAACTGCAGGTAAAGGTAGTTAAGTATGAATTATATTATTTCTCATCTAAATAGTTCCTGCACCTTCCCAAACACACTTGAAACAACGTGTAAGACCAAATTTGATGGAAATAGTGTTAATTTTATAGATAATAAATTTTGACCATTTATGGGAGTGAATTGCACTTTTAAAAAGGACTTCTACAATGAGTATCCTAATTTTCTCTGTACATTTGATTTCAGTAAAAGGTCAAGGTAGTGTCTTTAGAATTTAAAAACTTTTTATTAAAGACCTGTGTGGACACAGAGTCTCTGGTCTATTAAAGAAGAAATTAAACACTGGTAGGAAATATCATGAAGCAGAGTTAACACATTAAAGTGTCATGAACTGTGTTTAATCTGAGAATGAGCTGATAATGGGACAAAGTCAGGTTTATGCAAACTTGGGAAACAGCAGAGGTTTCATTCAATTAGCAAAAGTGATCATTTTATTCCCTGAATTTAGCACTAATCGCTGACCCCAATGCAGTGTCACAAGCACACGGGGCAATTATTGGGAGTATATCTGTAAAACACATCTATATGAAATACAGACAAGAAAGCATTTGAACTGGAGAAATCTGCCTGAGCAAACCTTCCAGATTTGCTGCATGACCATGTGGTGGTGTCATCCTACACATCCTGTTGTACACCGGAGCCCTTTGGATGACTGTCATAAAGCAGAATATCTGCAGGTTTTCCTCATAAGGTCAGTCATGATAAAAAGCCTACAGGAAAGGTCTTTATCCTTCTGTATTCTGAGAGTTTGAGTCACAATTTAGAAGAAGGAAGGAAGGAATAAAACATGTCTGGAGGTGAAGCTAAAAAATACCTGGGAAATATATGAAATCTTAAAAAGCTAAAATCGGTTTCTCCCTTTTCTTTAAGAGGCATGAATAACAAAACATCCCCAGATTCAGCTTATTTATGCAATAATCATTCCTTTTGTGGAAGGGCAGGATGCCCCAGTTAATATCCCCATTGTGTAGCTTTTTCTGTCTCTTTAGAAGAAAATCTTTGGTTACCTTTCTTTGCCTGGTACACAGAAAAAACACCTGTGCTGTTCAAGTCTGTCATCTGGTGACAAGTGATGACACACTAATCTTGCTGGTTGGGTTAAATGCAGTTATCAGCTTCACTTTTCTCATGCCATCCTGGTGGGCTACCACCTCTCCAAAGCCAGGGAGAAATATTCTCCCACAGAGACAGATCCTCTCATCCAGAGTGAGGGTGGCACCTTCTTTCCTGCTGTTCTCATCATCGGGGAGCTCCTGAGACAAAAATTGGGAATATAAGCACTTCTGCTATATGAAACATAGAGAATAAATGTCGTTAAAAATGTGCCAGCTCTTCCAGATGCTAAAAATGGTCAGGGATGGAGTTAAGGGTTTGAATTTTCAGGTGATGTAGCTTCAAACCCACAAAATCCCCAGTGAGCCCTGTTTCTCACAGCAGTACTGCGTGGGGGAAAACAACTGTTCTCTTCTCTGGAAGTGGGTTTTTCCCTACATGATGTCACCATCCCCGGCATGTGACATCACAGTCAGGGCAGGATGTCCCACAGGAGGGCTGAGCTAGAGGAAACAGCCCTGTCTGTGTGTGTGTTTGAGCAAGGGAAAGGTTAAGAGAGCCAGAGGACTAGAAAGAGATGTGATTCCATAGGTGTGGTTTCAGTGTTTGCCTTGAGAGCTTCACTTGCCAGTTAAAAATAAAAAGCAGCTCAGATGTTGCTTCTATGACTGGCAGTTGCACGTGTGTGAATTGGCAGGATGAGGAGCATTATTTCAGTTTTCCTGAGCAAAATAAAGAAGTACTGAATCAGGGTCTAGTGTTCATATTTTCCCTTGTTTCCAAAGACCAGCTGAACTACACCCAAGAAATTCCAAATCTCATTTATTGTGCAAGTCTTGATGCTACTACTCATTAAAAAGAAAAAAAAAATATCATTCTGTTCTCTGCTTGATGAACAGTAACACACAACATCTAGAAAAACATGGAATAACAAAGAGATGTGTAGCAATTTGCAATTAAAACTTTTCCTTACATGTATCTAACCTGTCTTCTCGCTTCATGATGTACATAATTAAATTACCATAGATGGATTCCACCTAAAACATGCTATTTTTTGAAGAAATCAGGCAATTAGTTACCATGGCAACCCAATTAAGCCAGTTTTAGACCCCTTATCTTAATTGCTGTATTAATTGAGAAGAGAAAATAAATTGAAGACTCATCCTTTTCTTGCCGTTTGAAATTTCAGTAAAATATGAATTGCACAGAAAATATTGTTTTAATTTGTCATCATGGACTCATGATTAGAAAAAGAAATTAGAATGTTGAAAACAGTATTTAAGATGGATGGCATATGTCAGTAGCAATTTGATATGCTGAAAGAGCTGTGCTCTTTGGAAATGTAATTACTCAAAAGTAGGATCTGCATAGATTATCTGAGGGAATGAATGAAGGATTGTAACTTTTAAAGGCTATTTATTTTATGCATTCCGTAAAAAAATATCTATATGCCAATACATAGAGAAAATGCACAGGAAATTTCAACTCCTGGGAAATTGGGGATGAAAATGTCAGCATATGGCATTGATGAGAGCAGTTTTCTGAGCAGCAAACCCAAATCTTGGTGTCTTCCCACTCTACTGGTTCCATTTGCTTTGGCTGAACCATTAATAGAGTTCAGCTTGAACACGAAAAGTAATGGAATCTGCCTGTCTGAGTGGGATTGCTGCCTGCAGAGAGGGGACCTGCTGCCAAATCACCGAGCATGCACACATTTTCTGAGTAGAAAAACAGCATATGGAGGGGAAAAAAAAACCAACATGAGGGATGAGACAGAAATTTGTGTTTAGGTTTTCATTAGAAAGCATGAAGCCCTTTTTCTCACAGTCCAGGTTTGAGGTATGTAAGTCATAGAGAAGCAGCTGAGGGAGATGGGAGGGCTCAGCCTGGAGAAAAGGAGGCTCAGGGGGGACCTTATCTGCCTTTACAACTCCCCGATGGGATGTTTTAGCCAGGTGGGAGTTCGGCTTTTCTCCCAGGCAAGTAGTGTCAGGACAAGAAGATGTGGCATCAAGCTGTGCCAGAGGATGTTCAGGTTGGACATCAGGAAGAATTTCTTCATGGAAAGGGTGGTCAGACATTGGAAGGAGCTGCCCAGGGAGGTGGTGGAGTCCCCATCCCTGGAGGTGTCCAAGGAACATTCTCTAGAATGTTTGACTTGTCCCCTTTGGAAATTTGGTAACTATTGCCAGAATCCAACATTTCTGATGTTCTCAAACATAAATCAAACTAGAAAGTATAATAGTTCAAATTAAATGCCTTTATTTCATATTTCTTCCTAATTACATTTTGTTAGTAAAGGCATTTACATGAATATTCCTTTGCTTTGATGCCTGTGATGGAAACCATTAGATCTGTAAATAGATGAGGTTTTCTGTGTTTAGCTTTCAATATTGTTAGGTGAACTTCCTAAATAGAAGTGAAAACCCACAGACTGAGTGCCTCCCAGCTTTAACATTTTTTGACTTGTGTGTCTGACATTTTTCTTGGTAGGTGATTATCAGTGCTTTGTTCCTTAGCTGTGCCACTAAATAATTTATGTTATTTACATGTGAACTGACTTTCATCTGATTCATTTAATGTCCATTTTCACACAGCATGTGGAAATGTACTTTTTTTGTGGTTGATAATCCTTATTGTCCCTTGGGCAAGTTGTTCCATTTTAGATCAAGTCAAGTTTGGTAGCAAAAGTTGAAAAAAAAATCAAACTAGAAAGGAAAATGCTTCTTGAGGATTTCCTGTTGTTTTTCACAAATTAAATGAAATTTTGTTTACTGGGATGAAATGTTCTTATCATACCCAATTTGTTTAGTTTATAACATCCATTAAATATTAAAATGAAAATATTTTAAAGACCCAATTTTAAAAGAAAAAATATGAAAAACCACACCTGGTTAATTCCAAAGAGGGCTTATAATTTAAGACTTTACAGTAATAATTCAAATAGGATTCTGCAGAGCTTTTCATTAAAATTCAACCATGAAGAAGTATGCAAAGTATCTGATTCTTTAATATTTCTTTTGAAAGTATTTTTTTTCACTAAATGCAGCTACAAGTGACCTTCAGTGAGACTGAAATGCAAGTGAGATCTCCCAAGTTAGGGTTCCCAGCCTTGCCTTAGATTATTAAAATCAGGATTCAATGCCAGGCTTTCACTTTGTTTCAGGATGAAATTATTCATCCTTCAGCCTCTGTTTCAGCAGCTTTTACACCCATCAGTAATGCTGTTCCATTCCTCTGTTTGCCATAGTATATTCCCAGATATGCCACTTGTGGGAGCCTTAGCAGGAGTTTGGGATCCTCTCTATCCCAAGTGGCTCTAAAGACACCTGAAGGTTTAAAGTGTTCGGCCTCAGGAGGGAAGGACAATTCTGTTCAGTGACAGAAGTGGGAGCAGAGCTCTTTGGAAAAGCTGCTCCCAAGGGTTGTTGGACAGAGCCCTTTATGTCTGGGTTTACACACTAATTCTGCTTTCAGCTGCAAGGTTTTAAAATACAAATTAAAAGAAGTTTTACTTTGGAATTAAAATATGCTGTGGATATCTTTCATTTCAAAACCAAAGCTGTCTGGAGATCATGGGATTTTTGAATTATTTCTACAGCATAAAACTGTCAAATTTGTGAAAGTCCTACATTCCCAATGGATATGTTGTGACCATTTTCCCTTGATTCACTTTTTGTTATATTTTTGTGACATGTGTGATAACAAGCTTCAGTTTATGACCTTGACTTTTGCTTATTTTTCTTTTGGAGGTCTTCATAAATCACCGAAAGATTTTGTTCAAATCATCATGAATAAACCAACCAAAGAATAAGTCATTCAAATGAACAAAAGCAATTTCCTTTCTCTCTGTTTGTGTGTAACACTTGCCTTGGCCCTTACAAAGAGTGAGACATTTCCATGGCAGGGAAAACGCAGCGCGTGACAAAATAACAGGACATCCATAATGCTGTTGGCTTCTTAATTTCAAAAGGCAGATTTTAATATTACTGACTTCAGAGAAAGATAAGAAGGGCAGTGCATAAGACATTATCAGTCCAGTGTGGAAATAATGCATTCAAAATTAAAGACAGCAGTTTAATTAAGTGCATGAAAGGCTGGCTTTTATGATCATATTTCAAATACTCGACTGTCTTTTCATCCATTCTGCCGTGTGACTTTACTTAATAATATATCAAGAACAAAAAAATGCGTTAGAGTCTTTCTGCAAATTCAATTAGTCCAATAAAAAGTGAAAAATAGTTTCTTTTTCATTAAAAAGAGCTCAACCCTAACCCTTCTGATGACAAAGTGCAGATGAGAAGGGAGGGCAAAGCTGCAGAACTATGAACATTCAGCCTTTGTGATGCATTTATGTGAGAATGAAACAGATGAAGTGTCACCATTAGTAACATTTGTTATTGAAAGGACTAATTGCATTCTGCTCAGTTAGCAGTTTATCAGATCCAGACCACAGGGTATTTACTTCTCCCTTAGGATGCACTCCCAGCACAGCAATAACTCCGCAGTTTATTGGGCTGCTCTGGGCAGGGTAATTATGCTAAAGTGAAACCTCTTCCAGGGCTCAACTAGAAACTGTGACACATCGCTCTGGTGCTTTACAGGTTAAGTGCAACCTCTTGAATCCATTCTACCTGTGAAGAGTTTGTAGCCAAGGGAAGTGCAGAGGTCACAGTTCCTGGGTACCAAACCGGAAAAACGAGGATAACAAACGGTCCACTAGTGCAGCGTTTCAAATGAGACATTGTGAAGTGCAGTGAAGGATGTAATGTGAATTTAGAAAACTTTGAGGTGATTAAAATGGGGTGGCAAAGGGATCTGAAAGTAGCTGTTGAGCTTTAGGCTGAAAGCAGTGGGTTACTGGCCCAGCCACGGCACATCTGTAGTGACTGAAAGTCCTTAGCTCCTGTCGGCTCCTCTGTGACCCTGGGAGATGAGGGGCTGCTCTCAGCCCGGCTCCCAGGGGAACACTCTGCCTCCCAAACACTCCTGGTGCCACAGCTGGTTTGTCAGTCACAGCCTTGGCACTGAGCCTTGTAGTGGTACCACGGTGAGCAAACAGCACCCTCACCCCTGGAGCTGGCAGGTAATTGGAGAAAGCTGGAAACTCTGCTGCTGACACAGGGTGGCTCTGGGTAAATAAACCATCCCTGGGTTGCTTGTTGACAGGTTTCACTTCTGCTGACATAACTAAATGTGGCCCTAAGGGTTGTTGGGGAATGATCTGTTCCTGTTCTGGACATCCACAACAACCTGATTCCTCTCTCTGTCATTTTTCCTCTTACTTGTCTTATTCTTGGTTCCTCTAATACTGTGCTGTCTAGGGGATGTTTCCCTCTATGTTTCTCTCAGTAGGTGCTGATGAACAGATTCTGTTCCAGATATCTATTCATGTCCTATTCTCATTTTAGCTTCAAAATATTCCTCTCCCAGAGGTTTCCATAGAATAATTTTCCATAATGTAGAGAATCAGACAGGCTGCATTTTGAAAATACAGCAGTGAATTTACAAGAATGACTCATCAGGTTTTTTTAAACAATCATTTTCATATAAAAGAGGTAAGGACTATAAAAATTATTTCCCTTTGCAAGCACACAGGTGCAAATAAGAGCAAGAGTTTATGAAAGAAGTATGATTTAATAAATAAATGTTTGGTTTTTTAAATAGGTAACCCTCCTGCCACGGGGACAGGAACTTTACACATCACCTTGGAGGATGTCAATGACAACGTCCCGTCCCTTTATCCAACACTGGCAAAAGTTTGTGATGATGCAAAAGATCTCAGGGTAGTGGTACTTGGAGCATCAGACAAAGACCTTCATCCCAACACAGACCCTTTTAAATTTGAACTGAGCAAGCAGTCTGGCCCAGAAAAATTGTGGAGAATCAACAAGCTTAACAGTAAGTCTGTTACTTTTATTACTGTGCATTTAGTCCTCCCACCTCTACATCCCAGTGTACTTATCCTGAGGCACTTTGTGAATTCTGGAGCAGTTTTGTAGGAAAGTCTTGCAGGATGGACCCATTGCTGCTGCTTTACACTGTGCTGGGTTTGCTGGGACCAGCTGCCTGTGGAACATAATAATTCTGAGAACTGAAAGTTTTTCCTCTTCTTGATATGTTGATTGAAGTTGCCTCTTTTAGCTTTCAGTAAAGAGAGGCTACTAATGACTTACAGTTTTGTAAAGATATTTCAGGGCATGGAATTTGCTTGCATGAGGTGCACAAGGCCTAGCTATAGGACAGCATGGAAGTTTTGCATGGGCTTTAACAATATAACTGAAAAACTTCCTAATTTTAAGTATTTGAACTCTCCACAAATAAAATACCCCAACGCACTGGGACCTTACATGATTCACAAGAGGATCACAGCACACACTGTGCAGTTGTAGAAGGTTTGTATGGCAAGTTGTGGGCACAAATTTCAACATTTCTTTTTAATGTAGATCATTCCTATTTTTTTTCTAGAATGTGTTATTTATCTCTGCTACTCTCCAACGCTTTAGTTCATTTCATGTCTTACAAAAAACTGGATGTGATGTCTGTCCCTGCCTGCAGGACAAAGTGAAGGAACCCATTTATTTATTTATTTATTTGCAGTTCTCCAAACATCAAACCACAACTCTGTTCCCCCTCTAAAAGAGTTAGCACACCCACCTGGGTGAATCTGCATCCTCACCTGGGTACCAGGAGCTGTTATAACCCTCTGTTGCTCAGGTGGATCAGATCTGTGGATTTGAAGGGGTTTTACTTCCCTTCACTGACTGTTCAGGAAAATCAAGAGAGTGTTTCAGCAGCTTTGCCTGTATTTTCTTACAAGAAGGTTTTTTTTTACCTTAGGCAAGTAAATATATTCTTCCCTCTTCATGCAATGAGGGTGACATGCCTCAGCATTTCATTAGTATATTGGCTTTCACAGGCAACTTCTGCCAATAATTTGCAGACCAAATAATGTATTTAAACAAAAGGGGCTCTTAGAAGTCTTTTCTTTTGGTGGGGTTTGGATTAAAATTGCAATTAGCTATACTGGCTCTTCTTACCTCCAATTCAATTATTTTACCTTTTTTTTTAAAGTGTTATCATTTTCTGCTTAATTTCCATGACTGACTTTGGCATGTCTGATATTGTTTGCAGATTCCTCTTCCCTTCCAAGCAACCAGCATTTGGTTAATTCTCACCTCATCCTTTGCAGATACTCACGCCCAGGTCATCCTGCTTCAAAACCTGAAAAAGGCCAATTACAACATCCCAATCTCAGTGACAGATTCTGGAAAACCCCCTCTGACTAACAACACAGAACTGAAATTACAAGTGTGTACCTGCAAGAAATCCAAAATGGACTGCAGTGCCACCGATGCCCTTCACATCAGCCTGACCCTCATCCTCCTGTCACTCCTCAGTTTACTTTGTAAGTCTTTTGCTGAACTGTAAGTAATGAAGTGTTGTTGTTAACCTGCTCATTTGTACTCTCCATAAGAAAACCTACCAAGGGAGAAGTTAAATTCCTCCACTGATATCACAGTGCAGTAAGTTGGGGTTCTTTTTCCCTGAAGGAATAGCTGTGAGAAAGGTGGGGGGAGGGTTTCTTCCACAGTCAAAAAATAGCAACAAGTGCCTGATTGTCAAATTAAGAAATAGAGGCAATAATTTTAAGAAGAATCAAAGAGAATTAGAGCCAGCATATGATAAACTGAGAAGTACCAGCTGTAGTAGCAGATTTGTGAGAGCTTGCTTTCATCTCTCCCCACTTGAATTCAATTCAAATGCAGAAACAGGAGATTAAAGGTGTTCATGTAACAAAAGCTGTTCTGGGTCACCAGGAAAATGAGGACTGTCTGCTCCAATTTATTCCTCTGCATAAAGTGTGCAAGTGACTGGAACATGAGGAACTTATTGGTGATTTTGGGCTTCGAACCACCCAGAAGTGAAAATCAAATTGCCAGTCTGGGTTGGAGGGCAGAGAGAGCTGACAGGCAAAAGAAGCTTCTGCTGCTTCTAAGAAAGAGTCACAAAGGAGATTTACAAACTTCCTAATTTGAATTGGAAGAAGTAAAAAAATAATCCCAGAATGACTCAAGAGTAGGAATTCAAAGCCGTGGAATCCCACCATCTAACCTGGGGGTGTCCCTGGCTTGTCCTGTGACAGCTGCCAGCAAATTTTTGATGCAGGATTACTTTTTATTGCCTTACCTATTAAAAAAGTATAGCTGTTTCCTATAACTGTAATAACAAATCTGTTATTCAAGGACTATTATCCTCATCTCATGTGACTGAAATACATTGTATGATGACTTAATACCTGAGCCATGGGTAAAGGCCTTGCATTCTCCATGAGATAGAATCTACCACAAGGCAGAGAAGATTTACACATCTGAGCTTGGTGTATTCTTGATTACACATCTGGTCCATTTTTTTCTTATTGTGTAGTGTTTTATCCCAAAAGGTTGGCATGAAGGTCATTGTGAGAGAGCTGGTACTGTCTAATGTTTGTGCTGCTCTTGAAGATGAAAAGGACTGTATAAATGCTAAGTGCAAATTCATGTTCTTACTTTCAATCAGTGACATCTAAAGTATCTGCACTGCCTTTGGTTCAGCTGCTCTGGGTTTAGTCTGCTGGAACCAAAGGCAAACTTCAGCTGTTAGAAGTAATATGTTAAAAATGTTTGACAGGACGTGACACTATTGCAACAGTGAGGGAAATGTGCAGCCCATTGATTCAAATATATTCCTGTTACCACTCCATAAATGTTGCTGGTGCTACACTGGGCTTGACTTTCACCACTGGAATTATTTTCTTATCCGACATGATTTGCACTTGAACTTTATTTACATGAATGCATCTGGATATCAGAATATAATGAGGTAGAGGAAAGCTTTTTGCTTTAGAAAGTTGCTACTTTTGTGGGGGTTTTATAGGTGATCATTTTCCTTCTATTGAATTATAAAACCACTTCTAGGTATTGGAAAGCCCTTCTTGAGTTGCTCTTTTTGACTATAGATCTTCTTTGGCTCAACTATAGGTAGGATACAGCCCCTGGCATCTGAAAGGGTATTCCATGGCTGGTATTCCATCTCTGGAACTGCTACTTATGCAAAGCCAGCAAGCATTACAACTTTCCTAACCATTTCCCTCAGGTGTAAATGACCACCTGGAATAAAAGAATGAGGCCGGGAGCCACTTAAAATAATGTGGTTCTGTGTTTGAACTTCTCTAAAATGTGCTGCTATCATTGCATTCCCAATTCATTTCCACACACTTTTTTTTTTTATAACTGTGATTAGTTCCATTGCAATGTTTTTGTATAGTCCAAATATTTATCAGAGTAATCAAAGATTATGATGCCATAAAAACAAAGAGAACTTTAGTGCTTATTGAACAGATGAAACGTCCCATTTCTAGTGGCAAGTTATGGGTTTAATTTTAGCAAAAGCCCTTACGTGGCTCACTTTGCTCCCAGTGTTTATGTTTTATGAGGCTCTTGTTCCTGGGAGGTAAATCTTTCAGTCAAATGAACTTTGTTATTCATGCCAAAGTATTTCTTTTTCTATCTGACATCTGGTGTGAGGATAGATAGCCCTGTGAAAGAGCTGTTCATGGGAAAAGTGCCCTGCATGAATGTCTTTCCTCTAGAAAACATCTTGGTATTATCATTTAAATGGTGCAATTATTATCTATACTTAGAATATGTGCCTCCTTCCTAAATCGTGAAAGAAGTTCAGATGTGGCAGATTTCTGGAGTGTCTGAGCACAGAAGTGAAGAGCCTGATTAAAACTGTAAGACATGCAAAAACCAGCAGTTCCTCCTATTCTGTGGGTACCCTGCTGTGTTCAGTATATTGAGGGATAATGAGATACAGTCTGCAGGGTTGCCCAGGAGCCCTTGGAAAGGTAGATATACTTGGAACAAGAAAAATTTAGGAGTCCTTGTCAGCCAGAAATAGAAAATGTAAGATGCCAAAGTACCTGGGCAGATTGCTGGTTTTCCATATCAAAACAGTAAAGTGCTTGGTGGGATTGAAAGATGGTGAATATAGATTTGATTGAAAAAAGGAGCATTTTTGTATAGTTTGTACTTAACCTAACTAACTACTACTTGGAATCAGTGGAAATATGTACAGTGGACAGGTGGAGGACTTTCCAAAGTTACAGTAATTAAGGCTAACAAATATTGGGAAGAGTATTCAGTGTCACCTGTCATTAATGCAGACACCATGTTTCAGATGAGACCTGATGTAGCAGCATCTTGTGCTCTGTCAGCTTTTCCTCACCACTTTTAGTGACAAGACAGGACCAAAATGTTCAGATATAATTAAGAATGTATTAATTCAGATTGAAGAAAAACAACAGATAAAAAAATAGGTCTGGGTTCCTCATCAGGGAGAAGGACTGTGGAAATGGGTTACTTTAAGATGAGAAAGAGTGGAGAAAAGAGAAAGTGTGTCATGCAGCATCTCTGGTACTGGGTCTGAGGATGTTCATGCTGTCCCTTAGTGCTGTATTGTCTCAGTCATCTCCTGGTTTCAACTGACACAGCTAAAATAGCTCTGATCAGAATTAATGCAAGCAAAGTGATGCACTCAGCACCACCAGAATTATGAACAAGTTCCCTCTGGAAAGCTCCTGATCATTTTTAGTAAGAGAACAACTATGACATTCCAGAAGGATGAGGGATGGAGATAAGGGGAAAATAAAACAAGCTAAATAGTAAAAGATTAAGATAAAAACAGAGTTGTATATATTGTCATAACAAAGTCAGCAACAAAAACTGCCACTGGCCTTGTGAGAGACTGAGAAAGAATCACTCTAGTTGGCAGACTAAGCTTTAGATAAATTACAAATCATTTATATTGTAATTATTTAAAAGAGTATTTGAATTCTGGACCTTTGATTTTATAATAACTATTTCACTTAATTGCATAGTCACTGAATGATAATTGCATTTCATATTTCCTTTTCTATTCTGACAACATAAAAGACCAAGTTAGATTCCAATGTGTGGAATGAGGGGACTAAAAGAATGACCAAAGGCACAATAGTCATGTCAGTAACATTTTATTTAAAATTCCTAGTTAGAAAAAGGCTGGACTTCAAACACTTCATGCTGAAAAAACCCCACAATTTTGTACCTTAGTTGACTGTCAGCCATTGGTAAGGCACTTCTTCGTGTTCACAGTGGAATACAGAGCTGTAAGGTGAACTTACTTAAGTAAAGTATTCCACTATTCTGAACAGAAAGTAATGTGTGAGACTGGGGGGGGGGGGGGAACTTCCATGAAGAAATTAAATAAGCTGGAGGTCTCTCCAATGGAATTAATTTGTTAAACTGAGGGTGAAAGGCCTCAGGTGTGTTGAAGAACAGAGACTCACACAGATGTCAGTGCTGTGATTGCAAAGGAGCCTTAGAGATACCTTTGAATTTAATTTCCTATTAATTTCCACAAACTTTTCCTATTTAATGCCTGCTGCCCCTCACCATAATGTTTTTCTAATTTGAGGAATGCAGCTACAGGGTCAATAGAGAAAAAAACCCACCTTTTTTCTTTCTCCTTGGAAAATTATGTATTTGTTATTAAACCATTATCAAAAAAAAATTTTGAATTATATTAACCTGTGGTTTTGAATTTACATGAGCCTGGACAGCCAGAGTTACTGCTGCAGTGTTATCCTTCACCTGGTTCATTTTTCAAAGCAACAGCAGCATTTGTTTCTCTTGTCTATCCCATGTTATTTGTGCAGGAACATCAAATGGCTGAGACTGAAACTCTGAATTCCTGAATGGCACCAGACTAAGACAAATCATAGCAGGTTTCAAATGGAAAACACCTCTAAGGTCATTGCTCTTTCCATTACCTGCAGATTCAGGTTTTTTTATTGGGAGTTACTTGCCTTAGTTTTAGACAATCAGGTAGTATATTGTTTTCAGGGCTCAGCTACTGTTTAGTTTTTACAGTAGAATTTTGGCTTTTGCCAAGAAAAAGTTCATTCCTATTCCATGAAGTTCCTTCAGAGGAACCATTCCCGTAGAAGAATTTGCTAAAAACAATACTTTATGTTTGTTTCTTTCTTTTGTTGTTTTGGTTGTAACTTTCTACAGCAATTTTCTACTTTTCAGAGCAGTGGTATTTAATTAAAAAAAAAATCAGTTTAATTAGCAAGACTAGGGAAGCTTGCGAGATAAATTTTCCCAATTTTGAGAAGTAAAAGATGCCTGTAGTGGCTAGAATTTCAAAAACCACCAAGGTGGGAAGAGTTTTGCTGTTCAAGGTGGTTTGTTGGGGTGGGGTTCATTTTGCACTACTGTAATTTGAGTTACATTCTGTGTTAGAGCAGATACCATGTAGGTACTTTAGGTAGCAGTAAATTATGCTACCCAAGTATTTGTAGGTTACTGATATTTAGTGGGTTCCAGTGATATAAATCTCATCTCCCCAAACCAATATAACAGCAGCAATATCCACTATCACTCTTAATGCTTATTATCTCTGTTACAGAGGCTTTGCTCCATATTAACATTATTATTGTTACTGCTAAATATCAGTGATATAGAGGCTTTTTCAAATGCCTGTATGAGAAAAATACCATTATTGTTGGTCTCCTTAATGAGTTTGGTTGCTTAAACTCTAGTAAAGGAAAAGATGGTTTGGGGGTTAAGGGATTTCATTCGATTTGAGCCAGCCTTGATTTGAATCTCGCTTTCAGCTCAGAGCTGTGTCCATTCTCCTGATTTCTCTGCAGGTTTAGTCACTCCTGCAATGTATTTGCACTTGGCTTTGGGAGCCCACCTCAAGTTAATGGGGCTTGAAATGGCACAGAAGGTCCATATGGATGCCCATAATTGGAGACAGGATGTTTATACACCCAGTCATACAGACATGACAAATAGAAATACCCCCCAGTTGTACACCAGCATATTTAAAATGTGCTTAATGACATTACATTTTATTGAGTCAATTAGGTGGGAAATGGCATTTTACACACATTTTAAACCATCCAAACACGTTCCAGAAGTACAGACATGAAAAAAAATACAACAGTTTAGAAGATGTGTGTTTGGAGTGCAAAAGAGAACAATGTTTCCAGCAAATACAGCTCCTTCCTAAGAGCTGCAATATTGTTCCTGATGGTCATTCTGTAGGCATGAAATGGACTTTTAAAGAGATTGGTTTGATAGACCATTTAGTATTGTGAATTCAAATGAACACTTTTGTGTTTTCATTTTCTCGACAGTACTCCGCAGTTACTGATGAGATATAATATTTTGTATTTCTTTGCTGAACAACCTCTTAAAGGCACATAAATATTGAATTGTTCTGGAGTGGCCTATGACTTAAAAACTAGAACTGAATAAATGACCAAGTTAAGTATTTTTTCTGTCCTCAGTGGTCCCTGTACACCATGGGGTGTTTGTTTCTTTGAACTGTCCCTGTCCTTGGATATTTCCCCACGTCCAAACAACTCAGTTGCTTGCTGTTAGTTTTAGATGTGATACTAAAGATAAATGGAGGAGATTTTTTTTTGTGCATAAAGGTTTGATGAGGATGGGTTTGCTGCTTCTTTACTTACAAAGTCCTTTAAAAGGGCCATTCATGTTTGGACCATTTCAGACTGCATCTTAAAGCCTTGCTTCATCTATATGTTTAATTTGGATATGTCATTAGTTAGTGCTTATGTGAGTGCCATGCTTATGAATAGCTCTTCACAGACTTTGAAGCAGGCAGGTTTTCTCATTCGATTTTCCCTTTTCTCTGGCTTATGAGCATTATTCTTTCCTCACATTTTTTTCTATTTTATTCTTACTTAAAATGAATTTCTTCAGATGATTATTTTAGCATTTCAAGCTGGGATTAGCCTATACCTACAGAACTGAATGTGTCTGGACTACTTATGTTCATGTTCTACTTATTTAAAACTGATGGTGAACTAAGCTGTGCTGCTGTGGAAGATGAGCTCTGCCTGCCTGAGCAGTTACCCACTCCTTTAAAAGGTTGGCTCACGGGTACATTTTGATGCATTTCATTTTTCAGCATAAATATGAAAAATCAGGAGACTTGTTCAATGCTGCTATTTCAAACCTGTACTTATTCATTTCATTTGCTGAATATTTTCAAGCATTCAGATAAATCTATCAGATTAGGGCAGAAGAAAATACAGGTCCAGGCTGCAGGCAGCCACCTCTGCAATTGTTTAGTTTTGATGGAACTGGAAAATGAAGGAAGCATTTATTGCCTATTGGTTAAATGAACGTGACATTGCTTTGGAAAAGTATCCAACTAAAATTCATATCAATTTTAAAAAAATAATCATCTGGTACATCTTAGTGACTCTACCCTAGAAAATGCCCCCACCCCCAGTAAGATACTTCATATCCCCGGTGAACAGGAATTTCATTAAAAGATGCTTTATTTGATAAATGTGGCAGTGCACTGGGCTGGGTGGAACATGCTTCTGAATTTCTAAGCAGAGTTAGAATTTTACTTCATCTGAACAGCTTTTCTCTTGGATGGTGCTTCTTTTATACATTCCTTAGGACCAGCTCGTTCCGTTGTGAGTGGATGTGGGTACACAACAAGGAGGAGGGGAAGCAGAAACCAGGAGCAGCAGTGAGCAGGGCCACTGCCAGGAGCCAGAAGAGCACTTTGTGTTACATCAGCCCTGCTTCAGATCTGCCACTACAGTCTTCTAATAAATTAGTTAGGAGTGGGAGAGCCACTCTTGGAAATACCATCTGCTGGTGTCAAAGAGGTACCCGGTGAAAATGGCTTCAGCCTGAGCAACTTATTCCCCTGTGCAGGCTGATTAGTTTGGATTGGCATGTGTTCTCCACTGTCTTGCTAATTGTGGCCACTTGCACAGCACGTGCCAGCATTTTAGTTCCTGGAGTTAAATATTGACATTGATATACGAGAGCCCACTGGAGCTGTGAGTGCAGTCATGAGACACTCATTTCACACACAGCACTAATGCAGACAGTGTTTTTCCTGTCATTAAGAACTTTGAAATCATTTCTCACATAAATGGAAAACAAATTATATATTATGTCATTAGCTGCAGATTTTCAGGATAAACTCATTTACTGCTGTAAATGAGGTCCTTATAAAAGTTTAGAAGTTCCTTATAAACTTTTCCCCAGGGTGTTGCTGCCCGGTGAGATCACCAGTTTCTCCAGCCACAATCATCATACCTACTGCTCTGGCTGACAACTAACCCCAAAGTTCTCAATTGCAGGAATGAGGACACAGGGTATCCACCTGGGAATAGTTGTTTCAGTCTTTCAAATTCAATGAGATTTGGGGTGAAATATAATTTAAAGGCATATGGTGCAAACACCACGAAACTTCTGGTGTTGAAAACTACAGGTGACTAATCAACCAGTGATGCACATGAAAATCATTTATATTTCTCTGAGTTCTACATGAAGGCTAAACTAATAACTGTGTATCTAATTAATGACCTTTTATAGCTGGTAAATCCAGGAAAGAAGTACCTGGCTGTTGATTAGCTGCCTAATCAGAAACACAGTTCTGATCTCTTCTCTCATTTTTGCATTACCTCTTCAGCGTTACTGGGGTTTCGATGAAGTCCATGATGTAATGCAGGCTTCTAATTATGCAAAATTAATATAATATTTCTGATGAAAGGGTAATTGAAAGAAATGGAGCATGCACGAGCTGAACTCCAAACTCTAGCTGCATTAACTCTCATATTTTAATGGGAATTAAAGGATGAATGCATCGTGGATAAAGCTCATTCCTGTACAGAGGGTCAGCGTGAAACTTAAATGCCTTTAATTTTTATGAGGTTTTAACTGCAGTGTAGAAGCACAGTCTGTGTAATGGGGGGTGAGTTTGGTCTCAGGAGAAACACATCTTTCAGAGGCTTTTAATTACTCAATTTAGACCTGTTTCTTTAAAATAAGCAGGGAATTGAATCACTAATATAGAAATATGTTCAGAGAAAGCTAAGGCTGCAGCAGGGAGGCTTGGAGTCCCTGGGACATTCCAGAGCATTTTCTGAGATCAGGAGTTGCTTGTTGGCTGATGGGAAGGGTTCTGCTGGAATATGAGCTCTTGGCAACCTGAACCACAGTGAATGAGGTTACAGGCTACCAGTTGCATTTTTCCTGGGATGGGGCGTTGTGACATCTTGTCTTAAAGTGCTCTGTGTGGTTTTTTCCTCCATTTTCTTCTCTCATGGGGATCAACATAAGGAGTAAACCTTGAGTCAGCCCACTGTGAAACAGGCAGGTAGCTGTAGTCCTTTATAAAAATCAGTATTATAAACACTTGGCTTGCACCTTTTCCAAACCAGTGACAATTCAGGCCTGTCCTGTGCAGTTTGTGACCAACACCAACAACTCTTTTGACTTTCCAAGCACAGTCAACATCAACAGACTTCAGTGGAAATAAAAACAGGGGTTTATTCCATTTAAGTTTCTAAATTACAAGTCTCCCTTCCCTAAACCATCTACCTAGCCCTCTATTCCTATAGCATTATTATTAATATTAATTATTAGTAGCACTATTAGTACATCAGACCCAGAGAAACATGTACCACATTTGTCAGTGTTCTTGACCAGCAAAAGCAAACATCATCTTCCAGTGCCAGAGCACGAGTGCCAACAGACACCAGCTGTTTGTAATGTGCTCTGCTTTCTTATCTGAGACCATTAACCAGACCAGTAATAATTCTGACAACAAACACAGAGCAATAACCCTGGTTTTTTCACTCTTATCTTGCTGTTTGACTGTTATCTTAAAAGGAACGTGGCTGAATGTATGTCAGGTGTTGAAGAGGTAGAGCAGAGAACTGTGAGATAAAATTAGTGGGAATCACATTAAAGACTTCAGTGGGAGAGATTTCTGAAGAAATAAGTCCCATATAGAAATGCTGGTTTAGTGGTACTTGTGCATCCCCCAGACCCCTTCAGGGAAAGGTGGGGGGTGGCCAGGTGAGAGCAAAGATGCAGCCCCACCTTTGTGGCTTGCAGGTCTCCAGCTTTGGGCAAAAAAATTACCTGTTGTAGGCACAGAAATCACATCTGAAACAACACATGGTGTTGTAATAATTCTTGAGTGCTGAGACCAGTTATGGAGACAGAGCTAATAAAAAGAAAATAAAATAATTACTAGGTGTAATTATCATTACTCTGCAGATCTCCCAGGCACAGGCTTACTAGGGCATTAAATTCTTAAAAGAAATTGTTCACCCTGATCAGCAAATGTGTCTCTTGCACACATTATTTGCACATTTTATGCTCACAGTGTTCTTTAAGTACTAATATCTTCTATGTGTTGTTGCCATCTGCAAACTTTAAATCATATGTATCATAAAATACATAAGAATAGGTTAAAAAAACTAAAAACAAATACAACCCCATTGAAGTAGTGGATAAATACTAGGATTCTTTAGGATAGCTGTTTAGAAACAGAGCTCAAATAAGAAGTAGATGCTAATAATTTGGCTGGGTGTGTGCTTTTCTGGAAATTTCATTTGGTCCTTCTTTATGGGGAGAATAAAGAAAAAGAAAAGCAAACAAGAAAACTACAATTCCTACAGAGAAAATAACAGACATTGGAAATCCATCTGGGAGAAGAGAGATTTTAAATATGGACCAGAGGCTTATCAGATTTTATAACAGAGCAGTTGTGTTGGTTTCAGCAGATTCAACATTGATTTTTTCTGTACAATCTGTGGTTGTTCTTGATTTCTGCAGATTTTGTGTTAAGGGAGTTACTGGCCAGAATGTTTGGCCAATAACAATTTACATGACTATATCAGACTATTTGTAGGAAAAAAATCAGTAACTGACACTCTCTTATTAAAACCAAAGAAACTAAAATTTAAACTAACTTCTCTATAGGACAGAAGCAATTTTTGATCACCTTTATGTGCAATAGAAAGAGCCAAGATAGATTTGAACTTGTGTATTCTTACTTACCAAAGCTGGTTATCTACTGAGGTTTTACAGCCCATAATTTTGAAGGTTGAATCTGATTTTTAGAGGCAAACCCCACTCCTTCAGCAATCCACCTTTACAAAAGGGTCAATCATCATTAACGAGCAGAGACTTACTGTTCTTCCAGGCAGTGTTTGGAACAAGGCAATTCTTTTAACACAACTTCAGCCGAGGCTGGTGAAAGGGCTGAGCTGAATTCACAGCACTCTTGGCCCCCTTTGCCAAGGCCAAGAGTTTTGCAGAGGTGTCAGCAAAAGCAGCTGTTAGGAGACAGCATTTTATGGAGGCTTGCAGGGAGCTCCTCCCATATCACAGGTTTCTTTGAAAACATGTCAGTGAAAGCTATGAATGGGAGGAAAACAGGTCATGTAGAGATAATCCAGGGACACGTGTGCAGTAGGGAAGAGGCCGTGAAGGAGTCGCAGCTGCAGAGGTTTTGTCAAAGTGGCAGATGAGGAAAATGCTCTGTACAGCAAAAACTGACAGGGTATGAGCACACAGGAGCTTCAATTTGTCAAGGGCTCAGAAAAGATGCTGCAAACCTGCTCACTGAGGAGAGCCTGGGTAGGAGATTTAGCTGTTTGAATGGCTGGAGAAAGCTCTTTGGGACAATGTGTGAAAAAGAATCCTCTAGATTGACATAAGCTAAATATACAGACCTGGAGAGGAGATTCCATGACAAAAACCTCCTCCTGTTTGCTTCTGTTTCTAGGCTTGAACAAGAGGCAGGATGATAATGTTGTCCTGAGCAATCAAAGGAAGAACTAGAAGGGAGTGCTTTAGGGGAAAGATTTAAGAGCTGAGTTTTAGCTCTGTAGAGCTGTCAGCTACACATGCAAAAGGTATCAGGGCTAGAGGCTGACACTTTGGACTAAATGGAAAAGCAGGAAAAGAGAGTAAGATCTCTGGACTGTCAGTATTGATGTGGTTGCTGAGGGGTTAGGAATGGTGTCACAGTGAAAAGGAAGAAGTTAAAGTGGGGGGAAAAAGGGTTTTCCCAAAAAAATGGAAGGGAGAGATGAGACAGAAGGACACGATGGAAAAACAATTAGAGAAATCATAGTAAAATGACAGGAGGAGATAATCACAGGAGCCAAGGGAACATCAGCTTTCCAGGCACGTGATTAAATGGGTGGAAGGGGGATGATAGGTCAGGAAGGTGAAGTTGCGAAGCAATTTCAGTAGAAAGAAAGTCTGGCCAGGGACTGCAGAGCTTTGAGGTAAAAGGGTAAGGGATGGGGTGGTGCTTGAAGAGGCAGGTGGGATAACAGGGAGGATCAAAAAGTGCTTATATTGTGAGAGAGAGAGAAACTGGCCTTCAACACAAAGAACTGGCACAGGAAAGAACAGATTCATAATTAAGGCTGAACTAACTAGTTTTTATACATCATTTACTCAGGAAAGGCAAGGTGTATGAGAAGGGAGTAACATTCATTATATCTGTCAATATGATGTAAAATATACAAGCTTTTCTTCAGGTCTGCACATAAATCACCAAACACTGCCCTTTATTTACAAGCTGTTGGTGAAGCAGTCACTGGCTGCTTGAATTTGTGTGATACTTATAAATTTTGTGCTGACAGATTCCTCTGGTGAAGTTTCTATGGATTGTACAGAAATTCAGTGCCTCAGAAATTCAGTTCATTTATCATCTACAAGTGCCTGTCCCTACCAGGAAGACCTCCAGGGATCTCCTAAGGATTCAGAGTAGCTTTGCCAATCCAATAGTTCTTTTGAGCCAGGTTTAAACAAATGCCCTTTAATGCCACTAAGCTCCATTGAGATCTGGAAATGCTATTTTTCAGGTGGTCTGTGAGATCAGAGTCCCAAATTCTTGCTTTGCAACAACCCAGGAGATCAGGTTGTTTATGAGAATTTAGTCCTAGCTGGAATCCCTAATCCAAATATATCCACACTTTGGCAGTCATGGCCATAAATCTCCTATATGTAAGTCAGGATCCTGATTCTGTGGCCAGACGTTTTCTTTAGGCAGCATGCTAAAAACCTACATACCAAGCAATTCCAGATTTCAGCTAGTTTGGAAATCTCAGTGAAACTTCTCGCTTCAGTGAGCCCCATCCATCAGTCCCTCCATAGATTTCTTACGCTTGCATAATTTGCTTTACTTAACCTTTGTTTTCCAAAGCTGAGGTGGTGCTGCAGGGAAAGGCCAGGCAGGTGAGGGCCATCCAGGTGCCTGCTTTGCTGCTCAGCCCATCTGGACAAGCCCCAGCTAGAAAAATTCAATATTGAGGTCAAATCAAATGATAACAAGAAAGAAACAGATAAAGTAAAACAATCAATAATTATATTAAACTCGATTTGCCCCAAAGGACAAACAGATAATTAAAACTTATTGAAGTGCACAAGCAGCACCCAACACTGACCATTACCTTCCTAGTTGTGCTGCATGTGTCTGTGCTTGTGACAAAACTATGGATATTGAATCTTTTAAGTGTACAAATGCAATAGGTATTAGAAAAACATTTCCTGGATGAGCCTGGATGTGTCTTTCCCCTGGTTTTATAGGCTGAGTGTGACACCATATGGTGTGGGACAGGTGGGGTTGGCTGTCCTGGCTGTGTCCCCTCCCAAGTCCTTGTGCCCCCCAGGCTGCTCCCTGGTGGAATAGGAAACACCTTGATATTGTGTAAGCACTGCCCAGCAATAAATAAAATACTGCTATGTTATCAACACTGTTTTGGTCACAAATCCCAAACACAGCACTGTATGAGCTGCTGTGAAGAAAATTAACTCAATCCCAGCCAAAACCACTACAACCAGTAAAACACTGTAGAGTCAGAAGGTTTGTTTTGTTTGAGAAACAATCCAGTTTAATTATGTGTTTTGCCAACACTGTTCTTACTATTCTTATGTGGTTTTACTGCAAAGCTGAATATTTGCAATTTACTGGTGTCTAAGCAAAATTGCAGGAAAATGACACATTAGCTATAACTAATGTTACTTTTACTCCTCAACTCTCTTTCCTGAATTTCTTTACTGCCTTGGTATCATCAGAGTGCCCATCTAAAATAGGTAAAAGAATTCAAGTTGTGCCACTTTCTCTTCATTTAAATAAAAAAAATCCACATAAGATTTATACTTCTATGGCAACGTTAATATGATATACAAAGTTTCTTATTCCCTGGTTTATTCATAAACTATAAGGCACTATAAATGTGTTATTTTTCAAAAGATATTGTCTGTTTGCTCCTTACATGTCAGTGTATGTGCAAGTGAGGGAGGGACTCACTGGCATTTCCTTGTGCTCTTGCAGTGATCGAATTGTCAAAGGGGGACAAACAGGTCCTGGCTTGGGATTTGTGCTCACACCTCCTCACTACATCTTCTAGAATTGTGCTACAGTGTCTCTGAATGCCCCAGGTGACATTTGGGGTTTTCCTCTTGGAGATTTCTACCTTCACAAATAATTGCTTCTGAACCCAGCTAATTTATATTTAATTACTGGCAACGTATGTGCGCTCAATCAGTGATTTAATTGGGGGCAAAAAAAAAAAAAGAACAGTTAAAAGCTCTTGTGATTTGCCCAGCAAAACTCACCCCCATCTCCCGTCCTTTAGGTCTGTAAGAATTCCTGCCATTCGAAGCTGTCCTGCCGAGTTGCCACGGCAACGAGAAGAAGGAAACCGTCAGATCTGAAGATTGCAGTTTACAGTTACTGTTCTTCACTACTCGGCCTCAGTTGCTCCAGTTTAATTTGCAACCTCACTCAACCTGTCCGACTGTACCTTGGTGTTCGAGGGCTTCTGCCCCACTTCCCTTTCTCCATGGATTCCTCTTGCCAGACACAAGGTTTACGCCAATTTTCTCTGAATGTTAAAAGACCATGACATCTAAACCCGACCCTGGGGGAGCAGAAAACAGATTGACTCCATTTTTTTCTATCTGTTGACTTGTTGCTATTCAACTGTTCAGAAAATATTTTGTCTGTGGGTTAGTATTTGTATATGTATGAGTGTATGTATATATATATATTTATATAGAGAGTTCTACCACAGGTTTAGCTTTTATAAAATATTCATCTGGATCAAGGGAGAAAGCAGAATAATACAGCCACAGATGAATTGTACCTGTTCTACCATGGCTAAACCTACTGTATTTGCTGTTTATAGTGTGGCCAGGAGGAGAGACCCCGTTGCCATCCCACCACTGTGCTGACACGAACCAGGCAGGCCCAGGGCTCTGACGTGGCTCTTCTCATACCTCAGGTTCAGCAAACAAGAAATGCAAGTCCCCTGGGCTTGTTCCTGATCTGAACTGCTTTCCTTCTGCCCCAAATGGAGTTTATGACCCAGGAGGAGCAGCCAGCTGGGAGGGTCACCGCCTACAGCGAGGGCAGCGCTGGGCCTGATTTTAGAGGGGCTAAAGGGGGTAAATCATTTGCTGGGGCTGCTGACAACATTTCAGCCTTTGTCAGCTCTGCACACAGGGGGAGGTGAGCAGATACCTGCAGGTGAGCAGCTGATCCAAGCAGCAGAAGCTCAGTGTTTCCCAGAGCACTGGTCTCTCTCTCGGCCCCTGCGCTGCCCCGTCCCCCACGTGAGCGCCAGGAGGTCACAGATGCCCCATTCTATAAATATCCTCACAAACACACATATATATACTTTTGAATATATATATACATACATACACATGTACACACAGTTTCCAGTTAAGAGTAACAAGAGCATTTCTTTGTGTGTGTAAACTTACCACACTCGTTTGCAGACATGGGAAAAAAAAAGGGTGTTCGTTCTATAGGAATATGGATCCTTTTTTTATTCTGTGAGCATGTAAGGTCAGAAAAACCCTTCTAACTGTACGAAGATGATCATCTTGTTAATAAATTGTAAATGATCCATCAAAGCTCACACCAAATTTTTATAAAATTAACACAAAAAAGTATACTAGTGACAGACTGTGGCTTTTATTAGAGCTTGCCAGTAACTAGGGTAAGGTAAGTGTCTTAGAATATTTTAATAAACTTGCTTATTTAAAGTTTAAACAAGAAAGCTTCCTTATGCAATAGAACTTTGCAGCTGCATTCTTTAGTTAGCATTTTTACAGTACTTATGAGTCATACTGTATGTCATCTTTACTACAGTGAGATTATGAGCATATCTTCCACACCACGTCTATGTTTCAATAGTAAAGATTTTTGGAAGCATTAAAAAGTCCAAACATACATTTGGTTTTCCATAATGCTACACTAGATATTAAATGTGTGTTGGTGGTTAAAATTTGCTGTACAATAGCTTTTCTCTGACTTCCTGTATTGTACCAAATATGAAACAGGTTTTTTTTTTCTTTCTTTTTTTAATCAAAAGGAGTAATAACAACAGCGACAGAGGAAAAATGAGTTTGTGTTGTGAGCTTTCCTAACGTTGTAGATTTCCTGATAAGATATGAGCTGCCTTCAGACAGGAACTTATTTTTCTCTTTCAGCTTAACTCCTGCAGTTCTGACCAAGTGAAACCTCCTCCTGACCCCGTTTCTCTTGCAGGAGGCTCTCGGTGTCTCAGTTACCAAAGTGGTACTTCGGGGTGAGCAGGAGCTTCTCTTGGTCAAGGACATCAGGAGTGGGCTGTTGGCAGCTGCAGGCATTCCAGCAGGGAAGTGCCTGATCTCAAACACTAACATGGGCAAGCTTCTGGTTCTCTTTCTCTGCCCATGCCTTGTGATAACCATATGCTGCTGCTTTGTCATCAACAATCACACGTCTTTTTAAAAAAATATATATATTATTTTCAAGCAAAATTTTTCAGAAGGGAAAAAAAAACTCAACCAATGTATAACACCACTGAATTTCCGACATGTATGTTGCACCCAAAGATTTTCTGCACCCTGTGCTTTGATCTACAAAACCTCTATCTTCAATAAAAGAAATTATAATATCCTCCCCCACAAATACTCCTTTTCTACTTGCTTTCTTCCTCTCTCTATCCAGCAAAACCCTGGAAAGACACCTCTTGACATTGGTGTCCTTTCTATTGAGTACCAGAGAAAGCTGCCCTTCTCTCCTTTAAACCAAGGCTCACAGAGCATTTTTTGGATCATTCCATCCAAAATGAGGAACAAAGGAAAAGCTCTTCTGCCTGGAACTACGCCGAAGAACTCTTTCTACCACTCTGTGCCCAAGGATAAGAGATCTTTCTTCTTGGATAACTCTGCAACCTTTGGACGTGCAGAGAGGTGGCTGAAACTCTGAACCAAGATGCATCAAAGCCTTCAGTCACGTTACCCCTTTATCTCTGCACCCACATTAAAGCCTCCCAGCCTTTACCATGTGTCTGGGCTTCACACAGAGCTGATCACTGGACTTACCTGAGCATGCAAAGAGAAGATGAAGCTGCCATGTTAATGTTTCTCCTTCTCTGTACCTGAGAACATGTAACACAAGTCCGTGGCACGTCCTGCAGCGTTACACGAGGAGGAATCGTGTCAGAAGCTGAGATTTCCTCCCTGAAGAAGGTTGTCATCTCTGGCTCAAAAAAAACGATGCCCGTTTCCTGAAACAAAGGAGCAACAATAATTTATTTGTTTGGGTTTTTTTTTTCTACAATATAATGAAAAAAATAGAAAATTTACAAAATTGGTTGTATTATTTTAATAGTTAATTATGTTTAACATCTATTCAGCCAAGCTTGCTGTTTTTATAACATATCACTTATTCCTACGTAGCTATTTAATCACTACAACATTTATTTCTGTCTGTGTTTGTAGATACATATTGCTGTCTAGAGTTGGAAAGGCAGGGAAACTTGATTATCATTTTCTAACATGCACAAAACTTTTTGTTTAAAAATCATTTCACTTGAAATCTGCCGTTGAAACAAAAACTGGGAATAACCATCAGTGAGAGGAGTTTCTTGGCAAGAGAAAGGTCTCGTATTTGGTGCACTTGCTAATTGAACCCTTTGTACACCTCACGTGTGTGTTTTTACAAGATATCCGTGTGCATTTATTAACATACATTTTGTTCAGTAACTGTAGAGCTGAAGAGTAAAACAAAGGGAAAAGGAGCTGAATTTCCTGCTGGGTATCAAGGAAAATTAGGTGAGAGTGGAACACTGGCTAATGCACCCTCTGAGCCCTGTTCTCATCATGTTTACACTGCTGTAAATCAAAGAGCAACTCCATTGCTGGAACTGAGACTCAGTTAATCATACTCAGATGAAATTTTTCATCTAAACCTCCCCACATATTGCTTTTACTGGTGGGCTCTGCACAGTAAAGCTGCAATATTTGTCACAGGGTTGCTGAGTGCTTACACAGTATCAGAAGTCTGTCTTTTGTGGCATACAGAGAACCTACAGCTCAGATGCCTCGTGTCCTTCACTGACCACTTCAATGTGTCTCTGAGGCACCCAGAATAATTGGGTTTAACCTTTATTTTGAGTGGCTGTGGCCAAATAATTTGTCCTGTTCCCTTGCATAGTCACTTAAGTTCAGGATCACTGTGATACAAACCTCATCTATTAAATTATGGACTTACAATCAGTTTTTAGGGTCCTTGATTAAATGTCTTATCGCTACAAAAAGACATATATTATACTGACAAATTTTGTCTTTCCTTTTTTAAAGATCTTCTGTTTGGAATACTGAGAAAGCTGCCAATTTTCTTCTCAAATGTTACTAATGCACTCAGCCCCTTGAAACAGCAGAAATCTGTACACAAATAACTTTACAACACTTTGTCTAAAGGCCAAGTTATTTTCAGAATTAATTCAATAATGTCTTATTTAATTTAAAAAAAAAAAACCTCTCACAATATAAATTAAAGTCACATCAGCTTGAGAACACCAAGTCAAAAGCAAAACTCTGATTCTATCTTGCTTTTATTGCATCTCTAGAAATTCAGTTGTCTGAGAGATACTGTCCAATGCTAGCAAAAAGATAAATAAAATAGCAATTATTTTCTTTCAATTAACTCTGTGATCTATAATCTTTAGAATTAATATGCAAAGTACTTTAGTAATTATCATTATAACCATTCTACCTAAAGCAGATATAGCTGATTATTTCCTGTGTAAAGCACATAACCCACTGACCACACTTCTCTTGCTTCCCCCTGGGATACACGAACTGGTTTGTGCTTGTCCACATGGAATGGATGTACTCATGCACTCTCAGTGGAAAGTTACTAGTTGCACAACTGCTATGTGTGTATATATGTAGATATATAGAGATATACACATATAAATATATATATATAATATATGCAGGTGGAGGGAGACTGATACAGCATGGAGACTTGGAATAAGCAGTTTAATTCCTTCAGTTATGGATGAAAATGTGAGTTAAGGGACAGCATGTGTTACATGTGCTGGACTAATCTGATTTAAAGCAAAGAAAAAAGGCAAAAGAACCCACAAAGTAAAACCCAGACTTATCCCAACTCTCATGCTGTATTTATGCTGCCTGTAGCTGTCCCCTCTTAACACAATTATATCATTTGAAGATATGCATAATTGTTTACTGACTCATTTTTAGTTGTCTGTTTATCAGCAGGTCACCAGTAGTGGAAAGGGAAGGGGTTAGAGGCAGAATTCTGCATTCCTGTGCTTTCAGTGGGACAGCTGTTTGGGAAAGCTTCGTCCAGCCTTGAACATTACACTCCTCCTCTGCATCAGCAAATGACTGTATCTGATAATTTGGGGTTAAAATGAACGTAGCCAAAGGCCAGACTGAGTGTGTGTCCCATTCACACCCTGCCTGGGGCTGGGACTGGAGAGTAAGACCCCGTCTGGTGGACTGTGATGGTGAACTCAGTACAAACAAGCTGTGTTTTTACTGCCATTTCAGACAGAACCCTCCTGTAAATCACATCTACCCCATAACAACGCTTGTCTTTTTAAGTTGCCATCAATATTTTTTCTTTTTTATGATTTTCTTTCTTTTTCTTAAAGTTCAAGCAAGGAGGAAAATATTTTGTTTGATTTTAAAGATACTTAATTCAGTTACTTTTCCAGTTAATCGTTCCTTTGGGCCCTAGTTGCTGAATTGCTTGCTGTTTCTGAGGTGTAAATAAACGTTTTGATTTATGACGTGGTTGCAAAGAAACCTGTAATTTATTTGTGAAATGCTCAAATAAAGGATGTATGGGCTTTTACCTTCTGTCTGGACGTAGACCTTGCTGATGCAGCACAGCAGGAAGGGAGGACTACTGACAAAGGACTGGAAGAGCCTGTGGGAAATACCAGAAATTCCCAGGTTGCTCTTAGTGAGAGAGAGAAATTGCAGCCTTCATCATCATCATCCTCATCATGACATGGGTTTGGAAGGAGAATCTGGAAATTAGAGAGGTAAATAGAATCATAGACTCATAGAACGGTTTGGGTTGGAAGGCACTTTAAAGATCACTTCTTGAATGATCTAAAGGTCATTCCAATCCCCCCCGCCATGGACAGGGACACCTTCCAGGTTGCTCAGGGCTCCCTCAACCTGGCCTTGAACAATTCCAGAGATGGTTTGACCACACAAGATTAAGGTTGGACCACACAAGAAATCAGCAGCTGAATATTCAGGTAACAACTATAATTTGCCCTCTAAAGGCCCATTTCCATTACAAAGGCTGCCTTGAGCCAAACTGGGGCAGATGTTCCGAGGCTGGAATGTGGGCAGGAGCTGGAATGGGTTTTTTTTGTACTTCCTTTCTGCTTCACCTGACCACCTTTCCCACCTACCACCATCTGTTGAGCTTGTAGAGAACAGCCAGACACAAAAAGTGCACAAACAATGCAGAATCAGGCTGAACAAATGTCTCTTTACTAGGGAATTCTTCTTCCAGCATAAAGTTAGAGCCTGTTGGTTTTCAGAAATTCCTGTGAGTTGTTTTTTAGATCCTTTAGGAAGTTATCTAAAGTGACATAGCCACATGAAGATAGAATATCCCTGAAAATAGCCTTTTAATCCATCTGAGAATAGAGGAAGCTGGGGAGGGAGGGCAGCAGTTGAAGGAAACATTTGAGTACAAGCCCCAGCAGCTTGTACTGCCACTGCCTCCTCCAGCTTCTGCCTGTTGCTGATGCTTTATTGGACTTTGAACCTAAAGGGATTTTTTCATGTGGTCCATAATAAGTAGAGGTTGAAAGAGTGTACATGAAGCATGTGGTGTAATTGAGCAAAAGGTCATTACCTGAAAGCCACAGCCAAAGTGTGTCACCTCCTTTGGTCTCAGCTGAAATCATTGTCCTAAACTAATGCTGTGCCTCATGCCTTAGAAGAGGTGTTTGAAACAGCACAAAGTGAAATCATAAGCAATGAAACACTAACAGAGATAGAAAATGCTGAATGGTTTTTAGCTGGATAGAAGTTTTGTGCTGCCCTTTCAACCTTCCTGTGTCTCCCCCAACCCCACACGTTCTGGATTGCACTCTGCTGTGAGTCGGTAACTTTGCACTCCTCAACCCAGTTATGTTTTTTCCACCAGCAATAGCAAATCAGATCAGTCCCTCCTGCCTTCAGTACAACCTCCTCACCTGCAGAAACAAAGCAAGGGTCATTGCTCCTGCTGCAAAGCCATTGGGATGCTCTTCCTTGACCTCCACAGCTCTGGTTGGACTCCACTCATCCAGCTCCCAGTGCCCAGTGACCTTCAGTGCCCCTGGGGCCACAGTGGTGAGTTACTCCAGTCCAGTACAATTCCTCTGGATATAACAGCACATCTTACTATTTACTACTCATTTCACAGCTTACTGTTCCCACATGCCATTGTGGGCTGCCACCATCAGTTCTGTGGCTGGATGTACTTTTTATGACAAATTGTCCAAAACAAGAAGAGAAAAAGTGTTTAGACTTTTTGGTTACTTCAAGGCACATTGAAAATTCAGAATGTAAAACAGAGCTGGACATTTATAATTAAGTGTGTAATGTAATTAACACCAGTGATTATAACCTGCCTTGGGGTTACAGTGTGCAGTGTTGGCTTGGCTAGCACCAAGGGAGTTAGCCTTTGGTGGGATTTAGACACCCAGCTCCCACTGGAATCACTAAAACCCCAGAAGTCTAACAGCTGAACCCCCTCCCTTCCCCAACTGATAAAATAATTATATAACTACAAAGCATTTCTTTTCTTTAAAGCCATCATGAGCTAATATACACTAAAATTTTCCCTATATCTCCAAGGTAACTTAATAGTCATCCTGTTTCATACTGAGCAAAACCTCCAGGGAGCAGGTGCCCCAATTAACAGATTCTCAGCCTTTCATATCAGTGATTGCCAAAACACAAAAGAACAACATGTAATTCATGTGGGGATCATAGAGAATGTGACAGAATAGATAAAGCACAGTAGAAACTATATATTGCAGTAATTAGAATAACCCTTGTTACAAGACAGTGTGTCTAAAGGAAAGATTAGATTTTTTTTTTGTGCCATTAAATTCACATGTGCAAGCTGAGACCATTTAGCTACGTCATGTAAGAACCAGACAGTGCTCAAAAGCCCAGTCATGGTGCCTGGCAAGTTTTACCATTGTTGCTAATGCCAAAAACTCCATTAATCCATGTGAAAATGGCTTGCTCTTGGATCCTGCATGGAGAAGTCAAAAGAGAGATGGCTCTAGCGAGAAATACTTTGAGCTGGGCAGAACCCCTGTACCCTCAGCCCTGCCAAGGGCTCAGTGCAACTGCTCACCCTCAACCCTGGCAGAGCTGACTGCAGGGGTTTGACCTGTGTGTGTCCCCCAGGCCGTGTCCTCTCGTGCCTTCCGACCCATCAGACCACAGAGTGCCCCTTCTCGCTGTGCCAGTGACAGGGACAGAGCTGCAACAGAGGTACAGAAACAGAGGGCACAGTTCCAAACCACCCTGGCAGTAGAAGATTGACCCTCCTGGGAAGCTCAGCCACCTCACTGTGATGACTAAAGAGTCCGGGTGCAGAGACACCTCGTGCCAGTACCTCAGGCAGGCACCGGCCAGAGATCTGAACCCTTCCCAGAGAAGGCATTGCCACCTCAGCCTCCAGACACAGGGCAGGAGTTTTGGAAGCCCTGTCGTCATGTGCCAGCTGAGCAGAGTCAGTCTCTGCCCCAGAATCCTGCCAGATATCACCCCTTGGATCAGCCCTGGTGTGCCTGTCGGGCCCCACATCCTGCTGTGCTATTAGTCGGCAATGGTACAAGATGATCAGACACCCACCCCCAGCAAATGGAACAACACTGTTATGTGAAGGGTTTTCTCTTTGGTTGGGCATTTTCCCCCTCTTTCTCACTCTCTTAAGACAGTTCTCATCCTGTTTTCCATGCACTGACATCCAGCCATCACTCTTGCAGTGGTGCTCCAGCTTGGCACCTTTTAAAGACCCATCAGGGCTTGATCTCTTCTCAGCTCTGTAATGAACCTACCTTTAATCGTGGTTGTCTGTCCTCACCCACACACCTGGTGAGCTGCAGCACCGTCTCACACTCCTAATTTCTGTTCCTTGGCACTGGCTACTTTGTTCTTTAGCAAATGAGCACCGAGTACCCGCAGCCAATGCAAATGTGTGCTGCACTCAACTCTGTCTTCTGGGCTTGAGTGGATGCAATCCAAGGCTTGTTTTCTTCAGGTCTTTCTTCAGTTCCAAAGTCCTCTTGTTACTGCAGCTCTTCTTTGCCTCTTATCATGCTTAAGCTAAATAAGGGAGAGAGGCATTATGTGCATTTAGTGAAGGTATAACTCACTTCTAACAAAGAGAGAGACATGAGTGTAATAGATTTATTGTTCAAATAAGAGTAATAAAATCTGTATGTATATATATAAATATAAGCAGTTAAGGTGATGAGCTTCATTATTACACATACACAAAATAATAGGCTATTATTTTAATTGGTTATTAAACAGTGGATACTCATTAAAAGCTCAGTTCATTGGGAAAAAGAAAAAAACTACAATGCAATTAAACTGTACTGCAGACTAATTAATATGGGAATTGGGGCAATTCTGGTACCTTTAAAGAGATGGAGGTGGGGACAGTCAGCAGCACAGACTTGTACCACTCATCTTCATTAGGTGAGCAGATGGATTTTTCTCCTACTTCAGGGTTTTGATGAAGTTCTATTTTTTTGTTTTAGTTTCAAAGGGAATGGGGGTGGAGGAGGAAACTGGAGTCTTCACACAGTCTGGAAAAACACTCCTAAAACAAACAAAAAAAGTGAATAGGTTCATACATAGGCCCCATAACAGTAATCCCTCACTTTGTTTCTGTACAGACCCACTGTTAGCACTCTGCATCTTTCCTTTAAACAAATAAATTTGAGATGCCCCAAGACTTAACAACAGAATTCTCAGCCTGCTTAGCTCCTCAGCCATGCAGCATCTTTTCCCTCTGGAAGATCCCTGTTAGTTTGTTCTCACCAAAGGCTGCTGTGTCATGAGCCATCCTTACAAACTGTCCAATGTCTTGTGAGTCAGAAGACATTTGCTGGTTATAAACCAGACTTTCATGGAAAGTATTTTGCTTTCTTTCTCCTAACTGACATGAAAGAAGGATGCCAAATCTCTAAGGAAACACCACTGAAGAAGCCTGCTAGACTCTTGCTTTTTGTTTGTATTTTTAAGCACTCAATCCAACAGATAACCTGCCTAGAAGTAGGATGTCTCAGGAGTCAAGATGGTGCAAACAGCACAAGCATCATGTAAACAGTTAAGTAACAGAGGGTTCTCTTGCAGAGATTTGCTAAGAATAGTTGTTTACACCCAAACCCAGGATGGGCTTCAGACTAAAAGCCAACCTAAAGCTTGAGGGTGTTGGTGGTGTTTTGAGCCTTTTCCCTGGAAGTGTAGGTCTTATATCTTGGTGGGAACTCCACAAACCTGCCAACTCTGACTTCTGCCCTGTGGGGGTCAGTCTTTCATTACATAAACACAACCTTACTACTGCAACCAAAATTAAAGCACGGGCCTAAGAGGTTTTTAGCATCTGATGCTTGACTGATCTAAGGTTTTGAAAGTCCAATTGGCTGTTTCTATTGCTTTACACCTGCACACATTTACACAGCTGGTGCATTTACACCAAAGCACAGGACTGTGAATCAGCTCAGCTTCATTCACCAGTGTTTTCCCCCCACTTTGTAGAACTGGGGTTGGCTCTGCAGGATGACACACACTGATCTGACATTGGATTGCTGTGCTCTGTAGCTGTGGTGTGATGCAGAACCCTTTTCACAGGTAGTCATTCAAGAGGCGTGTCACTGGTCTCGCACAGTGGGCTTCTTTCGAGCTCTCCCTTGCATTTTATTGTTATTTCTTTGTTAATAAATAAATAAAATCCCTGTTGGTTTATGGCTGTAAGAGATGAAAGAACTCTTTTTTTTCCATGTCAATGCTGTGCAGTGCTGACAGAGCCTGGCAAGAGCCACATCCTGGCTCAGACTTCTGTTCTGTTTTCCTTATTAGCATTTTGCTTGGCTGTCCCTGCCAAAGTCTCCTGGACATCTCTGAACTCTGTGAATTGTTGCAATGCCCAAGTGTGAAATGAACTGCATGGAAACTCCTGGGAACCTGTTACCAGTGTATTAACCATAACCTCAGGTTCACAGGAAACAACAGGCACCTGTTCAATGGGAAACATGTTCTTAAACTGACACTCAATTATCGCTGCATATTTTAGCATAATTCTTGCACCTTATCTAGGACCTGCCATGAGCCTGTTTATTAATTTTAAAGCAGTCTACACAAACCAAGACAAAACTGAGAATATGAAGGACTGGAGTACACAAATACCTCAGCATTTTAACAGAATCCCAGAAAACCTTCTGTTGAATGTTGCAATTGTGGTTTAGTTGAATGTGAATGGAGATAATTTATATAAGCCAGGTGCTTGATCTTAATAATTACCTCAAAGGTATCAGAATCATCTAAGAAATTTTTGCTTTAAAAAAAAAAAAACAAAACCAAAACCAAAACAAACACAAAAAAACCCCACAAAAAACAATACCTCAAAATAATGAAATTAGGCTGAACAAAGAAAATGATAAATAGTGCACCAGAAACCTTTCTTTTAACCATGGAATACCTTAAATGTTTAATAATTATAGCCAATATTTTTAGACTGGGAAGTTAAGCTTACTGTCTAAAACAATTTAAAAAGTATTACATGTTTTCAACCATTTAAATAAATCTGTATTATCAACAGCCTACTATAAAATTAAAAGACATCTATATTCATTTAGTAGCCCAGGAATGAGGGTAACCCTAAAAAACAAAACAACCCAGCTCTTATTCATATCTACAGTAGAGGGGCTCTGAAGGGACATCTTTTCAAACTGATATTTTCAGAGCTCATTTATATTTCCTGCAATTCCTCCAGCCTGATCCAAACTATCTCTGAATAATGGTTAATGATTAATGTGCTATTAACCACGGTCTTACTCCTGAATATTTAACTGCTTTGACAGTAGGATGGTGTATTTGCATTTTATGTTAATACCAGACAAATTTAACTTCTCAATTGAATGTGGAAGCCTCAGAGTGACAGGTCTTTCCAGCCACAAACAGCTGTGCTTAATCTGAAATCCTTCATCCTTCGGGACTGGGACACAGAATTATTGCCAGGAATAAGCATTCCTAAGGATGGGGAGGGGACAGAGATAATTTGCCAAGACTGAGTGAATAATATTGAATCCTTGATAGCTGAATTATTGTCTCTTATTTGCTACATAGAAGAATCTGGGTCTAAAAATATTTTCTACTTTTAGAGATTGCAGAGGTAGGCACCCACACACCATATATTAATGTATATACACCATATATGTGTGGCTTCTTTCCAATTAAGCTTCTGAGAAACAAGCAGAAAAGCCAGATAATGGATCCAGGTAATTTGCAGGATCCAGGTAATAGGCAAGTTAAAATATAAATATATATTATTCTTTATCATGTCCCAAAATAATATTGAAAATAACATCTGAGCTATTACTCAGGATGTTTTGTCCTACTCCAGCAGAAAATTCTACCCTTGTATTAGCAATGCAAAAGAGGCTGGAACTGCACTTAAATAAAATCTTTCTTCCATCACAGCCAGGAACAGTTTCATCACAGGAACAGTTTTTATCAGGGAGCTCTTATGGCTACCAAAGTTTGGGATAGTCTGGAAGAGCTCCCTGCTGATGTCAATCCTTAGGGATTGCATGGACAGACACACAGAAACAGTTTTAGGGACACGATTTGCATCTTTTAACAGATGTAAGGGACTGTATTCTGGAGTGCAATCATTCTCACAGCAACGTGTCATTTGGAATCTGCAGGCTAAAAATATGCAATTTGATCTCTAGAGTTACATTCATAAGGGATTTTTATTCTGTTGGGCACGGGAAAGATCTAGAAACACATATGAAGACTGCACAGTTCTCCTGATACATTCCTTTTTAATTTTTCTTCCTCTAAACTTCTTAGATTTCCCTTCTCCCTCTGAAAGAGATGCTCTGGCAACTCTTCCCTGCTTTCTTGTTAGCATTTCAGATCCATGTTCACTCCTGAACCTGCATTCAGGCAAGTCACACTGACACCAACATCAGATTTTTAAAGAGAAAAATGTGTCCATTTTACTGCTAATTACCATTAGCTGCCATTGTTTCCTGTGTCAAATAACTTGTATTATCATCCCTGCATGCTTGATCTCTTACCTCCATTACTCATCCTCTGGTAACTCCTATCTCCACCTCATTTCTGGGTTGTCTTTGATGGACCAAGTGATTATTTTTCAGCCAATGATCCAATTTACGAATAAAGTAAAACATCCCTCAAATCACTCACGTTTGCCTTCATTTCAAGTAGCTTAATCTGTCACTTCTGAATGGTGTTTTCTAATGGAGCATCTCATTTTCTCCTTTTCTCTCCCTTCTTTGCAGTCACACCAGTTGTAACCTAACGATGAACGAGATAAATTGATTAAATGGATGAGTCCTGCATGAAACAGTTCCAACTGGAAAAACATTTAATGGTGGTTAAATATTCTACAGTTGTATACAGCACCTGAAAAATGAGCATGACTAATACAGCAGTCAGAGCCCTTGAAAATGCCTTTCTGGGCAGAATTGGGCAGGTTTACTGACATATATTTTGTCATGCCAGCTCTAATTAAGCCTGTCTAATTACTTCTTTTACAAGGGTTTCAGGCTGAACACATAAATTCTTGGGGACATTATCTGCTGTAGGTGTATAAATGTCCTGCAGAATAATAGGGAGGAGAGGTCTGGAGGGAAAGTTAACACTTTTCATTAGACTACGTGATATAACTGGGAGAACAGACAAGATTTTGGACACAGAGGATTTCTGCTGAACATCAAGAAAGAGTGATTTCACTGTATGTCCAAAAGAATGGCCATTTTTTTCCTTATCTCTCTCAGCTGGTCAGATAAAAGTATTAAAGACCTTTCCTGCCTCACACCCTTCTAACTCTGAAACCATTGACACATATAAAACATATCTAGTGGAGAAAAGCAGCTCAGATGAACAGACTTCTCTTCTGCTGGGTCTGTTTGCAGCAAACCAAAAAGGAACTAAAGGAAATGAAATGGCTTCTGCTCACATGTCATCTCACCCTGGGAAACCTTTTCTGCAGAGTGGAACAGCTCCAGCCAGCAATGGCACGCCCAAAATTGCCATAAATTGGTGATGAGGGCACACTGCTGTGAGATGCCAGATATTGGGTGTGAGGTGCTTATAAAGGCCCGGGGAAAGAAAGAAATGCAGCGTTTATTTTCTCACTTTGAAGGACCCTCTCCTGCATCCACTGGGTGTCTTATGCTCTTTGATCTATAGGTAGGTATGAGGACACCTGCAATTCAGCTCTTGCTCAGCCTTGCCATAAAAAAAGGTTTAAAAACCCACCAAAACTGAGCTGAACAAACAAAAAACAGCCCAAACCAAGAACTGAGAGTGCTTGAGGTGAAAGAGGTGGCGACTATAGACCAGCAGTCGAGAAGCATCTGTCCTTATTGCCCTGAAAATATGGCATCACTTTCCATGAATCTGCACAAGATCATGGAGAATTGTCCTCTCTGAACTCTGCTCTTAAGTGCAAGTGGTATTGAGTTTGAGCTATGAACTATCAAGAAACAGGTTATTATTTTTACTTGCTGTCGCTTGAGGAAATGGTGCCACCCCAGTTCCCTGTGCATCTCACCAAGTCTAGAATTTTGATTTGCATTTATTTGATCAAGTGAAGAGGCCAACGAGGGTTAAAAGTGCAGTACTTAATGTAAGAAATACGGGGAGGAGGAAACAGGGCCCAGAAATTAATTCCACTTTGCAAATTCATGTGCTAATTTAAATTGGGGGAAAAAAAGCCATAAACTTATTCTCCAGGGTTCAGTTGGGAACAAGGTTGGGCTGCAGGTAGAATTTAATTACCACATGGCTTTAAATGGTTATTGCTTGAAAAGCTGGTGCCAGAATCACAGTTAGTTCCTACTTTATACAAAAAAACCCCTGAAATCATGTCCCAAAAATACCTCAAGAGCACAAAACTCCCTCACACTAAAACCCTCACACAAAGGCTTACATTACTGTCTGTAAAGTGCACACATTTAGTAGCAAAAGGCTTTTATTGTACACAGTTACCATATTTTAGTCTGTGTCATTACTTGAATGTTGCCACTGTAGCTGTTTTACCGTGGCCTTGGCTCTTCTAATTTAAATACCTCTGTTAGAATTTAATTTGTCAGGGGGAAAAAAAAAACAACGAGAATATTTGCAAAATACACGATGTTCTGATCAAACCGATAAGAAAGCCAGAGCCTTCCAAGTTTAATCATATTCAGCATTTTTGTGCTTTTGTTTTAAGTGTAGAAACATAATGAAATAATTCCATACCATAAAGCTCGATGAAAGGGGCAATTAAAAAGGAATCGATCTGATACATCCTGTTCCTCACATTACCATGCTCTGGAAAGTGTAAATCACTCTCTCCGTTGCTAAAGCTTTTGTTTCCCATCTTGATTAGGCAAATATTGAAAACAATAATCATTTTTCACCAAAGTGAGCCTTTAATATGGAGTAGAAAGGGAGCACTATGGATATTACATTTTCCACAGAAGACTGGCTTTCACATTAGTGTTTGCTATTAGCACATTTCATGTCACTCCATCATAGTGTCTTTCACTCAAATCCTACATTTGTTGGAGCAGATGGAAAGTTAGTTTAAATTAATTGAAAGCATGCTGTGCACAGCTTGTGGCACCAAGAACACACAAAGAAGAAAGGAAGATACATCAATTTCCTTTCTAACATACCTATAACTGGGAGAAGAGATCTCTTAAGAAATCATCAAGATATTATGCTGCTTTTTTCTCTCTCTCTTTTTTTTTTTTTTTTTTTAAGAAAGCTATGTTGCTTTGATTTTTACAAGAGGAGGATGCAGTGGAATTGGGTGGATATTCATCATTTGAAAAATAAATTCTGCCTGGGATGGTTCCTAATACAATGATGCAGAGAAAGTTGGTTTGTTTCTGTAGCCTATTCTTAAAAATACTGACAAGTTTGAAGGTTAATTACCTCTTCACTTACTTTAGTTAACACCACCTTCCTGTATTTGGATCCTCAGCTTTTCTTCTGTCTTCACTGAAAATCCAGTGGCCTCCTCTGTTCTCTGAGCCAACAGGCAAAGATGTTATTAATTCCAGAATCACCTAAATACCTGAAAATCAGATGGACAAACTCATCTGCTTCTTTACAGTGATCAGTACTTGGCCATTCTTCAGTATCTTCACAATTAAAACCAGCTTCAAAACTGCCACAGAATAGATCATGTCATGAACAGAGACTCTTTGACCAAGCTAGAATGGAAAGTGTTATCAAATGATTAATTTGATCCTTTAAAAAAAAATAAGTATTCCAAGTATTTGTATATAGTGGTGTGGAATTGAGGGTGGGAGGGAGCAGGTGTTGGGAAGGGAAATGCTGGATCTGGCTCTGTTTGGTTGGTGTGCTCTGCTGTGCTGAAAGGCTGAGCAGGCAGGAGGAAGGTTTGTGTTCACATCCGTGTGGCCCAGGCCAAGGTGAGACCCTCTGGCACGAACAGGAGTTGTTACATCTTGTAAAGCAACCAAAAGTGCAGAAATCAGTGAGGAAAAGCAGGTCCTGGGTTACAAGGTGGGAAAAACAGGCAGAAAACAATCAGTCTGCAGCAGAAGGCTGGTGGGTTTGCTGGGGAGCAGATGCAGAGTCAAACTTTAGAAGCGAGGGAAAGGGAACAGTTCCCCAGAGGGACTGAGAGCTGGAACGTGCTGCAAACAAGGAACACACTGAAACTCGCTGGACTGAGAAAGACCTCAAGGGTCCTGCGTGACAATGGGGAGAGCTCTGCCATTTTGATCTGTCTTGCTGAGTTTCCTCTGTTTCAAATGTTGCTCTGTTCCAGTTTGCATTCAGATAAAAGCTGACTTTTGGGTTTTAGAACCCTCTCGCTCACCTTGGTGTCTCTTTCTCACCCAGCTCATCTCTTTGGTGTCTCAACCCTAGACACACTTTGCTTTTCTTCTCCAAAAAAGGTCAAAAGGTAAGAAGAAGGTGGGAAAACATTTTTTTCAATTTGCTCTTTCAGTCTTTAGGTCTTGAACTACTCCAAGGCTGACGGGGAACAAAAGTAAACCAATATGTTTTAGTTCTAGAAAAGTAAAAAGTTTTGCTGTAAAAACTCAAAGAAACTGAATACAACCCACATTTTTTTCCCAAATGAATAAGGTTATTTTATACCGAGGCATTTGTGCCCTCTCCATTCTGACTGTGAGTATTGAACCTGTACTGCTGGGGCCTTTTTTCTGCCAGTCACTGAATGCATTTTACCATCTCTACTCCTTGCAAATCAAACCCAACTCCAGCAACTGCAAATGAAAAAGATAAAATAATGCAAACTTTTTCCAGTCCTACCTGTCTGGCTTCAACTTCCATCTTTCCAGAGAGCCTTCAGACACTGCAGCTGAGCCTGTCTTCCTTTTTTCATGACCTGATGACATCACTTATCCCCCAAGTTTACTTCTTTTATTAGATAGCCCCAAAATTCAATTATACTCTTCTAAGACTTTACAAAATTTTTGCAGCACTTATTTTTTCTTCCACAGCTATCCTGATATCTCCTTGCTTTTCCCAAAACTTTTTATTTAAATTCTTTCCTTATCATTTTTAGGCACTCTCAACTTTATCCTTTAAACCACGGTGCCTGCAGAATTTTCACTTTTTTTCTACATTGTACAGGTTCTTTATGGGCACCCGAGCCAGCATTTTCCTCTGTTCTTAAAAAACTTTATCCCAGCCTGTATCACAAGTCTTTCCTGCTTAATTCAGGGCAAAATTATGCTCCTTCCTGCCTGCCAAACTCCTTGACTCATAAGCAAAATGCAGCAGCAGAATGCAGGGGAAAATTTGGCTCTGAGTTCATAACTTCCCTTGAGCACATGACAGGTGTGTTAGTTCATATTAACAGAGCTCTTTGGAAATTCAGAGGGTTGTACAGGTAATCACTGTTTGATTAATAATTTACAACACCAACAGGACAGAAATGAAAACCAGAGAATGACAATCTCAAAGCAGCTGTGTGCCTGTCAAATATGGTAATTTTTTACCCTTCTCCCTCTGTTTGGGCACTGCTTAACCCCATGCTGAGTTGCCTTTCTAGAACACAACCCCTACAGCACTGGTGAATAATTAGATAGTCAGAAAGAAACAGGGAATGGGCGAGAATGAACTTCCCACCTCCCAGGGTCACTTGAAGATTAATTTACCTAAAAACTAATTAGGACATACCACAAGCACAGAACCCTGAAAGAAATGAAGAAGAAAGGGAAAAGAAAAAAAAAAAAAGTTAAACCAGAACCTTCCATCTCTGAATCTACAGACAAGCAATCTTAGTTCTTCTGGGAAAAGCTACCAGATTAAATCCCCAAAGTCTATTTTTACTAAGGAGTAAATGAAACCATGATGCAGCTGGAACGAAATCCTTCAGCCCTTTCACTGACACCTGCAAGAAAAGTAAATGTTATTACATGAAACTCCTTTCTGAAGATAAAAGTCCAATCTAGTTTTAAGATTAGAGGGTTTAGATGGCTGTGGGCACGTGGAGCCCTTTCACTGAGTTTGCCACTTTGTGCCAGTTTAATAGCAGCCAAGCCATTAGTTAGTGGGGGTTATTAAGGAGAATAAGTGAAGTCAGCAGCTGTATCACAGAGCCAATGACATAATTAACACCTTGGTTTGGAGGTGGTTCTTGCATGGAAGGATTTATTCCTACGGCTGTGAACCTGTGCTGGGCACAAAGGCCAGATTTGCTGAAAGCTGAAAAGAAAAGAGGATGAGTAGAATTCAAAATACTAATTAGGGCAGTAAGAGTTTTATGGTTGGCTGAGTTTTTAATGGATATTGGAGGGTAAGCCAAGACTAACAATCTGAGATAGACTCTAGCTAAGTGAAGGTGAAAAATTGTGACGTTTCTCAGACCTCACCCAGGATGCTCAGTGGGGAGCAGAAGATTAAGGAACTGATTTCTACTGCAGGAGCCACTTCTAGAAAGAAGCAAAAACACAGGGATATGCAAAAATTCAACATTTCAGTGAACTCTTCCGAATCAGCGAAATAAAGTTATACCAAACATTGTAAAGCAGGCCAATAAACTGTGTAAAAATATTATGATGTTGAGTATTAATTGGGAATTTTTAAATATTTTTTTTTTAGACAGAAGAAAAGTAAGGTAAATTTTCCTACTAAAGTTTTTGAATATAAGTTCATCTTGTCAGTTTTTTGTATAAGAAAACCCCTGTAATATCACTCCAGTATGGAGACAAATAATGAATTTCAACTATCACAAAAAGAGAAATACAGTCTTTCCTTGAGAAGTCAAAGAAGACAGGGAATCTAGAGATTCCCTATGCACAGTGTTTCTCTTATGGTTTAAAATTTTTTTCTCCTAATTTCTCTGTGTTTAAAGAGCAGTCAGTTCCTGTTCTCTCTTTCCCCAGCAAAAGTACATTTTTTTACCTGCTGTCCTTTCCCCCCACTTAATTATTTCTACATGGTAACTGAATTTGTTGAGTGTCATCTTTACATGCTATTTACCACCTTTATTTCTCTCCAGTTCTTAAAAATCAATTTAAGGCCTCTTTTTTTTTTGTCATCTCTAAACTTACCATAAATCTAAAGAAACAATAAAGACACAGGAACTAAAACATGGTTTTTGATAATAATCTCAGCAGTGCCGAATTCCAGAGAGAATCCAGTTCCATCCAAGGCAGAATTCCCCACTTTTAATTTTACAGCTAAAATATACAGCTCTGGAAAGATGACTTTATTTTGGTTGAGTGCAGCCAAGCCTCCAAATTCAACCAAATTGAGAGTGTGTGACCAGAGCAAAAGAGAGAATGGAGAAGAGAGAATGTGTGAGAGGACAAGCTCGGGATGGGCACTTTACATGTTTGCCATTGATTTTATTTGCCTCTGGAGATATTAGGGGAACATATAATGTGTTTAGTTGCCTTTTGGTGAGATATCAACAGCTGGAAACACAGGGAGTGAAAAACCATCTCCAACCAGTTGGCACTTGGCAGTTCCAGTGGTCCATGGAGGGAAATTTTGGAAGCTCTGTTCTATAACTCTCTATTGCTGTTATCTATTAACTCCACAGCCATCTGAGGGCTTTTCAGCAGAGAAGAAGCTACTGATGCAATTCAACATTAACTGTAGCAACTATGGTAAGGTGAATGAGCAAATTTTATAAATGCTGCTGCCTTATCCAGGGAGATCAGAGGTTTCAAGTCCTGTCAAATTTTGTGGTTGCCAGGGTAACAGGTTTGCAATTCTAATGGTCCCTGAGAGCCTGGGAGGTTGTACAATACACAATCATCTTCCACTACCTCCCTAAACCATGTAGTTCTGGACACACATAGCTGGTTTCAATCAAGTATGGCAAGAATTTTCATGTCAAATGTCCCTGAGTAAAGTTAAGAACAAATGTTCAATTAAACTGCGTGTTTAGTCCTTCTCTTTTGATACCAGCCCTGCACAAATGATTTGCCCTTCTGTTTATTGGAAAAATGCCAGAAGTTATAATATGAATCCCCTGCATGTGTGGGGCTCAAGCTTTGCCTGCACATTATGGAACTGACTCTATCCCACCTCCATGAAATGCAGCACAAACATCTAAGGGTAGGTGCAATTAGCCATTTTAAATTGGCTTTCTTAAAAAAGAAGAGAGCAACATAAAAGAGGAAAGACATCTGTGAAACTGCCACGAGTGAAACACAAGCGAGACTACAAAATCATGAAAAATATATTTACCTACTCCTTTGAGGGCAGTTACCTTCCTGTTTTTCCTCAGATAAAAATGACACCAATTTGCTATCCATGAGGTTGTTACAATTGAACAAGCTTGAAAAATCGTGAGCAGAGAGAAACTTCTCCCTTTTCACAGATAAAATTTTTTCCCCTCTCTCTTTCTCTTGTTCTCTTTTATTTTCTTATTATTTTTTTTTTTTTACTCCTAAAGAAATTCAGAGAATCTAAAAGACTTCCAGAAAATGGAATTCTGGAATGGGAATGTGCTACCTGGTCCAGTGGCAGCCAGATCAGCCTGTACCTGAGCATTAATGTCCAGTCTCAGCTGTCACTTGCCAGGACACCACAGCTTCAGGTGACCACACCATCACTGGTGGTAAAATGGCATCATGAAAAGATAAATAAAGCACTTGCCATAACAAAATGAATGTTGCAAACTGCTCCTACGTGTAATCGAATTTCTGGGAGCACAAAACACTTCTGAGGACTCGAACAAATATTCTCCAGGCATTTTCTCTCTTTGAGCCTCTTATACTTCCTGTAAACAGGTAGCTGAGGGTTACAAAGTTCACCATAAACAAAGGGTCATATTTTGAAAAAAAAGTCACCTCTTGCCCATTTGTGTTTTGTTTCTGTCATCTCTAAAAAGAACAAATAATAAACAGGGAATGGCTCTCAGAGCAATAGGCACTTCGGATTGTTGGTGTAAATTAAATTTCATCTTGAAGCAGAAAAGTAAAGGGTATAAAATATGAAAAGCTATGAATCACCTTTAGCCATTTGGAGTGAAAAAGTAACAACAGGTGATTGAGCAGCCACTCAAAATAGCCTGGAACTGTAACAGCTCACTCACAAATGACCTGCAAATCAAAACTTACCAGTAAAGAATTACAACTAATATTTTGAGTATTTAAAGTATATAACCAGGCTAAAATCTGTCTCCAGATCTGCCACCTGTAACTTGTGTATTCAACATCATTCTAGTTTCATTATTAAATAGTTCCTTCTTTCTTTAAAAAAAAAAAAAAGCCTCAAACAAGTCACGTGCAGAGGGAGGGAGAGGAGAAGTAAAGTTATTTAATACATTATTCACTAGAAATTACTCTAACAGCTTTATATTCAGCCTCGTGGTATCATTGCTTGAGGCAGAGATAACCTTCACCAAGTGTTTCCAAATTAGGTGTCACATAATACCCTGGCTGATATTGTCAATCCAGCCCTGTACAGCACATGCAAATGGGGACGGTGCCGTGCTCCACGAGGCACTGTGTAAAAATCCAACAGAAGGAAACAAGGCTGGAGCACTTATCTTGCAGGAACAGAGACGAATCTTTGGGGGAATTAGCTCAGGCCGTTGCTGTCAGGCTGCTCTGCTGCCGAGTTACATCCGTAACAATAATTCATTTTTTAATGGCTGGAGACCTGCAGCTGTAATTCCGCACTAAAGTCTATCCTAAAATTTATTGAGGAAGTTTCAGTGTGTTGGGGCTATATTTCTAGATGGGATCTAATCTTCATTAACTCTCAGGAGGTAGAGCTGCAGGAGACCATTTGTGCCCAGCTCTGGGAGCACTGAGAACCCACCCCACTGAACACTTACCTTGGCTGGGGCCCTGATCCTGCCACGGGGGTTGGTGTGGGACCAGACAACTGAGGAGAGACCTCAGATGCTCAGTGGACATTCTCAGGCCTTTCAGGGAAAAGCTCTATCCCATTCCTATCAGAAGACAGCTCATGGTTACAAACAAACCCTTGGGAAAAAAATTAAATACACACACACATACATACATACATATATATATATATATGCTCTCTTTACTGAGATCTTCAGAAAAGCCTCATAAACCTGAACTACTTATGGGTGACACTGTGCAAGCTTATTAAAATAAGATGGCACATATTCTTAGTAGCAGGAGACATTAAAGAAGGACTTGGGAAGGTCCTTGTTGTTGTATTCAAAAATTTGTTACAAGAAAAAAAAGGGAAATCACCTCATACCAGGATGTGAGAATGGAAGGATTCATTGCTGCTCCAATTAAAATCAAGCAAAAGATGTTACTCACACCCAGTTAAAATGTCACCTGCACGCAACACAAATTGTTTGATTAAAGGAGGTGGGGGAAAGAATTAGTAATGCAGTTAGAACTGCAATATATGGGATATGCCACCTGTTATCTGTCCCTGTTATTTGGGGGTTGTCCCTGCTCAGGGGTCACCACCCATACCTTCCTGGTGCTGCCATGCCTCAGGAAGAATTTGGAGTCAAGAAAATTCCTGTCACAACAGTCTCTGACTGAGAAAACCAAACTGCACCTCCAAACAGCCTCACCCACCTAATTTTACACATAATCTCTTACTCTCAGCGTGCTGACCACAAAACAGTCCTTCCAGTTTTAATAATGGCATTTTGACATCCTTACCTGAGACAGGGGAAGCAGATGGAGTTAATGGTGGGCATCAGGCTACAGGTTCAGGGTGAATAAAACGAGGTGTTTCCTAGAAGAGATTAATGAGATAAAAAGCATCTTAATTTGGAAATGCAGAAAACAGGAGTGGCTAAAATTCTAGCCAGACCACTGCAAGCAGTTGGGTCTCCACTTCCAAAATTCTGTAAGGCCATGAAAAAAGGACAAACCAATTGTGTCTGGAGGGACCAAGATGACTATTTACTGATTTTTACATTTGGCCACATAACTCTCCACACGTGCCATCATCCCCTGCAATTACACATTTTACACGTGTTGATGTGTGCATTAGTCTGTTTTGCTTGATTGAAAGATGGGTGATTGCAGGCACTTCTTCATTTAAAACAAAACAAGCAAACAAACCCCACTAAATTTCAGTGCCCTGTAATCAAGAGTAGCTCAATGTCTCACGTTTGGGAGGATTATCAGGCAGATAATGCTTTCTCAAAGGCTTGGGTTTTTCAGAATAACACTCTGGGGTAAACAAAAGCTCCTCCAAAGGGTTACCTCCTGCTTCTGCCAGGCTGAACCCAGAGTTCATCACAGCTCACTGAATGACCTTGTTGGGTGCTGCACTAACAGCAATCTGGATAATCCACACCAATAAGCTCACACGTGGAAAATTCTGCCCCCCTCATGTTTCTTTTTATTTCATCACTGTGCACAATGCTGATGGGAAAACATCCCTTTCCATTATTAAGCATTTATGCACATTTACAGGTGTAGGTGTTTTAAAAGATATCAGATTTGGTGATTTCTCTGCTTATTTTCTAGAAAACTTCAAGGCAAAATTCTGTGTCCCCACCTCTCTGGCTTTGAAACTGGACATGCTCAGCAAAAAACCCACCTGCTTCAAAGCCTTGCTTGGTGCCTCAGTACCAATGGCAGCAGACCCGTGCTCCCATTTCTGCAGAACTTGCTGTCAGTGGGTTCCAAAGCTGGAGAACTGATGTCTTCATTTTATTCATCTACTGTTGCGAGACAGATACTGCTTTTGCTCCTCTTAATGTGTTATGATGCAACTGTTAATTACATTTTAAAACCCAGCCATGTTTCTTTGAATCCTCTTGCAGAGGCAGTATTTTCTGTATGTTTATTCCAATTTCTTTATGGGATAGTGGTTATGCATGACTGATTAATAGGCCCCAAGCTATACTCAACCTGTTACCCACAGTAAATTGTTCTTTCCGTTGTCTCTGTCATTTTCTTTAAAATATCAAGCTGTTTTATAATTAAAGAGTCCCTTGAAGGTCTTGTTTCAATAAACAATCATTCCTTCCCCTGTGTGAAGTTCCTGTGCTAATAAACAATTTAACGGCATATATTATTTTTCCTGTCTCCACAACCAACCTTTTATGGAAGACCCACTGGGGCAAAACCCAAAATATGATGCCAACTACACGTACAGATTCAAAACTTCAGCATGTGTGGTGCAGCTCAGGCCTAGACCTGCTCTTAATCTGCATATTGTGTGAGTTATAGAAGATTAATTGCTCACAGTAGTGTTTGGACGCTTTCATATGTCACCCAGAAGATGGCTGAAGAGTTACTTATCTCCAGCAGCTTTATCCTTAATTACCTTTCTCGCTGATAATTCCAAATTTGGGATTCAATGCACAGCGAAAATCTCCAGTATTAATTAGAGATTGTAACTTTGTTATACAATGTGTTTTCTATGATAAACGGCTTTTCCTCGAATACTGAATATTTTTGTGGAAATGGCAAAGTCTTTAAAAGTTTTGCAATGCTGCCAAAAACTTTCCCCAGATTTTTAACATTACAAAATATAGCACTAGGGCTTATGCATGAGTGTACATAATTTTTTTCAGTCACTCATAGCATTGAATATAATTGCATTGTTCTGAGGGGGAAAAAAAAGGATAATTACTGTGGGTTTTTTAATTTTTAATGCAATTTAATATAAGTGTTTCCCTAAAGTGATAAATCATTACAAAAATTTGTACAAAATCAGGAAATCAGATCAATTTGAGGTCCTACCAAAGCATCTATGAGTTAGGCTTTTAATCACTGTTTTAATGAGCTACACTTTGGCAGCAAGCTTAAATTTCTAAATATTTGATCATGACAGCTCTTTGATTTGGGTGCATCTGAATACCAGGATGTCTTGTTTTTCTTTTCAGACTCTACTTTCTGTACAATTTCAGACAGATTCTTTGGCTGATATAGGATGTCATCGTTCTTCTGAAACACTGAAGATACAGCAATTTGTGTTAGATATGAACTTGCCCTAAAGACATCAGTTTTTTTCACATTTAAGAGCATCCTCTAAGAAAAATAGATTAGATACTACAATCCCCACACTGGTATTTTTTCAAATTACTTTGGATACTTACCTGCCTTCACCTATAAATGTTGCACAGTCCCTCTTTCCTATTGGTAAGTGTTCTCTGTTGATGCAATCCTGTATTATAGAATTTTGCACTTGCTCCATTTTCACTCTCCTCTATTACATTAAGTAACCTACAAATCTGTGGTTCACTTCAATATAAATATACATGTGACAAATTGCTGAGTTCCTTGGGTACACTTTCCAGATGCAGCAAAGAAAAACCACAGCACTGTGCTCACATTACTCAGAGTTAAAAAATATCCTTCAAAGACAACACATGAACGCTCCATAACCTGCAAAATTATTTTGCTCATTTCATTCTCCTCTGCTTTCAGAACTCTGATTTTTTTTTTTTCAGTGGCTGTTGGCTTTTCATTTGTCCAGCAGCCTTCAGTTTGGTGTAGTTAGACAGGAGTGTGCTGTTTTTAAACTGTTGATTCCACTTCAGAGCTGCCTTGTGGCAATCCCGGCGGAGCATCCTCATTCCTCATATCAAGATTCACCACTTCAGAGGATCCTGCCGCCCCCAGTTCAAGCCCTAACAAAGTAAAAACGTTCTCACGAACAGCCTGAAGGCTTTTTGCAATGTCTTTGAGATGGGAATTAAGAGGGTGATGAGAATTACTTGCCCAAAGCCCCAGGATAACTGTTGCCTGGTGACACAGGTACTGCACAGTGTAAAAGGACAGACCATCTCTTGTTACTGACAAATCCTCCCCCTGCTCCAGATTTTGGTCATTTTTTTTCTCCCCTCATTTCAACCTCATTACACAGACATGCCAATAAATTTGCACCTGATTTCCTTAAAAGCTTACCCACTCACTTTTCTGACTTTTTTTGTCGTAGCTTCCTTTATGTTGATAACAGAGCAGCTTTTTCATAAATTCCCCAGTCTATAGGCAGCATCTGAAAGCATATGCAATGCTTTAATATACCCATCTCTGATCATCTGGCATGTATTTTATCAGCTGCTGAACATAACCAATAGGATAATGGAGTTTTGTTTCTTCCCTCCCAGGAGCTACAAAATGAAGTTCTTCCTCTCAGTGCCTTCAATGACACCCGGTTTTCACTTTATTTCTGTGCAATGGGAAAGTTTCATTTTTTTTTTTTTTTAATCAGATCACATTAGAATTTTCATCCATTTTCTATCTCCACCCAGAAGGCACTATAGCAATTCCCCCCTAGGGTAAGAGTTGCTCCAGCTACATGAAAATCTTTGGCACTACCCCATTGTTCAATACTGGACCTCAGTCCTCCAGGTATTTTTCTCTTTATGATCATAATCTTATCATTCATATCTATGTCTACGGTGTGAGATGGTGTCGTTAGTCCTTTATGTTCTCATTTTTGGTTTTCAGGATGGTTCCCTGCCTTGTTTTTCACCAGAGGGACTTGGCAGAATTGGACACCCAAAGCAGGGCACTCAGGACAGGGCAGGGATCACCTGCTGTGCTGGCAGTGGTCAAGGGAGGCAGAGCTCTGCTGTTAAAGGAGGTGTGACACAGGTACAGAGATGCAGGTAGCTCAGGAAGTTTCAGTGGAAAACAATTGCTCTTTCTGGGACCCAAAAGCAGAAGGAACCCAAAGCAAACCTTGGCAGAGAGTTCCCAGCACTGGAGAAGGGGCACTCCTGTGTGGACGAGACATCCTCTGATTCAGCCCTCAGCCCCTCCAGCCTCTCCCTTCTGACTGGCCAGGTGACACCCTTCCACCTTGGCTTTTTCTACTTTCCAGTCCTGTTCTAACAAGACAGGAACAGCCCTTGTCACAAAGTGCAGCACAAATCCCCTGTGGGAAGCTCCTGTCTGAGGCTCCATTGCTGTGCTAGGTGACCTGCACTCAACTCGGCCTGGTGCCTTCTTCCATCCACCAGATAACTTACTCCTAAACACAGGGGCTTTTGGCATGACATCTTTCCTTCCCACGTTCATCTCAGATTAGCCAACTCTCCTAAAAATGCACCATAACTGCTCCTGATCTTTCAGTGGGGTTCAGCCCTGCCAGCCACAAAAGGGCACGTCCTTAGCATGAGAAAAAGGTCTCTGCAAATAAGCCAGAAGCATCCTGCAAACCCAGGAACAGAGTTCAGGCAAGGCAGGTCTCCAAAGCTGTTTGGGCATCTCTTGTTAGAAGATATTTGAGGCCTATTTAAAAAGAAAATCTGGGAGGATGCCCTTAGATGGTCCCTAATTGTGCTTACAGTAAAGTCATATGTGATGTCATTAAGTGGAAATACTTGGCATAACTAAATTAACCCCTTTGCATGCAAACAAAAATCAATAGAAGTCCATAGATGAGAGAATAAGTGGATATTTTTAAACATTACTGTCTTCTTTCAAATTCCTTCTGAAGATTACCCCGTTCTATTTTAACAGGGATTTTTGAAGATGTACAGCCTATTCCATGTAAACCATAGTGAACAAGTGCCCTTCCACTGATAAATGCAGTGTACTGGAACTGAAAAAAAAAGAGTGTAGCAAAGGTCTTAGAATTCTTACAACTACTAAAGGAAAAAAAGGCTGCCATGTTTTAGAAGAATGGATCCATCTGCTGCACCTACATGAAACGTCAGCTATTTACTTCACCTTGTCTAGAAAATGGGTCACTAAAGAAAACAATAAAAATCAAAACAAAGCGTAAAAATAAGGCAGAAAACCCCTAGAATATATTTGGGTTACAAATACAACAGTTATAGAACAGTTGTCTTCCTCTGAAGCACAGAGAGCCAAATGACTCATCACAGAGGGTTATATCCCATCAAAGATGAGGGCTTTAACCCCAGCTTTGGTCTGTGCTGAGTGCATTGGCACAGATCTTCCAACCAGAGTGTCAGAGGAGATTTGGAATAACATTCTGCCAAAGAAGGGCTGGACCAGCTGTCTACTGCTAAGCTCTAAAGAATTTTTGTTTCAGGGCCCAAACAACAATTCAGGACCACAGGGACACCCTGTGCAGTCACAGCCATGAGCTACAACCAGGACCTCAAGTAAAACCTATTTCTCCCTAGCTTGGAATTTTAGAACTGTCATAAGCAGCTATCAATTCTGCTGAGTGAGCATGCATATATACATATTTATTTGTTTATAAAATACACATATATACAGGCATATGCACCATACCTTGATGGGTTGGCAGAAGGAAATCCCAATAGCAGTATTTTTTAGTGACTTGGTGCAGTAAAACATCCTTTTTCTGTTTAAGACCAAAAAAAGGAGGGAGAAATATCAAGACCTTAAGCTAAAAATGACCTAAAAACATATCAGTGATTTAAATCGAGAGATCCACTTCTTGTTATTCTTTGACACTTTAGGTCTTTTTTTTTCTTTCCTTCTCACTCCTCCCTCTTACTTTTCACCTTTGTTCTCAGTTTCTTTGTTCTCTTTAATTATAATCCTTCTAAGCCTGGACATCTCTCTCTATTCTGCTCCAATCATTCCCTGAATACTAACTAGGAAAAGAGAGTGAGCAGTTTCTTCTCTATGCTCTCAAATGTTAATATCAGAGAAGTGCTGAATCAAACACCAGTCATGCCACAGCAGTACCTCTGAGCCAAAATGGGATGATTAACTCAGCTCCCATAAGCAGGCTTGCTTTCAAAGCAGAGGGGAGGTCCTGGAAGAATGAAAAGGGCAAATATCATCCCTAATCTCACAAGGAGGTGGAAAGGAAGACACAGGCAACTGGAGATGAGCTAATTTAACTTCAGTGCCCAGAAAAACGCTGGAACAAAATACTAGAGAATTAATTTGTCAGTGCCTGGGGAGTAAATAACTGACAAGAAATGGTGATAGTTTTCAAGGATCTATCATGTCAAAATTGTCTGGTTTCCATCTCTGGCAAGGAACTTTGCCTGATGGATAGAGAAGGAGATGCCACATATTTTAAATTCACTAAGACTTCTGGTTAATAATTCCTATTCAGCAGCATAGATCCTTGAAGCTGTTGTTGAAGGATTTATGCTGCAGATGTTGCTGAGGTGCACCTGGACATGCCATTGTCTGGTGAGCAGGTGCCATCTTCAGCAGGCTGATCCTCATCAGGTGCCCACCAGTAGAGCTCCTCAGGAAATCAGAGAATGGTTTGGATTGAAGGGACCTTAAAGCTCATCTCATTCCACCCCCTGCCATGGGCAGGGGCACCTTCCACTAGACCAGCCTGCTCCAAGCCCCATCCAATCTGGCCTGGAACACTTCCAGGGATGGGGCAGCCACAGCTTCTCTGGGCAACCTGTGCCAGGGCCTCCCCACCCTCACAGAGCAGAACTTCTTCCCAATAGCCAATCTAAATCTACCCTTTTTCAATGGGAAGCCATTCCCTTTTGTCCTGTCACTGCAGGCCCTTGTCCAAAGTCCCTCTCCAGTTCTCTTGGAGCATCTTGAGGTACTGGAAGGGGCTCTAAGGTCTCTTCAGAGAATTTTCTTTTCTAGAATGAATGATTCCAGCTCTCCCAGTCTGTCTATTCCTGGCTTTGGGGGAATACATGGAGCACAGAGCTCTTCTGTTGGGCCATGGACAGCCCATGTGCATTTTCCCACCCAGCACTCCCTTACTGGAAGGAGGGAGGACATCAGCTGAATAAACCTGCTCCAAGAACAGTCATGTGTTTAACGGGGCACAGAGGGCTTGTCTGGTCATAAACTGCTAAAACAATGCAAAGTCAGACAGGCAACTAATAAATACTTTTGGGAAAAAGGGTTATTAACTGAGCTAATAAAATAGAGAAATATCCCAAAGTTCATCAAATTTGTTAAAAAGACAAATGCAAGTGGGTTCATTTTGGAAGGAAAATTCAAACAGACAAATACAACATTGAGTAGGCAGGAGAAATTCAGGAAAGGACGACAGAAGGGGTCACAAACAACAAATTCGTTATTATGCTGTAATTTTCACTTCTCAAGTCAAAGCTCTGAAGGATCTGGAACCTACATGCTCTTTCCCTACGTGCTCCAGGTCCTCCAGCCCAGGATCACAGCCTTTACTTATGGGCCATTTGCTGGTGAAAAAGCAATTGCTGGCTGCTAAGATGTGAGTTTTGAGAATCTGAAGTTTGGCACCTTAGGCCTCAGTAGCTCCTATTTAATGAAACATTCTCCTGTAATCTCAGCAAAAAGGGTTTTATCTTTTGTAATAATTAAAATATCAATTATAGAGACTTTGGGAAAATTGATTTAAAATTAATAAATAATTAGTTTACTTAGTTAGGTGCACCATGTTGAATATTCTGCCATCAATACGACCTCAGTCCTCTATCAAAAGGTTTCTACTGTTCTTTTACAGGAGACTATAAATCACTTGAGGGCTGACCCAGCCCATGATCCGTTGTTGCTGGGTCTATCCCTGTGGAACGCTGTCCACGAGGAGCACATCAAGTTGCTACTCCAACACAAACAATAACTATAATATATAATACCAAAATGCTCTCAGCCATTAGAGAGAAGAGCTGATACAACACAACACTGATGAAAGGAAACGAGGCATTTCTGTAATCACCTTGCTCCCATAACTCTTGCAGATTAAGCTCAGTGCTGCTGTATTTAGTTCCCAACGCCGAAGGGAAAACTAAAATCCCAAATATTGCTGCCATTGTAACAAAACCAATCGCTCCATCAATCTTGTTAAAGTTCTTCAAACTACTCCCAAAGTTAAACTGAGTGTGGCTGTTGTGCTGAGAGAGGAATTTGACCCGTGGCAGGGTCTGGTGCCAGCATATTTATACATCCATTTCCAGAGTGGAGCAGGCTTTGTGGTTTGTAAGCTTTTTATTCCACATAAAGATGCAACCTAATGTGCCTCTGTAATGCTTTTCACTTAACTTGTACTGAGATAGCTCAGAGTGTATCTAAAATGTTACATAATCATTTCCAAGTTCTGACTCTCTTCCCCCCCTCTTGGCATTTAGCAAATGCTATTTTTGCACATGTAAGTCACGTTCTTCCCAACTACAGAACCTTTTCACAAAAATCAAATTAATCTTCCACAAAAATCAGATTCTCAATATGAATGTCCAATTTCATTGAATTTTTTTATCGCTTCGTGCTCGTAGGGCAAGCCAGTGAAAATAGAACTGAAATGTCAAATGAAATGTATGGCAAAGCAATTAAGAAGAAACTTTTAGCATTTGTTACAGATTAATATGTTAATTATGGCACATATTGTGGAAAAAGATTAAGTATCACCAAAGCAAATTTATTTTTAACCAGCTTTATTCCTCACACTTCATAAATTAACCAGCAGAATACGTAATGGAGAAGAATTCAGACACTGAGACTGCTCAAAATTATGCAAAACTCCAAAGCATACAAGGATGCAATAATGTCTCTGCTTTAAAATAAACACTTCATCAACAAGAATTACGCTTCCTCTGAAACACCTACTTTTATAAACTGCTTGGAGGTATCTCTAACCTTGCCTTTGCCACAATGACAGTGCCAAAATCGATATTTTGAACTCTATTTTTGTCATGTAACATATGAAGACGGACAAAACGTCGATTCTAAGTGTAACAATGCAAACGCCCATCTGATGGTAAAAAGTGGCTGAGAGAAACAGCTGCACTTGTAAAACCAACAAAAGGCTGCAATGGAAGGCAGCTCTGAATCTTTAAGCACAGCAGCACGTGCCGGGAGACGTTGATGCTGCATCAACTTCTCATTCATTCCTGAATTTGTATCTACGTCCAAGCTGGAAAAAGTCTTCAAACCCAGCATCTCAAACAAAAGCCATAATGAAGACCTTGGGAGTTTTGCCATGGATTTCAGGAAAAGTAGGGGTTTGAGTTATTTTCAGAAAGTTATATGGATTCAATGGCCACTAAGTCAGCAGAAGTTTCTCCTCTAATCTCAGCAGGTTTGGAGATGGGCTCGTACAGAACATGGGGTAGGAACAACTTGCAGCCCTAAGATCCTCTCCAAAAGCACAGCTTTTGTCTGTCTCTGTACAGCTTCTCTACTGCATCATCAAATCACAGTCCTCATGCTGACATGCTCCTCAGGATAAACCTGTAGAGAAATGCGAAATACAACTCATATTTTGTAATTTATAGAGCAGCCAATGTGATTTACATTAAAACTGAAGTTGGATGATGTTTGCTAAACTCTTGTTCTGGGCAACTTTCCAAATATTTTGACACATTGAGTATGACAAATAATTTCCTCCTGGTATAAAGTATTATTTTTATAACTAGAAAAAGAAAGTGATATGCTAAATTAGAGATCCATCTGTCAAGAACAATCCTATGTTAAGTGATATGTGTAAGCATTTGAGGTTAACAAAATAACAGCAAATTTCAAGCTCATTAATCCTGTGCTTGGTAATTAGTAAAGAATGATATCCCCATTTTTTTGAGGGTTTAGAGGACTTTTTGTAACCTTTTTTGGAAAGTCCTTCATTAGATTTCCTGTAAAATATTAATTCTACTTTATTTTTGAGGACAAACCTGTAATCAAAACTCACAGGTTTGATATCTGGAAGAACACCAAGGTGATGGGGCCAGACAGGAATATCATTTTACTACTATTTGGGGATCTGCCTCCTAGAAAAACACCAGAGCAATCGAAATCAGTAACCTGAGTTCTAAGAAGCTACTCAGCCAGCCCTCTCTCTCTGGTAAGTGCAGGTGGTACAGTGTTCTAATTCTATTTGTTGTTTATTAGTTCTCTGGACTGAATCAGGATCCCTTTGTCCTCAGTGCTCTTTCAGCACATAAAGCAACACGTCACAAATTTTAACAAAACTGATGAATCTTTAGCCATTTTAAAAAACAAGAACAGAAAGCCCAAGAAAAATTCTGCCTCCCTTGGTTGTTCCTGTGAACGATGCAGAAAGAGAGAGACGTGGGGGATAACATTATTGGAATTGCAATTCCAGAGGTGCAATTACAATTTGTTAGAGCATTGTTAGACCATCATGAAAGAGATTGGTTTAGCAGCCATTACATTAAGAGAAAAGGGTCTCAGAAACTTCAAAAATCTTGGGTTCAGGCCCAGAGAAGTCCTGCCAGTGGCACTCCCTTTGGTACATCTCCTCCCTATTGCTTTGCTTCCCTTCCAATAACCCATTTGTCACATGCTCCTCTCACAGATGATCTATATCCTCCTTGGGACACTGCAATGCTGACAATCAAATCTGTTCTTGGCCGCTTCAGCTGCAGCCTCTGGAGTTTCAAATTGCAGAATAACTCTAAACATATCTGGAAAGCCATTAAAGATCAATCCCCTCAGCTTATTGCAAGCATATAAGGGGTTATTCATTCTTAGACTCCATAAACCTAATGGTTTCCTCAGACACTCAGCCAGTCTCTACTGTGCCTGTAGGAATTGAGACGTATGTTGGTCATTCTCCACAGTTGGCCTTTTCATAGAGTGTTATGAGAAAATCCAAGTTGCTCAGTTTGGAGTGTAGGTGAGGCCAGGCAGGTTGTTAAGAAGTAGGAGTGCCAAGTGCACTTGGAAGAGAAACTGTTATATCTTCATTAAAACATATTTTCAGCTTTCATTTCCAACTCAGTCATGTGTTTAAGGAGCCTCTGACTGATTCTCCCTTCCATGGAGAGCAGGCAAAACTAGCAAACAACTTCTATAAGTTCCCTATATCCTTATAGATTTTTAATTGAAATGCAACTCCCACAGCACCTCATTAGTTCATTGAATGTTGTATTAGTTTAATTTACTGAAGGGGTTTTTTTGCACCTGCCTCACACATTTACCCCATTAAGCGTGTGCAGTTTTATCAGAGAGCTGCTCAATTAAACTAAACGATTGTTCAAATTGAATATTTCATTATAGTAACAAGGTAAAAAGCTACTTGGCAGGTATTAGCAAACATGGCTTGCTGCACTGAAACATGTTTTCAGATTAAACTGTGGCACTTGGACACTTCAGCCTGCAATGTCAGTGGAAAAAACTCCAAGCAATTCCAATAGCCTTTGGATAAACTTTTAAATTAGGTGATGTTTCTTTAAGATTGCATCTCTAAGAAAAGCTAATTAAAGAATGGGCTCAAATAAATTTGGTACTTTTTGCCTGATTTCCTGTACCCAAAGCTCTATAGATGCACCCAAAATTCAAAATAAAACTCATGAAAACTGAAGAGTTTTGCTCTGTGTCATTGCTTGGGTTTTGTTTGAAACTCAGCACCATTTTGTGGACCTTAATGACAATTCTGGTTCAAAGGCAGACTCAGGCTGACTCAGACATTACACGCTGCAGCATCTCAGAGCACACAGTTCCTGGGAACAGGGGACATTCATTTTCCTGCAGAAAAGTGGGAAAGTTGTAGGTAGTACAATTTAAATTGTGGTAGATTTTTGTAATTCTCTGAGGGTTCAGTTCTGTCATCCTCATTCACACTGAACAGTGGCTTAATTTGAATTTAGCCAAGTGATTCATTGGGGAAGCATTTGCAAGTGAAATATTATTCTGTACAATCACCGCCTTGGAGCAAGGTCAGGAAGCCTCGCTGTAAACAGCATTTTAAAAAGAAGACAAGAGCTGAACAAAGAGATCAGAGGGATGAATGTAACCACTGCACAGAACACAACCTCACTCTGCTCCTCTTCCATGCCAAAGCAAGCTCACCCACCCTGCCCACAGCTCAATCAGACACCACAGAGTTGTCTTACAGCTGAGTCAGAGCAAAGCTGACTCTGACAAAGTCAGAGCTGCTGTTTGGTGTGATGGGAATGTGTCTTGTCACAGCTGATGCCAGCTTCCCATGGAGACTGGGAGGGAGTGTGTCCTGGTGGGTATTATTTCCTCAGAGCTGCCTCACTCCTAGCTGGGCTAGGAGGCTGGATTATATTTAATCACCATGTTATAGTACATCCTAAACCTTGCACCCTCATTATACACTCTCACTTCAGCTGACACAGTTTAATCAGGTGTCTTGTTGTAAAAGGTACTTCACTAAATCAGTGCAAAACTCCTCTGCAGCCCATTACAGCTTCATGAAGTGCCAAACAGCAATTATGGAACAGGAACATCTTCACTGATTATCCCACACAACTCAGCCCTTGCAGGCAATGGAAGGTACAAGGAAATACAGTAAACTGCCTCACTGGAGTCATGTTTAATATCTCTACAAAGCAAACCTATATCCCAGCCTTTTACTTTTCAGAAACTCTTATTTGACCTGGCACAAACCATAAAAGCTTGGAAGCAGAGATATGGAATCATAGAATGGTTTGGGTTGGAAGGCACCTTAAAGACCACCTCATTCCAACCCCCTAGCAATCAGACCAGGCTTCTCAGAGCCCTGGTTAATATGATGTTTAATGAGCTTGCTAATAAATAAATAAATAAAAAAAAGAAAAAGAAATTAAAAATCTGTTTTGACAAAGGAAACAACAACCAAAAAAAAAAAAAAACCAACTATATCTCAATTAAACATTTTATCAAATCTGAAAAGACATTATAAATATAGATATATCTTTCATGCAAAATCATGCACTAAATGTGACTGGTTCTCAGGGAAAACTGAGAATTCCCCAGTCTGTAGCAAGGCCCCTTGTTCAGCTGCCACAACCACTGCTGCAGTGCTTTCTCTCCCACTATTTGCTGGTGTTGCCAGGTGACTGGCATCACCAGCCAGCTTGCAGCAAGAGATTTAAGATCCTCTTGATTCAACAGCTTTGCTGGATTGCTGGAAATTAATTACTAGAATTACTGAGGAAATTAAATATATCAAGCCAGGAGTTTGCCAATAAATTGAAAGAGAAACTGCAATGTACTGTACTACTGCAGTGAACTAAATGGAATAAGGGCTGGACAGCTGTGCCTATCTTTCTCTTGGTGAAACAAAACAACTTCCAGATCATTATCAACCAAAACTGTCCCATTAAAGATAAGGAGGTTATCAGCACCGGCAAAATTAGCAGGATTTGTCTCTCGAGTGACAGGTTGATTAAAGAGCTTTCCCTTGAGGGACAGCAGGGTGGGAGTTTATCTCCCTGTGGGCACACCATGGATGGGCACAACTAGCTAGTGATGGAGTTGAAGGTGGTGATGTGCTAGTGATGACAAAGCCCTTCTTTTGCCCTGAGAGAACAAAACCCACAAAGCACTTCCCCAGTCAAGCTTGACTGGAGTCTTCTCTGGGCTAAACTCCTGTGCAGATTCCTGTCCATGGATCTGCAGCAGCTCCAGGGCCTTTGAGGTGACAGACACACGTGACAGCTCGAGGAATTGTCCCCAAGGCAGCTGCTTCTCTAAACCTCTGTGCCTGAATACATTTAATGTGCTGCCAGTCCAAAATTATTACACAATCATTGCAGATTTCCTCAGCCTCTGATGATCCATGAGCATACCTGAAGGCAGGTAATTAAGAATCTAAATTAGAATTTTTATTTCCGGCAGTTAATCTCAGTCTGAGTTGACAGAGGATTTGTTGCAGAGCTAAAAATAAAAATTGAAATAAACAGGCCCTTTGAGTGACCCAGTAGAAAATCTCTAACTGGATTTTTTTGTTCCAACTTCTACAGAAATCTCTGGTAAAACTGGTAAAAAAAAATAATAATAATAAAAAAAGATTTAGCATCAGCAGTGCTAAAAATTCAATTATTAAGTATGTGTTTGTTCATGTCACCATTCTTCACCTTAGCCTTCCTCTTTTTTAATCTAATTATTCTTATCACTTTTACACTGCAAAGTCTCCAAATCACTTATGTGTTTAACCAGAACATAAGAGTGAAGACCAGATCTGTGTCATCTTCCAGTAATACAATGCAGACAATAGAAAAAATAAGGAATATAATTCCATCAGGAGTGACTGCAGTACACAATTAGAGATATAGCAACATATCCCTTTGCTCAAAAGTTCCTTTCAGAAACACAGATAACATGGAAACCACTGATGAATGTTATTGCTGGAGATATTTTTTTAAATATAAAGAGAATAACCCTGAGGTTTTCCCTTGCCATTCAAATAAAGATGATGCTTTAACCCTGATAATATTAAGAATTAATTCAGCTACAGCTCTGAGGCAAGCATATAACTTTTTTATAAAGAAAGCTTATTTTTAGAAATGCAATATATTATTTCAGGTCACCAAAGAGAATAATATATTTAAAGTCATATACCCAAGCTACATTAAAACAGCTACAGAAAAGCATTAACATTGAATCCTTCTACTTGAGTCATTCTTTATTACCCAGAAAGGGCATTTTGTCTTTGAATCCTGGCTATTCCCACTGACTTTGAATCAGTGGGTCTTGTGGAAAACAAAAGATGAAGTTGTGGCCAAGGGCCCTTCAGATTGAGAAAGAATAAAAAAACAGGCAGAATTAAAACCAAAGACTCTTGACAGTCTCACAGCCTTTTCTTTGCAAAAAAAGAATCAGAAATTTTTAAACTGATGGCAAAAAGCGGAGCTTGCAAACTTACAGCCTTTGCTGCATTTCAGGAGGCATCAGGTGAACAAGATACAGGGAACTGGAGCCGAATTTCTACAGCTCAAAGAAAGAAGAACCTTCACTTTGCTGCAGACAAACCCAGCATGAATGTGAAAGCAGTTTCTGGGCATTGATATGATGGAAATATGGAAGTAGCAATACCCAGCTTTCGATGACAATTAGGAGTTTATCCGCTGAGTGTTTCCTTCAGAATTCCCTCACGTACCTGCCATACGGTTTTTGTGGTCTGACAACCATTATGTTTGTGGAATTTGGGTCTCAAAATGCATTTTTCAGCCTACAGTGCAAAGGCTTCCTCTAGAATCAGCTCCCTGACAAACAAAGCCAGAGAAACTCCTGGAAGCAAATCCATCTCAGTCTCATACCTGCATATCCTTAACCTCTCTCTCACATCTAGGCTTGTTGGAAGTTTTACCACCATGGTCTGTTAATGTGACTTTGTTTTATAGCAAAATGTCTGAGGAGATAAGGATGTTTTTAAGTACTTTCTTAAAAGGATGTTCCTTTCTAATGCTTAGACTTCTATTCCCTTGTTAGTTCCTCTACATCCTTCCAGGGAAAAGGGGGGTGGAAAACAGCAAAAAGGCAGGATCAACACAAACCCAAGTCAGCTGCACGGATGAGGAATCTCACAAACCTGACCAGAGTCAAAGGAAGAAACAGAGAGCAATTAAATGAACATCACATATTTTACTATATTTCATAAGAATGTCACTCAGAACTTGTGTTTTGCTCCACCTAAAGTTGTAGAATGGCAAGAAGAGATCACACTCTGTTCTAGTCTGCATGAGAAGTACAACTGGCCCAAAAATGAAAAGCCTGGCAGCTAGAAGGAAGAATGGAAATTTTATTGTTGCTACTGAGATCTAAAAGGCAACGGCTGTTCCTCCTTTGCACACACTTCTCTATCATCTCTTCCCAGCTGGAATCAGAAAATGAAGGGCCACATTCCTTGGAGCTCGAACACTTCCATCCATTTTAGTTCTTTCTAGTGTGCCACTCATCTTCACTACTGAGGCCTTTCCAGAAGTGCATCTGGCTCAAAGCAGGTAGTAGCAAAAATCTCCTAAGAAAGCTGGGAGCTTCTGACAAGTTTTCCAGCCCAGTCTGGCAGATGCAAGAGTTTCCGATAATCATCAAAACAGTTGGATGCTTTCTGAAGCTTATCTGAGCCAAACAGAACCTCAGGCCCTTCTGAGGTTTGTCCTGCACTGGTTTGAATAGGCTTCAGACAGTCATTGTATCGTATTTTGAAAGAGATTTTCTTTGTTGTGCTCAGAGCAGCAGCCAAGGGAGTGAGGAGCCTTCACTCCTGTGCCATATCGCCCAGGCTCATATGTTTGCTTTTCCAGCCTCTGCTGTTTGATCCCCTGCAATGGATTTTGTACAGATACAAAAAATTAGCAGTGACACCGGGGAATACACACAAACGAAACAGAGGCTACCAGAAAAATTATTAAAAAGAGTATCAAGGATGAGATTTCTCTGCTAAAGGCTAAATAATGATAATTTCCTAGACACTGATCCAACCTTTCTACTCGGTGGCTCAGCACTGCAGGCAGCACATCTGTTTGCTGCAGGAAGGTCCTGGCTTTGGGAAGGACTTGGCATCCTTCCTCCTGTGGTCAGCAGGGTGTCTAGAAGCTGATGCTTCACTTGATGCAGCAAACGGCAGGGTTCCAAGAGTAATGATGTCTGAAGCATTATCCAGAGAACAAACAAATATTTTTTTCCCTTCTTCTCCCTCGTGATAAAGCCTAGCTTGTGAAATTTAGGGTGGATCTTTCATCATTTATAGATTTTAGCCCAGTATCTTATCAGGGAATAAAATATATGAACGGGTATACAACCTGCCTGTCTTTTACTAAACAGCTTTTAAGCTTGTCCAACAAGTTTCCATCAAATTTGATGGGGGGAAAGCTTAAAAGATACAAAATACCTGCAAGCTGTCTAAAGAGGAAGCACAGAAAGAGAGAGGTTATGTAGGTTATCCACTGAGAAAAAGGCTGCACTGTGAGCCAGACCTTTCCTGGACACCAAGTCATCTACTCTTAAGGCTTCTCTCACTTCCAAAGGATCATTTAAAGCATCCCAAGAATTTGCTCCATGTGGGCTCTGATGTCTGATCAGGGCTGTGGCCACAATGCAACATTTAAAAAAACCCAAACCCTTCTAGATCAATGAACCAGAGCCTCAAACACATGGAAAATCAGGATTCATTAAATTCTTTACCCATACAGGTACCTATTAGAGGTTTTTTTAATCAAAACAAAAATCAGCAAACAGCAATTTGAACAATACAGTGTGAATGCTGGCTCTTGGCCTCTGCCAACACATCACTTCCCGGAGCTTCTCTGTGTCTCCTCCTGTCTATTTACTGAAAACAGCACTGAAAGGACTCAAGAAGATGGTACAAAATCCAGCCCTCACTCCAATCAAGGTCTGTCATCCTGCAGCTGAAAGATGGATAGTCAGTGTAAAAGGGAGGGTCTGTGCCTCTCGAAAGAAAGCAAATTTCTATTATTGCAAAAGGCTGCAAAAGCTGAGAAGCACAAGGTGGGGTCAAACTCAGACAGCACCCAAACAGCATCCCTACTGCTCTCCACCAACCCCCATTCCAGAGTTACACTGGATCACAGGGAAGGATTAGAGATTGAAAGCTTGAGATGGGATGTGATGGGAGAGGGACTGAGTAGCAATTTCCTCTGACTGTATAAGTATAGATCACATATTAGATGTACACTGACACCCTGGCATCTTCTATGGATGAGTGGTTCCAGGGACAGTGATGATCACACCTGTAAAAGGCACAGGACCTGTCAGCTCTCTGTGAAGCAAATGCTATTATTCCTTCTCATACCAGGTATCCAGCAGCCAGCAGGAAACTATTTGATTGTGCTCACTACTTACCTGAGAAACTTATGAAATGGAGGCTGGGATGTAACAGGTTTTTCAGTTCACTGTCCATTCCTAAAGCCCAGCCAATGAAAAGCAATTCTATTTTTATACTGCCCTGACATCCAGTTCCTCAGCATGGTACACACACTACTCTGGCAAGGAGCTGATAAGAAATTTGTACACCAGTGCATGAAATGAAAATGAAACAAGGCTGAAATTCATCCAGCAAAACAGGAGTCAACTCAAGGGCTCGTTGGATGCATGAAAAGATGCATTTGATACCTTGAGTCACAGAAAAGCACAGATCACGTGTAATTAAAATCTGCACAACGGAGTTTATGCCTGTCAGCCCCAAATTATCACCATCACTAGGTTCTGCACCTCTTTGAAGAGAATAAAAGGTTCCCTTTGACTATGGCAGCAGCAGTTGTGTTGGAAGCTTGTGTAGCACTGGCTGCTTTCAAGCACGTGATTGGTTTTAAAGGTATTGAATATTTTTATATGACAATCAAAACTCAACCACAAATGTGTTCCTTTGGGGATAATTATTATTGTCACTGAGAGTACTATGGTTGGAGATCACGAGGAGATGGAAAGGAAAATGTAAAGCTTTGGCAGAGGCTTTTGAAACCCTGCAAGGACTTGCTGGGTAACTGCTGCTACTGTACAGGGGACAAAAATTGCTCTTCAGAACTCAAAGGGGCCCTTCACAGAGAGGCACTGGAGGAGAGCCCAAGAACTACTTCTAGCAGCAATTAATATTAGCTGCTATACACAAATGGAACTTGCAGAAGAGTTTGCTGGCATAAAAAACTACATTTTAGACTGATAATCATTCATTTATCTGTTGCACCTTTTTAATTCCATCGCTTTGATTTTCATAACGCGTTAGGTGTGTTTTGACTTCCCACTTCATTTGTTCTGTTTGTGGTCACCTGAACAGTCATATTCATCAAAAGTGGGTTTAGAAAGGGGTCGTGTTCAGCAATAAAATAATAAAAGTTTTAGAGAATGATAGGTTTTACCACCTCTGTGCCACCACCCCCCAGCAATTTATCCATCTTCCTGTCTTATCCTATCTCCCGAAATACATGAAGCACAGCCTAGAATTGCATTTTAGCAGCAGGTTGGAGTAATAGATGCTACAAGGAACAGTGACATTCCTGGTGCGTGGTGTTCTGTGCACCACAGGGAGCTGCAATCTCACTTTGTGTGCCTTATGGCAAGCCATAAATTCCTGGCTTTATGTGCTGATGTAAAAACCCGTTTAACAAATCCATTGGAGCAGACTGCCTGGATCAATGTTATGACAGGCAACAGACTCCCCATAGCATTCCTGTGAGAAAATATCCACACATCTTGATTCACAGGTATATATTAATTTAATATGTTCATGAGAGCACATGTTAGAAGGAATTCCTGTTTCCATCTGCAGTGAGTGAAAGCTGTTGTATCCATGCAGCAGCTGAATAAAAGGGCAAATGCTGTTTCCAGCACAGCTGCCCTGAGCACAGTTTGTGGACAGCTAGTGACACATAACAGCATTCTCCTCAAACTCAGAATGTTCTGTATAGTTAATACTATTTTTTTTTGTCTTTGTTGCCAGAATCCAGCATATTTTTAAGGGTGGAATTCATCACTGCTCTTCGACACTCAGAGAGACAAGGGGGAAATACAGATGAAACACATTGATAGCTTTGAGACACAACTAAGCAGGAATCATCCTGAACCATAACCAAGCAGCACACTACAATTTTATCATTAAATGTACAAAGAAATACTAGGAAAATCATCTCATTGTGGTGCCTGCATGCACCAAAGAGGGCCTTTGATGTGAAGGCCCTTAGACAGATAAGGAAAATACGAGGAATGGACATGCCCTAACAACTTCACATACTGATTATGTAAATTGTTGTATCACTTGGTAGAGGATATTATTAAAACATAGTTAGCTACAGCTATTCAGGCCTCATGCCATAAATTTTACAATTGCTTTGTGTGCACAAACTTTGACTGACAGTTGTTAATCCAAAGCACCAAAGGATCTTGCAAAAATCATGAGGTTTGAGATATTCAGAGGAAATGTACACAAGTATTAATGATTAATCGCTCAACAACCAGCCCACAGAAACACAGAGCTGACACAAGAAGAACAAAAACTACTCAAAATTAGCTCAGTATAACAGTGGTTGCAGAAAAGTGCTGGGAGTTGAAGGACAGTCCCAAATGTATGCAGAGTATCTGAGAATTAAATAAATATGCCTTTTGCACTTGCTGCAATGAGGAAAAAAAAAAAGCATGATCTCTATCCGAGTGCTCAACATTTCTCTGCTTAGAAAAAAGTCTTAAAAGCCCTGGTTTTCTGGTGGATTTAGCTCTCAGGAATAAGGCTTGGAGAGAACTTTCATCTTTGTCGCAACCCCTGCAGAGGTGTGACCTTGTCATTTATAAAGCCAGAGAGCACATTAGAAAGAGAACTATCATTGCTGTAGAAGAGGCTGTGAAGGTGCAGTGGAACAAGCCTTGTAAAGGTGAGAGTGCATGAGGTGAGAGCATTTCCCCAAAACTAATCATCTCGAACCAAAGCAACGCAAAATTCAAAGCCAGGACTTTTCTCCACCATGTGAGAGTCAGGTGGGTTTTTCTGCCTGAGAGAGCACGCACGTTATTCAAACAACTTTCAGAAATGTTGCATTCACTGCCAGCAGATTATCCACCTAAGCAAGCAGTTCCTTGTTTCAGATGTCATTTGGTTCAGCACATAAAACATTCAGTGAGGCCAAGACTCAACATGGAAATTAGTGCACAATCCAGGGATAATTGTGTGCTGATGGCTTGCAATGAAATCTTCTGCTAATAGAGAATACTGGTACTGTCCATGAAATGAAATGCCTTCCCCAACACCATTTAACCATTGTCCCTAATGCCAGCCAGGCTTGTCCTTCGCCTGACAGGAATTAAAGTCTTAAATTAATTGTTGTAATGATAATCCAACTCTTTGCCCAATTACACTGTTGCTTGAATCATTAGGGTTCTGATGAACTGGAAAACTGCACTGTGGAAGCCCAAAATTTCCCAGCTGCAGGTTCTCAAACAGTCCAAGAGGAGAGGAAAAAGAGACATAAAACAATTATGTTATTGCAGTACTACAGTGCATTGCAGTCAGGAAGCTTTTAGCCAGCAGAGCCTTTCCAGAACCAAGGATAGATTGCTGCCTTACACCAATTTCTCTCCTACTTTCCTGTCTTCAGGTACAGGAGATGAATCCACATGTACAACTTGTTCAACCATACCTACCAATCTAATAAAGTGAGCAGCCAACTTCCAGTGCTTTTGTTTTGTGCTAATGTATTCCCATTTCCTGTGCAAAGCAATTTATTCAGCATGAACAATTTGTAATAACCTACAGTACGTGTTCTGTGCTACATAAGTCTTTTCATATGTAATTAATATTTTATTAAATTTTTAACATTAAATTACTTTCCTTACCAAATAAAAGATTATATTTTCCAGTTCATGGATGCAAATCTACTGATAAATAATGTAAGAAATGTTAAAATATCAACAGATATCAGTTTACTACAAAATAAATTACTTACTTCCCTAGAGAATGTTTAATCTCAATTATTGCTCACAGAAAGCACACACCACTAACAAGCAAGCCAAGAACAATCTCCTTTCTGAACAGCCAATCTACTGCAAACATGTTTGATAACTAAACTGCAATATATTCTTAATAACTTCACCCCAATCCTGCTCCTAGGAACAGGGAATTCACAAAGCTGTTCAGCTCCTTCATTTCAACTCTTTCTGTTTGCCCAAGAGGAAAACAGGTACCATGGGGAACATCCAAGGGAATTCTGCAAATCCTGCCTTTGTGGTCACTGTCAGAGCTTGCACACGTCACAGTTAGTTTGGCACCTGACTTCTCAACTCCACTGGAAGTGTTCAGGGCCAGGGATTGAAACTAGACAATCTTTAAGGTCTCTTCCAAACCAAACCAATCTGTGCTTTCATAGGCTTCTGTAACATGATTGGAGGTGCTTCAAAACTCAAATATGGGCAGGATAAAGTCATGCTGAGCTGACAGCTATTGCATTCACTCTCCACACAGTGTGGCAGAAGCAGCAGATAAGCTTTTGGACAACTACTTTACAGGTAAATCACTCACCAACTCCCAAAAAAGGCCACAGGGTTCTAGGCCTTCCTTACCCAAAAGGGATTGACTCCACCAGACCCACAGTCCAGAAGAGCCCTGTAATCACTGACTAAGAGGCTGCTTACATTTATGTTTTTGATATGTCATAAATGAAGGAAGGGATGTAAAATCTGACGGGTAGGTGGGTGGAGTGTCTCACACACTCAAAGCTCACTGCAGTGTAATGTCCTGCTGGCCAACCAAGTTTGAGGGTAACAGCAGACAAAGCACAGCCCAGGTCTCTTGGTAGAATAGGTGCTGTCATCAGCTTTGCCAGTGCTCTACAGTTTATCACAGAAGCGATAAGGCAACTTAACACTTCCAGGCTTCAGTGGAACTAGTGCAGCCTGACAGTATCTGACAGTATCAGTTGCTTTATTCTCCATGTTCAATGGGATAGAAAATGAGAGCATTGCTGTCACCAAAAGAGAAAATTAGTACCAACACAGAGCAAGTGCCAGGTCTATAATGACTGTACACAGATGTTACCAGAGTAAACTTGAGGAAAATATGATAAAGGCTGAACAATCAGCCATCCCCCATTGGGTGAAAATATTCGGAGGAGCTGGTTGAGTGGGAACATGTGCAAAATGAGTGAATCGTGCATGGACCCCAGATGCACGAGAACATCTGTGATGATGGTGCTGGCATTGAGAACTACTTGCATATTCATGCTGTCATTATCACCCCTGCTTCTGTGCAGCTCCTTACTGCACAGAAGAGCTACAACTCTCGTATCTACAGACAACAGCTCCCAGATCATTGGGACATCCAGTGAACAGCAACATCCTCGGGTTTGATCAGGGCAAAACAAGTTAGAACACAAGTAGGCAAACTTCTTAGCAATTTCAGCATTGCAGCTACACAAACCTGTTGGTGGCCATCTTGGCCACCGTTTGTGATTGTCTTTCACTCACCACAAGCAGAAAACATCAGCCTTTAGAAGCTTCACAAGCTGTCCCAAACCACATTTCTCTAAGGGTCAGAGTTTGTGTGTTGGTGCAGTGTGTCGTGCAAGGTCATTTACACTCATGGTCAAAACTCCCCTCAGCTTCCAGAGTAGAAGCATAAAGGTGTTTATGCTTTAAACAAACCAAACTCTTTGTCTTTGCAGGAGCTGAACTGAATTGGTTTGAGTGTGACTATACAAGACTGAGCATGATCAGTGCTACACTGGGTCAGGTCCCTCGACTCAGAGCTGCAGGGGATGGGCACCTTGTCCTAATGGCCACTCAGGCCTGCACCACAAATAACTGCAATCAATTAGAAAAAGAATAATAAACCACTGTGTGATACAGAGAGATCATGAAAACAGTTGTAGAGCTTGCCTGGAAATAAACTCCTCATCTCTCATGTTCTTACAGGTGTAACTGTTCCTTCCCTTCTGCTGCCTATTAATCCTTGTGCAGATCTGTGTTATTTGTATGAGATGAATAATAGAATGAACTCCACTCCCACTGTTTGTGTCTCTGCTATCATCTACATTTTCTAATGTAAGCTGACATATGATGACAAAGCTGGGGAAGGGTTTCTGTCTACACCAGGTCAAAACCAAACCATACCACCAGCTATTGTATGACACATATATCCCAGCCACTGCTATCCTGTGCTGCCTCTGACCAATTAGCTACTGTCACACACTTCTATGCTCTGAAAATCATATTAAGAGTTTTGGACTTGTAAGCTCAGTGCTGCAGCAGCTACTGCACCTCCTAAATTAACATTTATTTGCTCTGGTCATAACCTTTTGACACAGGTAACACACAGAGGTAGCCAAGGGGGCACGCTAATATACTGGAATGGAAATTAAGAACTAAACATAACCTTTTAGTAAGTAAATAATCTATATAAAAGCAGAGGGATGACCCTGCCTGCCTGATGCAGAAGAGTGAGCTGCTAAACCAAGTCTGTGATGGAAGACAGAAAGCAGATTGACTATTATTAATAAATAACTTCTTTCCCCCAAACTCAACAAATGACAACATGTATTATGCAACTGTTTCTTTTTCCTTACAGCTAACCTCTGAGAATATATAGTCAGTGCATATATAAAAATGGTTATATAAATTTGGATTTGTTACATGGGGGTATAAACTGGAGTATGAGGAGCAGCATATCAGATGGTTAATACAGGCATTAGTGCAACTTTAAACTGATTTACATAGTTCAGACTGTACTGTGATGTTTGTTTACTTCTAGATTTTTGCATGGAAATTTTTGACTTCTTACATAAAGGTTGTTCTTTTGTTATTTACCACTTAGTTAATGAAAATGTTATGTATCCAAAACAGAAAACATCCAAGCTCAAAATAGTCAAACTGCAGCACACCAGGAGCACTGAGGGACCCCATCCCACACGACTGCCAGCTTTATCAGCACCCACGTTGTATAGCTGAATTTTGCCAGGCACTATATCATAATTTACTGGATCTATTGCTATCCAGAGAAAAAAAAAAATCATGTTATGTCAGCTGCAGGCAAACTTGATGAATTAGAGGCTCCAAAGCTTTTCTTGCCCCACTTTTTTATCCATTTGCTTCTGCAGCTTGATGCACAGGGAGCTCCAAGCTGCCCTTGCTGAGCAAATAATCCTGTCCAGGGGCCGTGGTACTACTGGGCACAGTCTGTGCAGATCCCTGGGCCAGGTACTGTCCTCTTAAGGTACTTTTTATGTTCCCCCACGCGTTGGGATTCAAGATAAACAGACCCTGTAAGTAACACTGACGCCTCTCTCCAAGTGGCTTTGGGCAAATCATTTGGCTTCTTAGCATTTCCCCTTAAGTAATGAGGGTGGGGGCAAACCTACTTCACAGAGATTTACTGAGGGCAAAAATGCTGGGAATTCATTGTTTTAGCACTGAATTCCAATGCCTGTATTCCTCTGGACTTATCTCACCTGTGCAGGGACTGCACAGCAGGGAGAAAGAAAAAAGCAGTGAGGTGACAACAGTCAATGCCTGATCAAACTAAGCTGCACCTAATTTGTTTCCATACATCTCTCAAGCTACAGCTTGTCAGAGTCACCTGAATAATCCTGGTATAATTCCAATCCGTATTTCTACCCAAGAAATCGAAAATCTTTAGCATGCAATTAATACAGCTGGCAATGACACAGCACATCCTTCTGCCCTCTTGCACCAGGCAAAGTTTAATAACCAATATACTCGATGGGCTCAAATAATTTAGAGCCCATATTTATCCTCAGGAGTGGCTCTTGCTGGCTAAAGGTTTCACCACTTCCTCATAAATTTAAGGACTGAATGTGCAGGGAGGGGGAGGGGGTGCACAGGGGAAGAGATTTGTGGGAGAAATTCTGTGTATGTGAGTGACAGTTTGTAACGACGCCTTCTCACGAGAAGTTGCTTTTGTGGGGTCATTTTGAAGTATTAAATTTTGATAACTCTTTAATCACTGCAGTTTAATGAGATAGAGGCAGCAGGTGAAGGGGGAATCCATCATGTCACTTCAAGTACCTGGCTCTCTTCCTGCTGGGAACATTTAGCGTGGCACAGTGGGCTGGAGCTCTCCTTTTGCAGCTGCAGTTCAGAGAAGGGATTTTTGTAGCCTTCTAAGAATCTTTAATTTCCCTAAAGAATCTTCTTTATGTGATCTATAGTCATCCTTCACTTCCCAAGGTAAAAAAAAGAAAAAAAAGTGTTGTTCAAAAAAGTGCTTGGATTTAAATGTAAGTGCTTTTAGTTTTAATATTGGTCAAGATAGATTATTTTATCCTGTCACAGTGTTTGTTGCAGGTGTCACTGCCAAAAACACATTCCTGGAATAACCACAGTGAAAGCTGCTTTCCTTTGCAGAAGGATATTGCTTGGTTATTTCTGTTCACACTGGTTTATTCCATGTGGAAAGCTTCCTGTCAAGGCAATATTGGAGCACCTACACCTTGCACCTTTCTCCAATACCCATTTGCTTCTTGGAGAGTGTGAATCTGGACAATCTTTGGCAGTGGGAGAGCGTGTTCTTTGAGATGACATCCACACAGCCAAAAATATTCAGCCAGTTCTCACCACCCACCCTTTCTGTCAGCACCTAAATTCTTTATTTATTAATATGATGTTAAATTGTCTCAAGATACAGAAGAAGCATAATAAATTTTTTAAATTTTTACAGCAACTGCCTTCCTCTTTGTCCTGTCAGATAGGACATTAGCAGTCTGTCAAACAAAATCACAACACAACCAGATCTTCCCACCACTTAAGGAAATAAAACTAAATTTAAGGTTTCACAGTTTTCACCATCTAATAATTCTTAACCTATTCTGTTACCAACAACCTTTGGAAAAAACGGTACATATTTATAAGAGCAGGGAGGCAAATATTATGACAACTGAACTACAACTTTAGGATCACTTCTATTGAACACAGTTTGGCAATTCTTACCCTAAGTGACATCTGTGTAAATATTCCTCCTTCTCAAACACTGACTCATTTGATGTCTTCTACTACATCTTCTGCACTAGGCCACTGTTGCTTCCTTCCTCCTTCCTAAACCTTGTTGCAGAATTTAAAAGTGTTCAAAAAAATAAATCCCTTTAAGAATAATGTTCTGCAAAACAAAAACTGAAGATATCTTTCTCCAATTTCTTTTTAAAGCTTGAAAATACAAGACTCCTGCTGCAGGTTTTTCCTGCCTTCTTCCCCAGCACTCTCTTTTCTGCCACCTGCCTATAAACCCTCAGTATCCTGTGTGACTGCCATTGGTTCAGTGGATTCACTTCAGCTTAAGAAGGCATTAGAAATGTGATTTTAACATCTGACCATCAGCCTTCGCTCTCTTGGAACAAACCCTTTTGTTTATCAGAAGGAGAACCTTTTAATTGTTTTATTTCAACCATTCGAAAGAAAACATTCCTTCATTAAGAGTCAGATTTCCAAAGACACTCTGAGTGCAAAACTTATTACCATTTTCTTGTCTTTTACCTATATGTTTCTCATTTTTTTTCCTTTTTGACACAAGCAGAGAAAAATTCAGCTTCATTCCCTTTATATGCAACACCTCACAAACAGTATTGCTGAAGCCAATTAGAAGTCAGGTTTGTCATTTCCAATCCACCAACAGAAAAAGAAAGAAAGAAAGCAACACTACAGGGTAATGATGCCTATTTTAACACTGATGGCTTTTTTTGAAGAGAAGTTGAAGTGCCATTTAGGATACATATGCTCACTTGCCATTATTTTGAATGGAATTGGTTTTAAAATGAATAAAGCCTCTTGGGTTCTCAGGAAAGAATGGTTCTTTTTCTTTCCCCCTTCTCACAAACAGCAGTTGGGTCTGTATTGTTTTTCTGAGAAGTAAGTTCTGCTCAACAACAATAATCCTTTCTATCTCACCTGCTCCTAAGGCCACCCTCCTCCTCCTTTTATCTCTTTCTCAAAATTATTGGTCCCTCACACAATCTTTCACCTTTATACCCTTTCGAAAATTGATTCCAGGCTTTCTAAAAACCTCTCCAGCTCCCACTTCAAAGCTTCAGATCAACAGAAAGGTACTGAGAGAGGACATACTTTATTCAACTTCCCACCATGGTGAATTATGGCAGAAATAGAGGCACTTCTGATTCCCTTCTTCTCTACATAAACTCCAGTTTTCACCAGTGCCTGAATTCATACCTGTGTTTTGGTCATTCCTCTCCATCTTATCCCAAAGGGATAAGGGAACTTGTGAGGCAACACTATTTTAAAACAATCTGACCAGCCCTGAGATCTGTCTGTCTCCCAGGGGTGACAACAGTCGAAACCAATCCCCAGTGAGGAACGAGAACGTCCCTGGGGGTCAGATCCTTCATTCCCTAATGGTTTTATGGAAGGTGACTCTATCCTAGACAACTTGAAGCACTGAATTTCTCCAAAGGCTCTCCATGTCAGTGCATGGACACCCACACAGCCCTTCCCAGGAGCCACGTGGGCTGTGGAGACTGGAGGGTCTGGCAATGTTTAAAACACCTCCCTGAACAATGGGATGGCATTTCCTTCCAACTCCTACTTTCCCTCATTTTGTTTGCTTGCAGATATCAGGATTTAAAGTTCTTGGCTTCTGGTTCTTATCAGAAGTATACATTTGCTGTTGATAGCTTTTAGTGAAAGTTATTATTAGGCAACTTTTCACTTTTATCTCTTATCACTTTCTGCTCCAGAAAACCTTATCACTCCTTTCACTAAGTGTATGATAATTGGAGCTTTGCAATTACAGGTACAACACACACAGATTTAATGGATCAATTTGACAAACTGAAAGAATTCTAGTTCCCTTATCTATTTAGCATTTAAATAGTGCTTTTTCCTAATTAGTCTGTAGTTATAGTTACCAAAGTAATTGTCAATGACTATAACCACAAATAAAGCAGATCTGTCAGAGCCAGCCTGATCTTACAGAGGATCGGGACCTTTTCCAGGAATGAGTAAACACACTACAAAGTTTCAGTCACAGCCAACCATCTCCTAAGGTTTTAGAAGAGTTGGATTAGTGAACAACTCTCAAGAGACACCAGTGAGTAAAGTCAGACACCTATTTTCAGTGCCTTTCAAGCAGCAGTGAAGGCAGAAAAGAAGCCAGTTTTTTCTATGCACCATTTTGAATGTCCATTTGCACCTGAAACTCTGTGCCCTGGTTTAAATCTTACACACGAGCTCTCACAGGAGCCTAGGAAATGTCACAGTGTTTTGGGACACAGGTAAGTGTGTCCTCAAAAAAGACTCCCCAAAGATTAGAAAAGTAACATAAGAAACCATGGGAAAAGAAACACCAGGCATTTATCCTCCCATTTCATGTTTGACCCAATGGTAAAAAAATAAAAGTATTTTCTTTATGGTATATAAGAAGCATTTCATCTGTCATCCCTAAAGATCTAAACCTAAAATCAATTAAAAAAAAAAAAACAGGAATTTTTTTTCCCTTCACATGATACTTTTCTTCTCAGAAGGGGTGAATCAGTAAAGTCAGGCTGTAAAATATTATTAAAAACTGAAAACGCAGGACAGGTAAACAAACAAGCAGTTGTCTCTCTCTCTAGTTGGTGTATTAACTTTTTTTAATTTCTACTTTTTTAATGCCTGTGAAAGCATCTCTTTGAAGAAAGGGAAAACAATGCAACGAACAGAAGTTCACAACCAAGGAGGAAAAAGAACACATCAAATCATATATTCTACAGAATAGGTGCATGTGTACATCCCCTAATCAAACAATCTCTGGAAGCTCAATTTAATAAACCAGGGACTGACAGGCTGTTTCTGCTTCCATGGGGCAGAACAGCAATTAGCTCTACTTGGTTCAAGTCCTAGTTCCAGAAAAAAACAGCAGTGGTGGACTCAGTACTAAGTGAATTAACATGTTTTCTTGCAGTAGACAATGTTTCAGGCAAGGCAAGTGATGGGACATCTCATAACTTGTGGGAACAAAAATGTTTTCACAAGCCCCAAGTGCTGGCACAAAAGCAGAATTCTCATATTTCTATCAATGCAAAATGCAGCGGTCAGGAATATACATTTATTTGATCAATTCTTGTTACTCAAGGGCAGAGAGATTTGTACTTTGCCTGATCAGAAGTTTTTCTTCCCTTGCCCCCATCCTAAGGTCCATTTCCCTGAGGAAAATTGTATAAGAGGATGATGCTTCTCACACATAAACTTTTATCCTTCTTCCTGTTCCCCATCCTTCCCAAATTACCCATTTCTAATCACAGCCTCACCAAATACATTCAATTACACACAATTATTCAAACATTATTTATGTGAATAATTTCCCAAGTATTTCAATTGCTAATGCTGCAGGATGTACAATTCATTCCCCAGCACAGGCAGTGAACTTTAACCAGACCACCACAAACTCCAGTATCATTTGTAACTACTCTTGCTGTACTGAAAAATGGAATATTCAAATTGGAAACCAGAAACAGAAACACCTCTTTCAAACCAAACCCTGCCTCTCAAGTCCTGAATGCACACCCTGCCATCCCACAGGGTGAAGGCTCACCACTGCCATCCTAGAGCCACTCCCCAGGAGTGAAGACTGGAAATCCAGTCTAAAAATTCAACTCCCTCACACAAGGAAAACTTTCCAATTTGTATACAGATTATCCAAAATAACCCTCTTTGTGCATAGTGAAGACAGTGAATTTTTATCATTTTTTCCTCAGCATTTTGAGAGAGTAAAGCCATCTTTATATTGTGAGGGGAGGGGGAAAATGAAGCTATGCTACAATACAGAAAATTTGGGAGTTTTAGCATACTAGCTCTGAAAAGATATTTTCCAAATGCTTTTTATATAAGGATGCAAAGGAAAGCTTGTCAACCAGCTTCATGCAGATATTCATGGCAGGGAACTTGTGCTCATGGCTGGCAATCCCTTTGAGGATGAATATGTAGCAAGATTTACCTCTACTTTACAGTTCCTTTACGAAGACCAGCAAGAACTTTCCAACAACACACACACTGCTCCAGCTCTGCAATCTGATTTAGCTTCCTGTTATAATTTTGTTGCTTTTATACCTACACAGAATCTTGCCCACTATTTTCCTGTAGCTGCTTTGCTGCCTCCTTCCCTCGGAGGAATTTTCTGGAAAGATAGGAAGTCATGTGCATCCAAGAACTTTTTTTCTTTCTGAAGACACAAAGTTTGATGTTCAGCAGCAATGACCAGGTGTTATTTCTTTAAACCTCCCCTGCTCTACAAAGCATAGTTTTGCCCTTGTTCACCCCAGAGAAGTTGGGCAGATCTGACTGTTTGAAACACGAAGCTCAAAAAAAGTTAAGTATTGGGTATCTATCCAAACCACACAAAGTTAAACAAGCAAATCAACACATTCCAAAATTTGTAATTCTCAAGCAATAAAAACCTCTCCTCAGCTTTAATGAAAATTCGTTTGCATAAGGCTTGTGGGATCACGCATGGAAGGGTGTAATTAAGGCCTACTGAGAATCTATACAGTGATTGAATTCCTGACTAGATATTCAATCACCCAGTCGTCCTGCTGCAGAAACTTTTCTCCCCTACAAAATCCTTTTCCATCTAAGATTTCAGATCTTGGAAAAGTCCTCAGTTTTGCATGTTGAAATCAAATTTATATCTTTTTTTTTTTCTTGTTCTTCTCAGGAAAGCTTGAGATTTCAGTGAAGACACAGAAATTTTCTGTGAACCTGAATATCATTTCAAGTGTGTTTATTGTCTTCAGAGCAGAAAACAGAGAGTGAAATCTTATACAAGCTCAGAAGATGAAGGGAGAGCAGAACACACATCTACACCAACTTCCAATGAAGCTCAGAGGTCTCAAAAACACATCCCATCTTTCCTTAGAGGACAAGTGTGGCTGTGAAGATTGAAAAATTAAAAAAAAATAAAAAGAAAACAGAAAGGGAAGCTATAGGGGAGAGAAGTCTGTTTATGACAAAGTGATAAGTTAAAACTGCAGCAAGAAATATCACAATAGGTAAGAAGAAATACCTTCTCAGACCTCGGTAAATATTAAAAGAGTGACTCTGGAAGCTGCAGAGTCTGAAGGATCTTGAAAGTATTGCTGACCCTGAGGGGGAAAGAATATGAGCAGGAGGACATTTTGAGACCTAGTCTAGGTCTTATTTTCCCTTTCCTTTGCAGGAACCCAAGGTCTGACAGACCCTGGGTTTATATCAGATTTGTACAATTCCCACAAGTGTTCACCTTGATCAAAAGGAAGGTTCTCCCTACACCTCCTAATATAGGCCAAAGAACTCTTATAGTTAAATTATCCCCCAAACTCACAGCCCTTAGTTCCAAACTCACATCATTCAGTTTAAAATATGACTTGATTTTGTTTTTCAGTTGTTATACTTGCATTTTAAAAAAAAAAATTCTATTGCAGGAGCTGTCATTGAAAAAAATTAAAAATTTTAAAGAGTGTCAAAATATACCTTCTCTCAGTTTTTCAGAACTGATCTCAACCTTCTTCCTGTCAAGACTGAGACACTTTACAGACTCAATATTAATTTATTACTTGTTTTGAGCGACCTACTTATGCAACCAAAAGAAAAAAAGTTAAAAACCTCTACAATACGATTTCTCCCACAAAAAGGATACACTCCCTCTGTGCAAGCATTCTCTGCTTCCCACAAGGGGTGTTGGTAGTCTGTTAAAATGGTTTCTCATCTGAGATTAACCCAGCCCTGTTTGTATAATTTTTTTTGGCTTTGGTACCAAAACTCATACTGTACTGAACACATTCTTTGGTTGGGACCTGTATGAACTCCTGAAATATGGCTCTTTCTCACCTAAACAATATTATATATTGTATATTTATATACATAATATATATTATATTATATATTATATATATTTACATACATAAAATATCTATAAATCAGCTGACAACCCCACTAGTTTTGTTCGTTGAGCCTCTGTTGCTTCCATTTTCAGCATCCTGGTTTATGACTGCAATCCATGGAGTTGTAATCCAAGGACTGGCTGGTGCTGACAGAGCCAGTCCCCACCTCCAGGCTGCTTCTTCCATCCCACCCCTGTGACTGCACCAGACTCACACAAACAATCCCAGCAGGGAGCTCTCGTGGCCATTGATCATTTCACTTGCTGTTTGTTGTTGTTGTTGTGTTTGTGTTCACCAGATCATTTCTTTTATTTGTGTGTGACCACAGGGCCGATGGCACAAGGAGGGAAGTACCTTTTCTCACTCCGTGTGTGTCTAACAGTTTGTTTGTCTCTACACACCCTGAAAACAAACATAGTGACAGCAAGAAAAAGCTGCTCCTATTTAATTTACCAACACTGTGTGGATGAAGGGTTTGACACTGGTGCTTTCAAATGGAGCCAAACACAAGTTAAGTACCTGAAACAGTGAAATTCAGCATCTATCTACAGGAAACCTGAGAAAGTTTGTGCTGCAGACAGCATCCTTACCTTCTAATGTTACAGATGTTTAAGGAACACGAGCTTGAGGGTGGCATGAAGGGGATAAATATTTTTGTTTACATATCATGCATTTAATATTTTAATTTCTGTATCACTGAGGGTCAGCTGGAGTCTATACAGACACAAAAGAAAAAGGTGGCCCATGGCAAGAAGCAACACATGAGTAAACAGATGAATTTAGAGAAAAAAAAAGGAGCAGAGATAAACAGCAAGCCAGTGCTAAACCCACATCACATGCCAATGGGCTGTCTCAGGTGATCACACAGGAATTTTGAAGGCATTATAGCAAAATGGAGTTTTAGAAGAGATATTTATTTAAAAAGAGGAATTTCAAAGAGAACCAAGATGTGGCTTTGAGGTGAGCATAGGAATCTTTTTCCCAGCGATGAGGGAAAAGCAGAAAGTTGTTTGCTCATCATATTAACAGCTGGGAGATAGGGGCTGGCATCAGATAGGGGAGCTGAGTTTGGATACCAGCCTTGAGATAAGGGTTAAGGCAAAGAGAGGCTGCAAATAGCTTTAAAAATAAACCTGAGAGATTTGATTTGATGTGATAAAGAAAGAGGCAAAGATGGAATGTAAAAAGAGAGCAGAGACATGGTCCATGGAGCAGATAAGGTAAAAAGATCTTTACAAAAGAATGGATTCAAGTATGAGCACTGAGGGGAAACAAAGGGATGTTGATTCCTCTTATATACAAACCTGCTTGAGCATGTTACCTGCAAGGATGGTTAGGAAGAGCTTTAATGTTATACTAATTCACACTTAAAGGAGCACTAAGTAATTTTTCACAGCTGTTTGCAGACATAGTAGAGTTTAAAAGGAGTTTTACATGCCTGTTAACAACTCAAAAATTAATTTTTCCTCCATACTAGAATTTCCATTTGAAAATGGATTTACACTTTTTTCTCCCCATGATCTAAAAATGATCTAAAAATTCTATCTTTGGAGTTTAAACAATTTTAGTTTCTTGAAAAGGAAAACTTAAATAGAACAGGAAATTGGAAATAAAAAAAGTAATTTAAAAGTAAAAATACTGCATTATGGAAACCTTGAAAAAGATATAGTTGAAATTTTTAATTTATATTTCTAAATGAGATGTTTCAAGTTAGTATATACTTACAGGAATCTCCAATGTAAAACCCAACTATTGACTTTGTTAGACTAACATTAACAGATGATGTTCAAACTGGGACTTTAACATTGTCAGCACTGTGGCCCGGACAAGATTTTCTAAAAAGCTAAGCTGCAATTTATGCATCTAAGAACGAAATTTTAGAAGTCCCAGATGTTTTCACAGAACTCTGTGTCAAAGGTGTCCTTGCTGTGTTGATATATTCTGAAAAGTGGGAAACTTTGGTTCTCAAGCAGCACATGAGATCTTTTGACAACACAGCCTGAAGGAGATTTCTGCTGTAACATCTCGGAGGTGAAAAGACACACGAAGGAGGAATTTAACCTTGCTGTGTCTAAGAAATATTGCCATCAGCTCTACCACGAACAGACAAAACCATCACAGAGTGAGGCTGTTCATTGCATTTCCATAAGGAAGAAATTCACGTCTTCAGTTTGAAAATCGTGGCCAATCTAAATATCAGAGTCAACAGAAGTTTTCCAGGAAGACATGCATTAGCTTCAGGCATCAAAAAAATCCCTTAGAATGACATCTAGCATAATAATGAACTGTGCCTAAAAACGAAATGCAAAAGGCATCAAACAGTAGGTCTTCAGGCCAAAGCCTCAGCCTTGCTTGCTCTGTTTCAGGAGGAAAAGTAGAACTAAACCCACCTGAAAGGCAAAACATCACTGAAGCAAGATACAGACAACAGGATCTGTAGCTGGTAATGCCAGTTTGGAATCAATTAATCTCCAGAGCAGAAGAAACAGTATGACCAGAAGCAGGTCTGAAAGAGCAGCTACTTGTGAACAGCAGCAATTCTGCTGCTGAAGACATGACAGTTGTCTCTGAAGTCTGTGGCAGCTCGTGGGCACCAGAAGAAAACAAGGGAAAGCAAGGTCAGCACAAAGGCCTGTTTCTGCTTTCTTTCTCTTCATTTCTACATGAAGGAAACCAAAGGATGCAACTTGCAGCATTCTAACAGCAGACCAGAGCAAAGGCTTGTATTTTCCTTGCTGGAATCCATCAAGCAGGGCCACGTTTGAGCACCGTGACATCCATCAAGCCAACTGATGGTCTGCTGAGGAATGGACATTCATTACTGAACAGCTACTCAGTGTCAAAACTGCAAATCACTTTAATTTTTCCCTGCTGACCTTTCTAAATCATCAGGACATTAAAAAAAGGTTAGATATGCAAAAAAGCATCACTGCAAAATGCGACTGTTGGTGATTAAAATACTTAATCATATATTGCCTAAATAGGTAACAGGAGGGGAAAGAATTTGGGGAGATGTCTTGCCTTTTACTGCACTATTTTTATTTCAGGGCTGCACAAAACCCAAGTAGCTTCATCAGAATAATTTGGCATAAACATGACATTATGACTGAGTGCACAAAGCACAGTGCAGGTACCAGAGAAGAGCACTGTCTGCAGCAGCACTGGCAACAGCACACACTCAGCACCTCCTGAGCAGGCTCCAATGTTTTCTTCATGCTTAGGATGAGTTATTTTATCCAGGTCTGTTCCTGGTAACATCACCCACCCTCCCAGTGGCCCTTTTGTGTTCCTTTGTTGACAAGGGTGACGGTGGCATTAACCTTTTACAGGAAATAAAGAAATTGTCTCACTAAGAAATGCCTTAGTTGGTTTTGTCTCCTTCGACCCTTTCTTCATGATTTATGATTTAGGACACAGTTCATGCTGCGAGGGTTGAGAGCCTGTGTACACACCATTCTGTACAGCTACACCACTCTACTTGCTCAGATCTTCCTTTAACATGAAGTGGAATTTGAAGATTTTATTTAAGTAAAATTGCAGTACGCCTGACAGGACCCTGAAAAGGCTTTCAAAACACTATAGTTATCTCTGGAAGGGACTGATTTTTCCTTCGTACTCATCCTTTATTTTCAGAGAGCCAAGGACTCACAGGAAGCCTATACGCATTTTCAGCACTATCAAAATTAGGAGGAAAAAAAAAAACAAACAAAAACAAACCAACCCAAACACTTGTTACCTTGGAATAAAGCAGGAAATGTAATTAAAGACCTGAATTGCAATTGGCATTTCTGATTCTGTTGCTACAGGAGGCCATCTTACCAAAACCGGCAAAGCAAGACTCCCTAGAGAGAGGCTCTGATCTACATTTCAGACCACTTTATTAATCATTTCAGCATCATCATCAAAACAGTTCTAGTTAAACTCAGTATTTGGTGATTAAATGTTACACCTTAAGGGTTGAATACTCAAAGAGATGGGGTTCACACCATTTGTGTGTGTGCAGTTTTCCACACACACATTGCCCTGAGTGCATGGACTGGCTCATGTGCATTCACATTTGGGTATTAGGGCTGAGATGAATCGCTGCAGAGGATAAGATTCCAGTCCTATTTCTGCACATTGGTGCTTTATTTCCAAGAACTACAACTGGAATAAGGTGATGTGGAACCTGACACCTCTGTGCACAAAAACCACCACACACATCTATGGAAGCAGATTTTCAAATTTGGTTTTCAAGCTTCGTTGCAGGGTCTTCTGGCCAGCTTTTATGCTATTACTGAAAAGACTGAAACTTGATCTACATTTTCTTCCTTTGGGGGTATGACACTGACAGGGAACAAGTGACTTCTTTTTTCAGACAGTACTAGAGTCAGAATGGATGAAAGCCTGAGGAAACTACTGCGCTACACAACCAGGCTTTGTATCTGAGTGAAGCTCAGACGTTCCTGTTACCAAGAATAAGTACCTGTGTCATGAGGTCTTGTGCCCATGTGTATCTATCTCTCACTCTCAGGTACTTAAGCACCATCACAATAGAGGCTGTGAAAGCACTTCCCAACCTTTCCTGTAGTTAACTTCACATCTCCCTCAACTCCCCATTATCCAGGCCAGGGAGGGAGGGAAGGGTTAGGACAAAGGGTTAGACAAAAGGGAAACACCGACAATGCAAGAATTTGAGTAGCAATACACCCAGGGAGGAGATAAAGATCGGCACCACTGCCGAGCCTGAGAAAGTGCGATTCCCACATCCCCGCTGACTGAGCATCTAAGTTTACAAGGCAAATAACACACTCAACACAGAAGGCTCTGTTACTTCCTAAGGAAAACTGGCTCCTCAAGGGACAGGATTGGCGTTCCTGTATCCAACCTCTGCAGTTCCTCCACAGCCTCACATCCAAGAGATGATGCCACACTCAGCTTGCAGAGAAAAACCTGAAGTGCAGCACAAGGGGAGATCTGTCCAACATCACCAGAAGGTCTGTAGTGAAACTGGAAGCAAATCCAGAGGCCCAGAGCCTTGGGCTTCTCCCCTGCAGAACCACAGCTATTGCTCCTTAAAACACTGAATTGATTTACTCCAAAACTTTCTTCACTGATCCTGACTATAGGAGGAACTTTCAGCCCTCTACTTAGACATGGCTCAAGAACCTTCAGGCAACTTCTTCACCCTGCACTTCACTTCTGCTGGGGCTTTAACACACCCTTTAGAAAGTCATCCATTCCGAAATATGTCCGATTTTATCTACTTCATTTCTACCCTGAAGAGATATACTTTGTTGCTTTTTAACACATCACACTGGTTTCCTGTGCAACCAATACTTCATTAACCCTGGAATATGGAATATAAACACAAAGAGCCCAAACATGATCAGCTGAATGCAAATTTGCATGACCTGAGTTCACGTCTATTAAGCTCCTGGACTGGAATTCATCGTGGTCAGAGTCTATCTAACATCCCCAGGTAAAACTTCTGAAGTGGTTTCTGGGATGCACATTAAGAACATTAGTTCTAAATTCATCTTTTCACCAAATCAGCACCGAAAAAAATAGTAGAAAGTCAAGCAAATCCTCAAAGCTTGCATAAAACAACCTTACACAAACGATGGCAAAGCTGGCAACTGAATAATCAGTGATGACAAGAAAATGTGTTATCCTGTATTTTACCTAAAGGATATTCTAATGTTCACTTAAAAATTAAGTCTGAAAAGTCCATCAACAGTTGTTTGGAACTGATATAGTCTAAATTCTCTCCCTGGTGCCCTTGGGTTCAGCAGTCCATGAAAACAGCAGCTCCTTAGATCTTAACTGACATCTGGTGGCAAACTGAACATTCTCTGATAAATAAGGGTTTGCAAAGTTGAGAAGGTTCAAAAACCAAATACAGGATTTATTATGAGCTTTTCATGGGTTTGGGTTTTTTTGGTATTGGAAGAGGAAGTATATATTTTCATGCATTTTCTGGTAATTCCACATCTAGACCTGCTCATCAGGCACAATTCCAGCTATGAAAGCCTACAAAGAGTGCCAAGTGTACATGAGTTATCATATATCAAAATATATAGAGGAACAATTTAATTTATAATGGTAAAATTTCTAATACAACTAACTGAGTGAACTTTCTCAATCCATTTATTCCCCCAAATCAGTGATTCATATGTTTTATGTGACAGAAAATGATAACTACACATCCCCAGCTGAAAGATGGGCCACTTTTTTTCCTTTTCTTTGATGACTGTAACAGTATTAAAGGCATGCAAATAATTTAAAGTGACTTTTTCAAGGCTAGCACAGTGCTTAAATATGCTTCAGCGTGTCAACCACCTGCCAAAACTTTAGCTGAATCAAGCAGTTCCAGATCATTGGAACTCTAATTATTATAAGCACAAGTGGCTTTTGGAACAGCAGTGAGCTCTACACGACAGTGTTGGCAAGCACTCTCCAGGCAAATGAATTAAACCCCACTTGCTGTTTCTGATTGCAGGATCATTCACCATTTTCTGATCATTTGGTTTCACAGCAAATTAGTGCCAGTTCAGAATGTTTCCAGCAGAAGAGAAGGGGTGTTTTAAAAAAAAAAAAAAAAAAGATAATATATTTAAATCAGGTAAAGGCACAAGGTTTTTCTCCGTGTGACAACAAGAAACTCAGTTGATGCCTGTCCCTGGAAGGAGCTGCATTAAGTCATAATGCAATAAGCAATTTTTGCTGCCTGTTCCTTGCCTATTCCAAATGCAAAGTAGGACACATTAGCTGAAAACACCTTTGGTGGTTGTGGTCCCCTCTCTATTAACACCATCACACAGTGTGACAGGAAAGCAACTGTAACACAAACAGCTCATCTTTGCCTCCCTGCTGTGATTAAATCTTTATTCTGCCATCGGGTGTTTTCAGGCCACCACGGTTTGTTGGGTCATGACTTACCTTGCCCGCCAAACAAGAGGTAATTCCCAACACAGCAGCAAGATGGAAGGCAATTTTCAAAGGATGCCAGGATAAGGATGATTTAGAATTATTATCCCTGAGACATTTTCAACAATATTTGCAATTTCATCCGAGAAAGCGCAAGAGACAATATATACATATTACACGATAGAACCAGAGATTTTTCAACTTGAGATGTTATTATAGCAAGAGATTTGTGTTCATTCAACAAGGATCACTACAAAATGACAAAAGTCTGTGTATATTGAAAAGTAAAGAGCAGATCAAGTTCAGGATAAAGTGTACAAAACAGTCTGTTGTCTTCCACTGCAATTAGCCAATCAACTCCTCAGAGTCCTGGCTGGAAGGGACCCATAAGGGTCATTGAGTCCAACTCCCTGCTCCTTGCAGGGCCAATTGATGTGGAAATTCGACTCCTGTGTTGTTTCTAGCAGGTAAAGAGCTCTACACTTACCCAGTGCTGTTAATGCTCTGTATTGACAGCGGTCACATGGCCACAGCGGGAATTGTAAATCTTACTGGAGTTTTATTTCACTCCTAAATCAAAATGCTACACCAAGTATTGTGTTATTCTGGGTTTATTCTTCAGAGAACTAGCAAACAGTATTTCCTTTCCCCTGGAATTCTGTGGCTGTCACAAACCTCTCAGTAACTTTCAGTTCTTGGACTCATAAATATAGTGAATTATATTAAGTAGATGAAATCAAGTCTATTCTTAAAATAGTACTGCAAATTAAGTGTCAAAAATAACATCTTTTGTTGCTTAAGCAGCATTCCAGCACAGGATGAAAACTACAAAGCAAAATTTAAACTAGTTTTTGATTTTGGTCACTCAATTTTAAAGCATGGAGATATTATGGGGCGGGCAGTAAAATTACCAGATATTTTCCTTTATATCACAGTATGATTAAATCATCAGAATAAGGGCTCAGCATTCCCAGGGAGATTTAAATCCTATGTGCTGTGTACTAACAAGAGATGCAATTCTACCTTCAGGCTTTCAGAAAAAGCAGTGCAGTGTTTTGTAAACCAGACTCAAACAAAAAGGAGACCAGCAAAGCAGAATGAGGAAGCCATTTGTTGCTCTTCCTGCTGATGGGAGGAACTGGCAGTCAGACCAACAAGCAGAGCATATTTATAGGCTACAGAGGATATGCCAATTCCTGAATTTCTCTTTCCTAAATTTTCATCTTCTTTTCCTTTCTCTTTTGTATGTTTTCCTTGATTCTTAATACATTATCTAGCACAATCCAAACTCCGTGCTGAGGATCTAACCACAGTCAAACTACAATTACTGAAAATGCTACAACATCCCCTAATTTAAAGCTTCACATGACAAGGAGCTTGCCTACTTGTAGGAAAGCTCCAGTTTCTTGGTATGCATTGGAATATAACTCATTTTTATTTGTAAATCACAAGGATCCACCGAAAAGCAGGACAGTCAGTGGAAAAATACCAAGCTATCTCTAAACAGCAGAATTAAGAGACACACCTGGGATAGTACTTTGGGTGCAGCTAGGGAAAGGCCATTTACACTGGTCTGTAACTCACTGTGCCAGCAAAGGATGGCAGCAGGAAGCAGCCAGAGAAGCAGCAAATGTTTCCCAAGCTCTCCTTAATTTTGCTTGCTCAGAGGAGAGCAACACAGGCACAATGAGGCTTCTGATTGAGGTTGTTTTTCGGGCTCCCCAGCCCAAAGCCACACTGCTGTGAAACACTGCAGCTTCTGCTGCCCAGCAGGCAGGTGACAGAGAGTTGTGCCTCCTGTACAACCACTCCTGGGACTGCAACACAGACACCACTGGAGTTGTTCCCAAGTGTTCCTCAAACCATCCTGAAGCAGGACAGCAGCGGGAAGGAAAAAATCTCTCTCCAGTTTTGAGGCAGAGAGGATGGCACAGACCACATTTCATCTGCACAAACAGGCTTTGTTCCTGTGTCTTTCATTCTGTGCTCTGTCTTCTGACATCCATCTGGTGAGAGATAGCCCAGAACAGTCTCACACCACTATAATAAAGTTCCACCGTGCTAATCCCCCAGGAATGCAGCAATTATCTCCTACCAGACAGGTGTTAAACTCTGCCTTCCAAGAGATTATCCCATCCTCTCTCAATCCCCTTCTGCCCTAAATGTTCAAGGGTGCAACAGTAAATAGAATTTACCACTATCTCAATAGGTAAAGAAGAGCCATTAGCTCCTGATACCATGACAGGGATTCTGAGTAAAGCAAGGATGAGACAACTTCACACTAGCTCAGTCCTTTCCTTACAGCAAGATGAAAAAGAAATATTTTTCCATGGAAAGCTTTTAAAGTTTTTCATTTTTTTTCAAGACTTCTGCTATTTTCCTTGACCTTTATTTCTCCTCCCACATATCCAAGTGGAAAAGAAGAGGGATTGAAATCACACACATGCCAAAGAAATAAGGGAAAAGTTGCAGAGAAATAATTTGTTTCAAATTTACAATGCTAACACAACACAGAAACAATCATATTAAAAGACCATGATCTATTAATTCACTGTTCAACAAAGTGAACGACTCAGCTTCTTAAAGCAGATATGGAAGAACTGCTTATTCAACTGTCATAAATTTTCAAACCACAAGCCCTTTCTTTAACTAAAGGCTCTTGGGTATCTTTTCACAGCAGCAGTGATTTCAGTCCAATTCAGATGCTTTCTCTCACCTCCCTGGTTCTTTTTCCCAGAGCCCAAACTTTCCATCAAGTGAGAACTTCAAGAAACTTCAAGATTTTATCTTGAAATGCCTTTTCTCCATCGTTATAGACAACGTTGAAAAAAGTAACACGTGAAGGTGAAAAATCAAAATCTCAATTAACAGACAGCCTCTGCTTTAGCTTGTGTTTGCCACCCTTCCAAAAAATTATGAGATATTCAGCCTCCAGAGCTCAGTTGAAATCCCCACCACTATGACTTTGTTAATGCCAGTCCCTTGTGGCCACGTCCCTTAACAGAGCTGCTGTTAGTCAATCCCTTGCACTCAAGAATGATGAAGACAGGGATTAAGGCAGTAATCTGGAATCTGAGACGGTGTCAGAGAAAGAATTCTTGATATTAAAAAAGGCTTCATGAGAAAGGAGACATCAAACTGAATATCTGAGTGCTGCTGTGCAGCCACCCATCACTAGAGAGAGAGGAAAGTCAGTGTCAGGGTAACAGTGTGTTCCAACAAATGTGCATTTGTAATGTTTTTATGACATTAATGTCGCCTTCACTACTCCATGCAGCAGCCTAAACTGGGGATTAAGAATGTTGATGCTGCCAATTTGCTGCTCTCTAGCTCAGGCACACTATCATCTCACTATCAAACTGCTGCTTTAATGCTCAGGAAGCCTGCAGCAATCTAGCAGGAAAAACAAACATGCAGGGAGAGGAGAAACGGCACAAATAGATCTGATGGTTACTGAAAACATTAACAGCTCCTCTGGCCTGCTGGAAAACCCACCTTGCCAATAATGAGCACCCCTCCAAGAAGACCCTCAGAGTGAAGGAAACTCTGCCCTCCAGAAAACCTGTGGGTGCCAACACTGCTTTCTGCAGTACAGCCCAAAACTGCTCCTCTGTCACAGGGCCTCCTGCACAGCTCCAGAGGTCTCAGGATACTCTTTTGTCTTCACCCTGCCCTCTCCTCCCACAGAGCCAGGCAGCTCTCCACCCTCCACGCTTGTACTTCACTTTTACTGTCCAGAAGGCTCTGACATCAGTAAACCAAGTCAGACAGTTCCTTACCAACCCCAGCTGCTCCATCCCCTGGACTGAAAGCAGGGGACAAAGCAGAACATTTATCTCCCCTTGTCCTTCGCTGTCACCACACGAAGCCTCTGTGACCCTGACAGAGCAGGAAAAGCAACAAGGGGCAGACACTGCAGTGGCTCCAGAACATTTTTCCTGCCAGCCCCAGAGGGCTCTTACAGAGGACTTCAGAGCTCCTCTGCCCCCACCAAGATGAAATTGTCTTACCACCACCTGGACCTGTCAAAACCAGCACAGGTTATGCAGTAACAGTTGTTCCCAACATTAAAAATTAGCACCCAAGGGAAGTCAGGGAACAGCAGACAGACAGGAGTGCTTCTGGATCTGCTCCCTCCTCACCTGTGCACACTGAACTGAAGTCTTTGGGATTTACAGGGCAGCAAAAGGGAGTTTGAGTTCAGCCTCACCAAAACTCAAAGAAAGAGTGCAGAGGAAAGATAGTTTGGATTTATGACTTCATGACTTTCTGTTCTTTCCCTCAGAGGAGGCAGTTTATGGGCCAGGTGCATGATCACAACCTGCAATTCTTACTCCCTTTGCACAGCCCTTACCTGCAGACTGTAAAAGGACTTTTTGTGTAAGCAAGATGCAATATAAGACTGTCAAACACACAGCAGTTATCCCACTGTGTGTCATTTCCCCACGTGATGCCTATGAAATATGTAAAATAAGAGCATCAGCACCATATTTGTACTCAGATATATTTAGTAATGTCTTCTTTCCTATTAGCTCTGTGTTATAACTTCCTTACCTCCCTTACATCCTCTTCTGGTATTTATCTGCAATCCATGTGCTTCCCTGGGGATGTACACTGAACCATAAGTATGTGTTTACTCCTTTTTGACCAGAATTTACTTTTGAATTAGTTTTTGTTACTTTTCTTGGCACTGCTTGCTACTACTGGAAGGACTCCCTATGGAAATGTTCTACTCATCTCTGCTTTGCCTCCTGGTGATAGGGAAGGTAGTTTTATGCCCCTCACCTAGACAAACTTTCTCCTTCTTTTTATGAAATCAGTTCTTGTAAAGTTAAAATGTCTTTCTTGCAAAAAAAAAGAAAGGATTGAATTATCACTGATTTCACTTCCCTGCCACCTTGACCTTCTGTCACCATGAGCACAGCACTAAGGAGGATACCGGAATATTCTTTTTACCTGTAGCTTTCATCTTTTAGTGATCAGAAATAAAAAAAATAACAGTATTCATTCAAAAATGATGACCTTACTGTCAGACTGGGGGTACAGGACTGAAGCAAGGGCACATAGTGGGGTCAGAAAAAGATGATCTTTAAGGTCCTTTCCAACCCAAACCATTCTGTGATTCAAACCATTCCATAGCTGACCTTTAAGATGAAACCTGTGGCCATGCAAGGCATTAACATGGAGACATAATCACATTAAATTCTCAGATGTTTAACAAAAGAAATTTTGTGATATGTAACACTCCATGAACACCTGAACTTTTACATCAGGTGAGTGAGAACGGACAATGCCAGGAGACTTGGAAAGCCTCTTTCCTTGGAGAAACAGCAGACTGAAAAAGGACAAACATAGACCAAAATGAGGTCACAGTAAAACTGTAAAGTACTGTAATTCCTCACGTTTTCTTAAAAATCAGATAACTACGAAAATGACACAGTATATTTTTTTTGTAAAGACTAAAAAAATTAAAACCAAATAAAAGTTACCTATTACCTGATATTTTCATCAATACACACTAAGCTTTTCCTACTATTAGACTTTCAGAAACAACTCAGTTTGGGTTACAACATTTCTAAAATCTTACAACCATAACAGCAAGGAATCTTCTGTCACTTTTAAAAAAAACTAAATCTCAAATAACTCCCAAGACACATCACTGTGCTTTTTTCAACTGAATTACTGGCCAAAGACTGGTTTAGGCCAAATTCCTTTTTTAAACAGCTATTCTTTCTCTTCTTCCCTCACTCACAAATCTCCTGACTCATTTTAGGACACACCATAAAGGCACAGCTTTGGGTTTCCCCCTTCACCAACCTGGTGTGACATTGCCAAATCTGTCCTTGCAACCACTATGATAAGAAGTCTTGACATTTGTTTTCAGCCAGTGTAGGACATGTAATTAAATACATAGATTTTGTTTTTTACTTCATTAGTAAATGCTGGAGGGCACTGATCCTATAAGCAAGCAAGCCATTTCTGCAGGTAGCTGGACGATCAATACAAACTGCTGGAGGGCAATCAGAGAAGAAAAGCTGCTATGCAGAATTACAAAGCCAGTGGACATCCTGCCATGTCCAGTTATAACCTTTTTCTTTAAATCCTCTGCTTCTTTCCCCTCATCTGCATCAATTCTTCTGCTACCTCCCCAGATTACCCAGTGCCTCCCATTTGTTCAGGAACAAGTGTTGTCTATGCTTTTTTTCAATACAATGACCAAAAATAGTTCAGAGGCCTCATTTTTATGCAAGTAACACAATAAAACCTTTCAGACTGCTTATTACTGTATGGATTTTCTCTCCAAGTCAGCAACTGCCCCTGCAGCAAGGCAATATACTCTTTCCTTTGCCAGAGGCTTCTGTGGCCCAAGCCAGCACTGTGTGTGTTTTATTAATGCTCACACTGGCATTCACCAGACAACCCACCAGATCCAGATTTTGCTGTTCCCTTTCCCACTGAAGTAGGAAAAGCCAGTGGTGAGGTACAAACAGTTTGGGTTGGGCTGCTGGTGGGGGAACATGCACTGACTGTGACACAGGGACAGGAGTGAACAACGAGGACAGGGACAAATGATCCAGGAAAAGGTTCCACTGCTGCTCAGCCAGAGGAACTCAGGCACAGAGCATGTTGAACCCTGCCAGAGGTTCCTTGTTTTTCCTTCACCACAGACAGCAGGGACAGAAGAACATTTACACTCATACACTTACAAGCCACCCTGCACATTAATTGGCGTCAGCACATGTTTGTTCTTATTACATTTAGATTTAATGAACCATTTCTCTTGAGCTTGCCATTACAATTTAGACAAGCATGCTGGACAAGGTTAACCCCTGATCACCTCCCAAGAGGTACATGTTTGGTAGATTCACTGGAGCATAGGAAACATTATTCACAACTAAGGTTTCAGGAACAGAACTTAATTTTTAAGTATCACCACTAAAATAACATCCTACAAAACAATAGCAACTTCTCCTTTTGACAGGGGCACATGTAATTTTATTATCCAAAGTAGCCTACAGTCTGCTAAGGACGAAAAAGCTCACAGGCCTTTGATCATAGCTTTGCTCAATTTTTCCATAATTTCAGCATGATCATATTAGAAATGGGTGGTATTAAACCTTAAGAATGCTGCCCTGTGGCATATCCCTGACTCAGTATTATGTCAACCTCTCTGTCTTCTCTCTTAGGACGACTGAATCCTATGAAAGTCAACTTCTTCAGTTCAACACAACCAGAAAAAACATTCACTAGAGGCTCAAAGTACAAAGAACTACCTACAACTTTTTGTCAAATATCATATTAGGAATTTAATAACAATGTCTTTAGATTAGCCATTTCAGTCCACAAATATTTGGTGACACACTGTGTTATAAAATACTTGTCTAGAATTTATCTTTAGAAACTGTCATTCCCTCTGTCCAGCCCATGACAAAGCTACATCACATGTACTTTGAATATTTTCCAAATCATTACTGGAAACAAAAGGACAACTGGATACAGCTTGTGTTCTGACTTATATAGTATTTAAAGACTCACTAATAAAACACTGAACCTAATGAGGTGACTAGTTCAGGGCAGATCTTGATAAAGCACGTGCTGCAGCAGCAAAGCCCTCAAGAAATGTGGGCAGGAAAAAGCAGCTGCTTCAGACTGAGCAGGAGTATTTAATGATATTAATTTTCATAATAGAGCCTTGGTTTTAAGTTTCTCCTTCCTAGGGTTTGAAATAAGGTTGGTCTTCATTGCATTTCCATCCCAGACCACCAAAGGGAGTTGCAGTGATTTTGTGCAATAAACAGTGCTGGCTAATCCAGATTGCTTGTCAAGCAATGGAAGTGTGGAGAAAATTCAGTAGATAATCCAGTAGACCCAGGCCACAGTTCTGAGTGTCACACACTAGTCTTAAAACTAAGGAGAGGAGCTTTACAGCTTTCTAAATGAAAAAATACAGTTTCCTATTCTTAAGGATTAACCTTCTAAAACCTTGGTCCAAAGCAGAAGTCACTAACATCAATTCTTTCAGAGCCTGGCCTGTATTCTGTAAGCACAGGATCAAGGAGAAAGTGCAGAAATAAGGCATTAAGTTTAAGCAATGACTTATTCAATGGCCTGTGGAAGAAACATGATGCTCTGTGCGTGCCCTATGCACAGCATATTAAGAAGGATTTTCAACATTGGTATTCTGATTAAAGACTTCAAACATCTGTGAAGAGAACTTTGCAAAAATCCCACACTGAGGATGAAACCCTGACCTCAGCAGAAGGAAAGCTTTGCATTTGTCCTCAGCTGATCAAGGATTGCACGCTGTCTGCTCAGGATAGAGAAACCCCTCTTTATAACTCACTCGGAATTCCTTTGTCAGACCTTTTGAGCTTTTAACAACCTGTCTTAGAATCCCTTTGAAGTGCAGCTGAAGAATTAATTTTACTGCAGCTGATTTGGCTGAAGGAGCTGAATCAAGATCGTCCCTTTCAGTTTTGTCACCTGTGGAGCAGCATCGAGTGTCCACCATTTCCTTCCATGAGATTTGGGAACAAAGAACTATTCAGGATGGCCATGGGCTGACTCCAGTCACTCTGGATATGACAGATGTAAGGGAAAACATAGTGTCCATTATTTGACCTACAGAGAAATTACTGTGTCACTCAACAGACAGTAATATATTTTAAATATAGGTACTAAGACCTTCCAAGAAAAAAATACATATATATGTGTATATACACACATATATATGGAGGTGCTGTCCTCTCTCTTGAGTAATTCTTTAATATTAATACCTTTAACAGGAAATGCTGGTAGTAAAGAAGTCTGAAACAGGATAAGAAAAAAAAATCTCCCTGTATTCCCAGATGTCATTTTAACAACAACTGATATATTACAATTGTATGCACTTTTTAACTGCAAGTAAAATAGCCATTACACTTGTAACATTTTATGTGCAACGTTATTGGAGAGAAAATGGCTTTGACAATATATATTTGAAAAATTGTTGCTCTTATTCACAATTCATGAATGCAGCCTTCCTGCAATATATCAAATATATAACCAGGCTTCCATCCCGTTACCTTTTAGGCACCAGTTGAGCTGTTAGTCTGTGGTTTATAAAAGAGTAAACCAAATTATACCCTACAGGGGTGGGGGCAGACTATTTGGGTAGTGGTAAAAAGAGGGATTGAATTCAAGTTTTCCATCTGTTTTCCTTAAAGCCCTGAGATCCAGGGATCTCATGACTGGCCTGAACACAGTCATAGTCACAAATAAAGCACAAAATGCAGAGGATATGAATACTTTAACTGCAAAGGATAGGAGTTATAACTGTCAGATTTCCATTTTGTTCAGTTGACATTACTCTTTTCCTGGTCCAAAAAGAAAGTAAAATTAAAATTCACAGGTATTTAGTAAAGATCAATGACCAGGGAATACAAACCCCCAGACAATATTGTGATGCCACTAACTTAAAATACAAGAAATTCTTCTGCAAAAGGGTTCATCAGATTGTTATTAATAACATAATTATTTTTAAAGCAAATTTAAGGTTGAGAAGTGGAAAACAGGGGTATTGTTAAGTAATTTTAGATCCTTCAAATCATTATTATGTGAGAATAAAGGGGACTAACAATGGAATGATTTACAGGTTCATTTCTGCCTTAGTACTTGAATCCAGCCCACACTAATTTTGTTTTGAGGTTGTTCAGCAGTAAACAAGAAATGAGTTTGGTAGTTGGGACTCCTGATCCTGAGCAAACAGACTCCTTTGATTTACTGGAAGACTTCAGTCAAGCCTTATCAGCAAGAATTTATTACAGCAAATAATTAGAATTACCTAAAGTATATGGTATGTACTTTAATTTTCATCTAATATTGATAAAGCACCAGAGAAGGTAGAGAGACAGAACAACAGGGTTTACTCTTGGTTTGTGACACCTGCTAAAGACAGACTACAAAGCACCTATACCCACAAAACTGGAAGAGTTTCCATAAAAACAAACTGGGAGATGATTCCAGCTTGATCCCTACTCAGCAGCTTCAACACTGGGACTCTACTGATAAAGTACAGCGAGGTAATGTGAGACATAATGTAAAGTATCTTCTCTTCTTTATTCATTTAATCTGCTTTTAAACTGTATAATTTACATCATATGGTTTCTATGTTAAAATTCCTTGGTTCTCCCTTACATTAAAATAAAAAGCAGCATTATCTCATCCCCTGGCCCATTAGAGTCTCTACACGATCTTTCTAATGTGATATTGCATCTGCAACTCAGAGACACCTCCAGTGTCTACCCAAAGCATATCTCTGCACATATATATGTGTGTGTGTATATATATGTACACACACAGACACACAATGTGCATGTAGAGAATTTGGAAGTAGCAATTCCCATTTTAATGATCACTTAATGTACACTTGCTCAGTAAACATAACACCAAACATAACCTGTAAGTGTCAGCACATCCCAGAAAAAGCTGGATCATTTGGATAGAGATGCTGCCCTCAGCTCCAGAGGGAAGGGATATTCAGAGCTGTGACCTTGGTTTAAATATACTCTATGCAGTTAGCCACAGAAAGCTCACTGGAATTTTCCAGATATATCCAAAGCATAGTTCTCACACATACTAAAGGCTTTATTCCATTCTGCTGGCCATGATAACGTGTTCACAACAAAGGATCTGCCAGGGGAGGCTGAAGGAGAAATTAAGTTAAATGAGATTCAAATGGACAGATTTCATGTACTGTTACCTCCAGGTACACACAAGGAAAGGTGCACAGATACCAAGCACTGTCACTGGCAGCTGTTGCCCCACTTTCAAAAGAAAGCAAAATAAATTCTGGCTGGCCTGAATCAAAGTGTCAGTAACTCTTTAAAAACAACAGGGAAGAAAAGTTTCAAAATATGTGTTCCATAAATAAAATATACAAGTGGAAGCTGCAACTGCAGTATTGATCCCAGTTGTAAGCTGAGCTGTAGAGAACTGCAGAGCTGGCACTCACAGTCTTCTGAACTGACAATAAATCCCAGGTTTGCCAGTATCCAAATTACTATTCTGCACCTCTCCAACTGGAGAGAAGTCATTAATTAGATTGGCTTCCTTACTCAGGAGGTAAAGGTAGAATTATTCCACAATGCCCTATGGCCAACTCCTTATTTACAACTTGTGTGGGACCTTCTGCAAACTGATGGGTAAAAATCATCTCTCAGTAAATGCAATGTGGTGATGTAAAGCAGAGCCAAAGAAAGAGAAAGGTAAAATGGTCTAATAAATTTGTGGTGCAACTGATTACTGATCCTGAAAAAATGAAAGCTGCAAAGATGCATGGGGAGGGCTTTTGGAACAGACAATAAATCTGAGTTTGTTTGCCACTGTAGTCAAGAAGAGTCATTCAATTGTGGCACCAAGGGAACAGAGTTGCAGGTATTTTCCTGTGTGTTTTCTACTGATTTCCTATAAGGGGATTGAGAAGAAGCCTGTGTGCCTTATGAATTCAGGCAGGAGAGAGGCAAATGTATCAATACATCCTCTAGATACTCTTGAAAACAACAACTCAGCTGATGCATGTGCGGTGCAAAGTGACAGAGTGTCAACTTTTTTTTTGTCAGGAAAGCATTTTTCTTTATTTCTACATTAAACACATATTTATCTCTCCTCTGTTACTTTAATGCAGTCAAGGAACCACCTCAGGTAGCTCTTTTTACATTCTGCCATCTCTCTCTGAAAGCATCCTTAGATACACAAGATGTTGCCTTGTAGGACATATTTTTCAAGTCTGTCATTTTGAAAGTAAAGAAATCAACGTTCGGAAGATGATTTTATAGTTTGACTCAGTATAACACAAAGTTTTGCACCTCTTCATGGCAGATTTGTTTTGCTGTAACTTAAATTTCGACACATTCCGGATGCACCAGCAAAACACCTACAGATCAGTGGGCAGAGGAAGGAACCAAAGCTGGGAAAACACCAGACATGCAGGACACTGATTAGACCCCTAGATTTGCACTGTAAATACTTGCATGGCCAACACCTCCCACAGTTACATTTATTTGCATTCTGTTAACATTTCCCCCGAGTCCCACTAAAATCTCACCTCTCTCTCATGGTGGAGAGGGAGCTTTTAAAAGTAGCCACCACCAAACCAAATTAGCTCTCTCTCTAATCAGATCCTAGAACCAGCTATGGTACAAGTCAATGTGACACGAAATTACAAGCCCAGGTATTTTCTGATATGATATAATGCTGCAGGGAAGGAAATATTCACTTTCTTGGAGGTAAATTAGCTACAGATTGGTTCCAGACATTACCAGAACTATGAGAGGCACCAGAAAATACATCAGCTTGCCTTGATCTAACTGATGCTCTTGTACAGGAAGCCAAGAGGAACAAAACCTTTCCTCTGGACTAAGTCTCCACTTGCTTAAGAGAAAGTTTTAATCATTGCAGGGGTTTTAATTAGCATCACACAAAAAGATTTATCATCATGGGGAGGAAAGCCAACTGAGGTAGAAAATAATGATAAAAGCATGAAAGAAACAGGAACCACATGCAGGGGAACCACAGATCAAATGTCATATTTCATTATCATTCTGAAGTCCTGGAAAACCTGCCAGCTGCTTATTTTCTAAGGTGACAAGTTTCTTTGCTTTAGTGACAACGGGAGAGATCAGGTCACTGCCTGGCTCGATTTCCTTGTGTGACAATCTTTAGGCATCAATTAGTGTTGCCAAGTTGAAATGGTCACACCTGATGAACTCGATACCTCCCCTCCTTGTACCAGATGCCTTAGTGCAATTTTTTTTTTTTTTCTGAATAGATGTTATTTCACAGCTTAGGAAATATTTTCAGCTGGATAACAGTGACTTCAATCCACACACCTATGACAGAAACTTTCTGATCTTGCCAAATCTTGGAGCAAGTCAGCAAAGTACTTGCTCAGAAAAATCACAGGGGAAAATACTACACTGTTGCTAAACTAGGACTGACTGCAGGGCTTTCTTCAGCAATAAATGCAAAAACAACCCCCTGAAAGATGCTCCATTTTTTTGCAGCCTCAGTCAGACTTACTGATTTTATTCCACCTTTTCCTAATACAAATATTCTACAAAAAAAGCAACAAGACAGCTCTTACTCCCACTAGCTTCTCAATCACTCAGTGATTGGAAATTAAAAGAATAAAGCTTACAGGAACAGAAGGCAAATAAAAATTGGAACCTAACATTGAAATATCCATACTGAGAAAAAGTCTGTAAGAAACCTCAGTTCTCCCACATGTCCAAGGAAAGATGAAAATTGACTTTCTATTACTTGTTCAGGCATACCAAGATGCATAATCACTGATGGAAAATAAATACAGATAATCCTGCTGCAGCCCATTAATGGAATAATGAGATGTCATTAACATGTTAAAAAAAAAAAATTAAGGAGCTAGCATAATTTGAGAATGATTGACATGTGAAAGAAAAATACCTATATATTATTTGCTCATTTCATTAAATTGTTTAGAAAAAATCTTTAATATTTAATCCAAATTTTCAGTCTCTAGTTCATGAATTACCCATAAGCAACTTTATCTTCTGTACTCCCAAGGAAAAAAAAGAGCTTCAGAAAAAGCTGAGGGAAACAAGAAAAAAAAAACCCTGCAGACAGTTAAAGAGCTAATCAGTATTTTGCCCCTCACTCCCAACTTCAGGTTTCTCATTTTGGTGATCAAATACAGACCTGGCATTATGGAAAGGTTATGAATTCACATCTTACTCACCTCCAACAGAGAGCTGGGCAAGAAATCCATATCCCAAACAGCTGCTTTTTCACCAGAGAGCTCCAGCAGCAGCAAACACAAGTGTTAAGTCCAAGAACAGCAGAGATGCTTCTTAGGAAAAGTGTGTTTTTACAAGAAAAATTCCTAGCAAAGAATTTCTCTTCAGGTTTGTGGCACCTCCATCCCACTACAACACCCCTAACCTCCTATTTTATGTGCAACCCATCGACTACACCCTCCAGAAAGCATTAATAGAATTCAGGTGGCTAATCCAGGTGCTTTCCATTAGGAGAAAATACTTCTTAGGAGGCCTTGACTAAGATCTAGAAAGCCCTCTCAGCTGTGCTGAAAAACCCTTATCAAAGTATTGAAGCCATGAGTCAGCTGAGCTGTTGCATGTGGGTAGTAATCCATGTGGAAAAAAAAATATTTTAGACAAAATAACCCTCTTATTTTCCTCAGGGAAAGCCTATGTTTGTTTTCTATATACTTGTGAAATAGCTAAATGTAAAACATTTGTGAACAAAACCATCCTGATGGACTTAGTAACTGCCTACTTAAGCTCATTCTTTTTCTAATATCAATAGAAAAAACATGGAGGAAACTGGTTCTCTGAGACACACGCCCTCATTAAATTAGCATTGCCTTTGCCATAAAAGCAGAACGGAGCAGTTTTGCACCATTAAGCTGTGCTTTCCTGAACTCACCCCTGAGATCTGCTGGGTTGACTCAACACACCAGAGACCTGAGGCTCTGGCTGTGCTTTAGGGACTGTGGCTGAGCTGCACTTCAGAACAGCTCCCTGTGCACTCGCAGCCAGAAACCATCCCAGCCTGAATTCCTAGGAAAGGGATTTTTTTCTATTCCAGCTACTGTTTACATTAAAGAGACCATTTCTACCACCTCACTGGATTCTCAGCTGGTGCAAGTCAGCACAGCTGCTTTCATTTCAGTGTAACAACGACAGTTTACCTCCACCTGAGCCTGGGCTCTGCAGCTGATGGACTCATTTAATCTGGTTGGGGAATGGTGTTATTTCAGGGAATAAAGGCCCTGAAAAGAACTTTAAAAGTCTACATATCTGAAAAACTCCTTTAAGAGACCTGTTCTTTAAACCTATTGGGACCTGAAATGCATAAACTGAAAAGGGAAGTCAGCTACAATAAATACCTAATCCTAGAAACCTCCTTTACCACAGATGGTGCCCATTAATGTCATAAAGCCAACGAAATTTGTTTACTGTTAGTTCAAAGCCCTTTTGGGTTCTGTGTAACTGAGTGGCACAACTCAGACTTCACAGCCAAAGCAAGGGAGAGAAAACACCTTCTCTGAGGCAAATCTCCAAGAGCAGCCAGTGCTCCTGGAGCAGCTCCCCCTGGGCAGCCTCCAACGGGAGAGTTCCCTTCTCTGCTCCTGCAGCTCCCTGCTCTCCCTCTTTTGCTGCCCCTTGCTCTCATAAAACCACCATCACAGCAGATCAGGGCTGCCTTTCAACCAATAAATAAATAAGTGCCCAAGATCTAATGGGCAGAAGGGACACGTGAGGAGCTCTTTACAGAACTACATCCTTTGGTGGCTACTGAGTTTTAGCCTGGCCCGTGCCTGGATATGTAGATTGGATAGATAGATAAGGTAGATAATCTGCCTATTCCAAAGCCTGTGCTACTTCAGCCCAGGAGCAGAACACCCCCTTTGCTTTAGTTTCCCCACTTGAGCCTTCCAAGGGTTTGTCTCCCTCAAGAATCACCTCAGTGCTCCAGTGAACAGATTCTCAGGAGGAGCTCAATGTGTTCTCAAGACAGATTTCCTTTCGATTTTCATTCTTCTCCCACCTCTCTGGGAGGATGGTGCAGGAAGCATTTAAGTAAATAACTAAGCCATGATAGGGGGTGGAAGGAGTGACATTTCTGGCTTCTCTTCACAGTCACCTGTCAAGACTTGGGTTGCAGAGAATTACAAAGCTCAAAGTAATAGTGGTTCAATGTCCCTGTAAGACAGAACTTCTCACTGTGACTGGCTCACTGTCAATTTATAACCCGGAGCATGAAGTCTTTTAAATCCTCTGTAATTTCTGAACTGCAAGGGATTTGGGGATCTTATCAGGGAAGAAATAATATTGTTAAGGTTTCCTCCTTGCAAGTGTTTCAGGCTTCATATTAAATCTGTGAGCTCCTTGTGTTAGTTGGATTTGTCTAATATTTTAACATTTCAAAAGTTGCAGACTAGAAGTTGTGCAGTTTGTGTGCTGCCAGCACGAGGCCCCTCCAAGTCACCTGGGCTACAGCTGGATGGACAGTCATGCACAAACACATCAGTTTTTGTGTTAATCAATTAACCAGCTTTTTTAAAGATTAACAACAGCGTTCAGCCAGAATTTCTAATAAAGGGAAACATGCAAGAGTATAATCCAAGTGATGGCCTTGCTGCCCTGTGGTGCTGATAAGAGCCTGTAACATCTGATATCCCAGCTCCAAAAGTGGCCTCTGGTTCGTGACTCTGAGGTGGGAAGTCTCTCCACCTTGGCCCTGAGCTGAGACAACACTTGGTCACCTCTGGAATCCACTGTACTTGCAGATTTTCTACTAAAACTCTGCACATGAAATGTTACCATTTCTGCTCTAAAGCCATCCTCATACAACAGCTCAGTCTTCTGTTTAAATCCATCCCATGGCAGGTGGATTCCTGTGCCAGGGTTCTCTCAACCAGCCACACTTTGTCTGTAAAGTACATCCAGACCAGGAGCTCTTCTCTCTTGGTTGCTTTAGTATAAAGCCATATTAAACTAAGCATTTCAGCTGGAGAGCAAGCCCAGCTGAGCTGTGGTGCTGACACAAGGCCTGCAAGTGAGATTAGTTGCTGTGAAATGCTACATATTTTTTTTTCAGGGGGTCTTTAATGTCTCCAAGCCAGACCTGTGTTGACAAAAAGGATTACTGCACTTTAACTTATAGTCATGTTTACCACATCAGCACCTGAGCACGTGAATAATCACCTGTGTTGCTGCTATAACCATCCTGGTACTGCTGCAAATACATTTTCCTCCAGCTCATCCACTAAAATAAATGTCCATATCTGTGTGGCTCGAGAAATGCGACATTTGAGACCTGACCTCAGAAATCAAAACCAGAAGCCCACAAACAGATGAGAATAAAATGCTAAGCACATCATCTCAGCCAGGAAAAAGGTTATTATTAAATGTTTTCGTATATATTTATATATATTTAATCTAGGAATGGGTTCAAAGTATTAATCAAAGCTATATTCTGGCTCCTGTCCCAGCATCGCTCACTGCAGTAATTTTATTCTGTGTACATGTGCAGAGAAAACACAAAGTCTTGGCATTTGAAAGGCTGATAAAATTTAATTTGTAAGTTTGCCTGATAAACACTTCAAACATATCAAAATGAAGGAAAAATATTAAGCTTGACAAACAATATGGTTAAGGCAGAGTAAATGAAGCTCTGCCATGCAAATCCAGCCTGTCTGCTCACCAGAGATGGCATATTCCAGAAAATTCAGGTCTGACCCAGAGCACACAATGGCATTGGGAAGACTCCAATTCCTTTTAATTTTCAGGCAGCAGACTAAGAAGCTGTTCAAATTATCTTCCTGTACTAGAATCCTTGGGGGTTTTTATGGTTGCTGCTTTATTCAAAGGAGGAGGTGGGGAAGACACAGAATTATCTTTTTAAAAAGCAGTTTCCAACAAGTGAGTAGAGGGTGTTGCTGCTGTGCTGGTGTTAAATGCTGTAATAAATTGGGGGTGATTTGATTTGACTTTCATGATATCTAAGGGAAATGAAAATAAAGTCTGCAGGAAACGTGTCAATTCCTCACACAAATCAAAATAGAGTGATTGTTTCTGTAACAATAATAGAGTTTGCCATAAACATTTCTATTGGGAAAGCACTATTGTACTATGATCACTGCAGCAAATGGCATTAGAAAATATTCATGGAGCAGCAGAAAATGATTTTATGAACTATGCAGTTAAGGATATAGAAATGGTGCCTGGGAGGAGGGGTGGGATTTGTGTCTGTGAACACAATACATGTAGCTGTGTACAGACATATATCTCAAGCTAAAACATAAAAAGCAAACAAACAAAAGAAAACCCAATAAAATGTTAACAAAAAAACCCAATGGGCACATTTCTCTGTGGGATGAGAAAGGAAACAAAAAAAAAAAGTGAGAAAAGACATTAACAAGATTCAGTCTTCAAGGTCTTCCTTCTTTGTCCATCTTTTTACAGAACAAAATCATCTTCATTGATGATTTAGGCTTCCCTGCTTGTTCTGGGTGTTTGTGTAACGTGAAATCTAATGACATTTATTAAAAAGAAACAAAATAAACAAAATTGTTCAGACCCTGTAGTTATGGCATAATTCCTTCAGCCTTCAGATTTTCCAGGAGCAAAACCTGGCAAATGTTTTTCTGTTGCACATTACACCCTGATTAGCAAAGCCTTCTGGTCTCTAAAGTATTTTTCGCTTGGTTTAGAAATATGCAGGTATTTTCTGCAGAAAACCAATTATTTCTATTCATATTTCCCAAATATGAATAGAAAAAGGGACACTGCACAGACAAAACAGCAGTTTTCTGAATGGAAAAACGGATCAGCTGGATGTCACCTGGTGCTTGCAATGCCCAGAAACCTGGAGTCGTTCCTACAGTCTGGAATACCCATGAAGCAGAGGATGGATTCTGTATGAATGACTGAAATCTGCTCCCAAAACAGACCATGAAGGTTTTCAGCATGACTCAGGTCTAATATAACAGGATAGTAAGGAAATTTATGATGGACTCGAATTACTGAAACCAATTAAAAGTAATACAGATCATTTTATCACAACCTCCTCAGAAAAAAAAAAACCAAACAGTAGATTTTGCATCAAGAAAAAATACAAAAATAATAAATAGCATCTGTTGGATGTCCTTCTGTTCCTCTGCTGTGTCATAAGATGCAGGAAATTTCTTCATGAAAATCAAGATAACTTACCCAATCAAGTCCAAATCTCTGTCAATATGTGATTGAGACACACAGTCAAAAGTGCTGATACAATTCTGACTGGATGGATATAAAATATACCTTTAATACACTAGAAGTACTTTAGAAAGATAACTGTTTATTATTCAGCCTGGATTGTAAACATTAGGAAACACAAATTTAATGTTTTTTTCTCTTTTCTTAACAAATATTTAGGGGTGTTCAACCTTTCGTGTCCCAGTCCTGCAGACACACATAGTTTATTGTCTAATTGTATTTGTATTTTTTTTGTATTTTTCCTATGACTGTAATAGATGATGCTTATCAGATTAGACCATTTACTTTCACAATGTACCCTTGACTTTTTCTTCTGCTAAAGAAAGCAACAAGTAATTTTTAAGTGCAACTTATTCTTCATCTGATCATCATGATGTTGTTGGCCAGCACCTGAGGCTGCTCTACCAAAGCCTGGATGAGTAAACTCTACATTTCCTCTCTAAAGGGAAAGTGAAAATGTTGAAACACTGAGTTAAAACACATCCTAAAGTTCCTGGGTTTCAGAGCCTTGCCCTGCCAAATTCCTGGTTATGTACCTGCCTAAAAATACAGATCTCTCCTTTTCCCAAATTTGCTTCTTAATTTAATATCCCATAACGATTCCATTCATCTCCCCCCCCCAAAGAATTTACTTTCACAGATATCAGTTTTATTTTTTAAGCAATCTCTATTACAGTGTTTCAAGCTGAAAAACTCATTTTTTCTTTTCAGAGAAAAAAAAAAAGGCCATTATTATGCTGAGACAGAAAAGTCACCCCCAAAAAAAAGAAACAAACAAAAAAATGTGCCTGTTGCCTCATTTTAACTTCAAAACAATCAATCCCATTGTATCAATATTTCTTCAAAAATAAAAAGCTTTCCAAAATTATGACCTTCTGCTGCCTCACTCTCAGCTATTTCATGGCTGACTTATAGCCTTGAGAAAAAATAAAAGGCAGGTCATTACAGAAAAATTGGTAGAGCCTCAGTTCCAGCAGCACAATCGGTTGCTCCAGCTTTTATTGTGACTAATAATCACATTATTGTGAATGAATTGGGGCAAAAGACGGGTGGTGAGAAATGCAAAGAAAACTGTGCTCATAAATATCCATTACCAGCAGTGGATGCCAAAAATAAAATTAAAAAGGTATCTAATGGGAGACAGAGTCCTGTTTTAAAGGCCATTATTAATTCCTTTTTAGTTCAGATGGACAAATATTGATTAATACTTGTGGCTACCATAGTTACAGGAGGAACTTCAACAGCAGCTGCTCTCACAACACCCAGGGGAGAGGAATCCATTAGTGCCATCTTGGGTTGGCCACTGGAGAATTCCCTCTCCTCCTTTTCCTTTGAAACACAACAGAAAATAGTGCAGGGCTGGGAAGGGCTCTCAGTGACAAATGTCACATTCAGAGCTGCCAGGAGCTGATGGTTTCCAATATCACCCTCCAGGGTGTGGGAAATCTCCTGGAGGCCTCCTCTGTGTGCATCAGGGGCTGCAGGAACTTCACCCAGGGTGGAAATATTCTGCCTTGAATTTTTCCCTCACTTCTAGACGTCGAGATCTATGGCCAGACTGGGTCAAAGAGTTGAGGCTATAAAGAAAAATCCTCATCTTTTTGTCATCTTAGAGTGCCTAGAAAATGAATGTATCCACAAATAGTTAAAAAGCTGCCTGGTAACTTGCTGTAAAACTTCAATTTTATCTACTGGATGCCATGCAAACATGTTTACCACTTTAAACAACTCCTACATTCACAATATACAAAGTAGTAGTTGGGTACAAACTGGCAAAAGGTCATGCAACAACTATTATTTTTTGCTAATTTTTCTTGATCAATCCTCAACCATTCTGAACTCTAAAAAATATAGATGTTTAGTAGCTACATTTTCCAGAAAATAGGCTTGATTTTTTCAATTCAGAAGGACTTTTCAATTAGAAATGTTGTTTAGCTAATAATTTTATAATTAAAGGTAACTTAATTCATAGCAGGCAAACTACAGTGACTTTAAATGACACATTTTCAGTTTGCCAAGGAAATATTATATTTCCTTTGACAACAGGGCCCTTTGTCAGCCTAATTCCCTTTTTCCCCTACTTTTACAACATCAAACTCTACATTCAGAAATCCGCTATTTGCCTGTTTTAATTTATTTAATTCTTTCTTTCAGAAAAACCCAATCCAAATCAACTAAAAAAAAAAAAAAACAAACCAGCAGAAAGCCTGGGAATAAATATATGTCTCTTCAGATCAAAAGGACTTGGGAACACAGGAACTGTATTTGAAAAAGAAAGACATACAGGTTTTATACTTTATACTTATTCTGGAGTTCAGACCTGATGCAAAACCTGCTTCAGTAAGTGGCTAATTCTAATGGTTAAAAAGAGCTATGAAGTTTATTCTTTATTACAACTTTGCTCTCCAGTTGCCCGTGTCTCACACTGATGAAAATAGACTTTCTATGGCTTCTTATTTCCTTGCAAATTCTGACAATTCCCACAGCACTAGTTTAGGATTATCAGTGAATGAGCTCTGGTACTGCATGATTTGGTAAAAACAAAATCTAAATTGTATAGATAGGTTTATATCCTGTCCCTATTCCCTTACTCTCACTGTCATCTCCCTGGGATATTGCTGTGATTTCATTCCAGTTTTGAAAACTGAAAATTCCAGACTAAATAAAGGGAAAAGCAAAAACCCTGAAAACACCTGTGGTCTTTATGTGTGAGCTGTAACCATCCTGAGAGAGGTGGGGAGCATTTCCCTGCAATCCAGTCCCAAACAAGGCAGTTTTCCTCAGTTCTCAGGTACCACGGGATAATCTCACCTGGTGCTCTCCATTCCTTCCATGCTTTTTCTTTTCTCTTACAGGTCTCTGCTTCGCTATAATTTAACAGCCTCATGTTCAGAAATGTTACTCATAAGGAGAAAAATTCTGGCTTTAGCTCAGCCTTCTCTGAGTTAAAAAAAAAACAAACAAACAGTGACTGCCTTTCCATCCTGCTGTTCACAGTGGTGGAAGGAAAATGCAAGCAGAGCTCCAGAGGACGGTGGCCTTTGGCTCCCTGCACACTCCACTCAAGGCACAGCCAGGTCTGTGCATGTCTGTGTTCTCACCATGGAGATTTTCCTGCAATCAATCCAGTTCAGTTAAAAGCAGACAAAATCCTGCCTGACTTTTTTTTCCCCTCCTAAAACCCCGCTCGCGTCGCCGCTCTCCCAAAACAACTGTCAGCGTCGGTCACTGCACAGAGCTGGGATGAAAAGCTTCACAATCAATAACAACAGGATCCGTGTCGGCCACAAATTAAAAGCCCCTTACCTGAGAAAAATCAAGGACCTGTTCTCTCATTCTCCTTCTTTCAACTCAGCCAAAGGGAATAATTCAAGGCCCAGGTGTGTGATGCTGGGGAAGGGAAAGGAAATGGTTGTTATGTGAAGCAGGTGTTGAATGTTGTCACAACTGAGGCCAAGTTAATGACGTTCTAATGAGCAGTAATAAAGAGTCAAAAGCGATAAAAAAGGAGAAAATAATCTCTAGAGTAATCAAGCTGTACTGAATATACCCAGGGAGCTAAGGACTTTATTGAATGGGGGAGGCGAAGGGGTGCAGAGAGTACTGGCTCTCAGTATTTCCACTGGAAAACAGGGAAAACTGTGACTCCCAAGAGGACTGTAAACTCCAAATTTTGATAAAGTAGTGAATTTCCTAATACCAGCACACAGCATATTTGTGATCCCCAAAGCCCCTGGTGTTAGCTGGCATAAACAAAAATAATTCAATATCCACTGTTTGTCTCCTTGGGTGTTGTTTTTTTTTTTGCAACCAAACAACTTCCAGAACCCAAACAAGTGTGACTGTACATCATCACAGCTGTGTGTCTGAAATACCTCCTGAAAACAAGCAGTGAGGATGAAGAAGGTACATGTGCAGAGACTGCACATCATTACTGTCTGTGTACAAACAGAAGCAGGGATTACTTGGGTAAAATATCTTTCACATTAATTAATTTTTATTCACCATAAAAGCAAGTCACTTCTGTCTGTATGTAGGTATTAAGAGGGAAATCAGAATTATCTGCTCTTGTGGAGTAGCCAGTCATTTTCAAACACAGCCTCATCCAAATATTATAGAAATCATCACTGGTGGTATTTCATGGATTTGAGCTGGGTTTGGATCATAACCTATGAGCAAATATGTCTATCTAAAAGTGGAAGGAAGGGAGGAGCAGAGAGGCTGTTGTTTGCCTTTGCTCATTTTGTAACTCTTATAATTATACTGCTGTGAACAAATATTCAGATGTCTTGAGCTGGCAGTGAAAAAGAACCATTTTCCCCTGTAAATATAAATTGGTCCTTCTTCCTTGCTGCAGGAAATTAGTTTGATTTGTATGTTTTCTGTACAGTTTGAACAGTGTTAAAAAAAGTACAGCAGACTGTTTCATGGAACTTGGCATCCCTACACCACCTGTTATAAAAGTCACATACTTTTTGCAGTAACTAATGGACTTTCTATTTAGCATGTATATGTTTCAAACCTTCCTTTCAGCTCTGCTTTCTGCAGAAAGTCCTCAATGTATTGTTGGCAATAACAGCAGAGGCACTGATTTAATTCTCTTACTCCTGGCTACCATATTAGATGCCATCTTTCCTTCTGTGCTATTTCTGTTTTTCCTATCAGCTGCCTGCAAAAATCACTAGGCTTTATCCAATCAGAGTTTTGATGCCGTGAATATACATCTTTCTCAGAAACCTCAGGGAGAAATCAAGCTGTCCAAAACTTCTGGAAATCAAGATATTGTATTTATCTTTGACTTTTCAATCTCATGCATTGGGTAAGCAACTAGAACCAGAGAGACCTACCTCCATCCCTGTCCCCACAGGGACAGCAGGACAATATGAGCCTGTTCTTACACTCCTTAACTTGTCTATGCACCAACTCTTAATCCCTGGTTGCACATTTAATGTTGATTTCCCCATGGAAATGCCCAAATCCCATATGTTATATAAATTACAGGGGCCTTTTCAATTTGTAATTCCAAATTTTATTGCCTCATTACTTGAATTTAACTGGAAGGATCTGAAAAGAAACCTAAATAAGGATTCAGAGTTCAGACAGCAACTGTTTGGACAGAGGAGGCACAAAATAACATGGACAATTTTCTTGACACTTAGATCTTTGCCTCTGCTTAGCAAACTTTACTCTTGTGATCCAAAGTGTCATTATATTGCCATTATCACTAGAGCAGAATACTTGTTCATAATTGAAGAATGATTTAGGAACTAAGTAGCTTGACACGGTGGCATATTTTATCCTAACAACTCCTAAACATGCAAATGTACTCCATGTACTCCTTTTCCAGGAAACCAGACAAAAAAGTGGCAGTAAAAAATATTTGAAGAGAAATGAATTCACTGGAAAAAAAGTATTAAAATACACTGAAGGTAAATGTAATTGTTTTCAAACCCAATGTTTTTGTAAGATAAATTCAGCATCGGACAGGCTCTTTAAAAATCAATTTGCACTTGCTTCCTCTATAAAGATTTATCCCAGAGAAAAAAAAATCCATTAGTATTAAAGTGCTTAAAAACTTGGCAGACTATCTCCAAAGGCATCAATTTCTAGTGCTAATTAACACTAATTATTCACTCAGCAGTTGTAAGTTGCATTCGGTCCCCGAGGGGAGACGGGAGATTTGTCTCTCTCCGTCGCAGCGCGTTTCCCGTGTTTGTTCCAGGAGATTTTTACATTCAGACACCAAAATCCCATGGACTTGGAGATCTGCAGGACTTTCCTGCCTGCTTCCAAGAGTGGATCAAGATTTTCATGTGGTATAAAGAGTCTGTGCTGTCCCTCAACATCCTGCACGTGTCACGAGGGGTTTTATCTCTCCCGTTCCTCTGCCCCGTGGTACAGACTGGACCTCACACGTTCTTTCAGTGCCTAAAGGGCTTCAATTTAGGATTTTTCTGATTGCTCAGGGTTGGTGTCTGGTGTCCAACCTGGCTGTTAAACCACTCTGCCTCACAGCTTGTTGTTCATGACTACAGTTACCAGAGAGACCAACACATCCCAGACCTCCAAGGCTTGGATTTGGACTCACCCCACACCCTCCAAATCCCTTGAAACTCACTCCTTCAGGCACCCCGAGCAGCTCAGAGGCTGGGACATCATCAAGAGATGATTCAACTCTTTCTCCAAAAGAAAGATGAAAACTGAAAAAGAAAGATATTTCAGGGAATACATGTTTCCAGAAATGTTTATTTGGAAGAAACAAATCATTTCATTCTCATAATGTTAACCCAGACCAATTAAATTAGTGTTCTCTATTTAAAAGTTTATCTTTCTGATGCAAAATTAAACTGAAGTGACCATTTTATTCTCTCCCCTCCTCCAAAAAGCAGTGATAGTAAAGAACACCCTGTATTCTGGGGAAAAAAAATGGGGGTTTTAAATGTCCAGATTTCCCAGGTTACCTTTTTAAATACCTCTCATATCTCTATATTTTGTTTCATAGCCAAGCAAGATCTAACAAAAAGGATTCAAGTTTCTTGATGCAAGAGGGAAAGAAAATGGGGCTGGCTAGAAAAGCTGGTGAAAATGATATTAATGCAGCACGACACCCCCTGTGCCCAAGAACAAAAGATAGATGCATGTGAGAGAGAGAAGCAATAAAGGGTCAGTAATAAAAGAAATATATCACTTGTAGAATTGACTAGGCTTTACTTGAGATTTATAATCCATTCTAACTGTAGTAATTTGTGACTCCTGGAGACAGACTGCCTATTAGACATGATATTTTTGTAGGGCACCACCCAGGAATAAGATCCATTAAATGCCTGAGTTTCTTGCTCTTCCCTTCTGTTCTTGTAACTAATATTCCTTGAACCAGATTTTTTTATTTAATGCCATTAACTATCAATCAGATGATGACAAAAGCAGACAGAAGGGGTTAAGTGACTTGCCCCAATATTACCCAGCGAGTCAGCAGGTGAATTTGCCTGATTCCTTGAGTCTCCTGAGCACATCACAGCTTCCAGGCTTTTCCAAACCATCTATGGATCTGTCCTGTCCGACCTTGTCCATCACAGAACACTCTACTCAGGTTTAGTAGCTTTGACTCAGGGTTATGTTAACACAGTAACGACTTCTGGTGAGCTTAGACTGAGTTAGGACAAGCTGATGTCTTCCCAGAACTTCTACCAGTCAAATTTGGACTCTACAACACTGTAGGGAAATGTCCTCTGAGTTTGTCAGGACATCATTCCAGAGCTCACATTCACTGCTGCTTCACAGGTTTAAGCACTTGTACAGTCTGACTTTGATAAGAAAATGAACACATAAAATGGAGATGAAGGAGCGGGGAAATTTCACCATTTCCAGTAAATGCTAAAATTTAATTCCTCAATAAAACTCATTTCATCCTGCAGAAATACAAGTGGTTGCATGAATCCATTGCCTTCATGTGGGCTTTACAAAGGAAGAATTTAAAAGATATGATACCTCAGTTTAATGCAGCTTGGGGTTTGTTTGGGGTTTTTTGTGTGGGTTTTGGTTTTTGGTGGGGTTTTGTTGTTTGTTTGTTTGTTTTGGGGCTTTTTGTTTGTTTTGGTTGGCTGGTTTTTATTTTGCTCTCTTTACCTCTCAGTTGTTTGACCAAATTTTGTAGAATAATCCTTGTTTTGCTCTTCCCCTTGGCTAAGAGGGAAGTGTGTCTTGCCTTTTTAGAGAGTAATTATGATGTTCTATTAATTGTTTCATTAATAGGAAAGGACCATAAGTGACTCTTGAGGGTTTTGAAAGTCCTTGTTGAAATAAGGAAAGTTGGAATAGTAATCCCCCATGGACATCACTTTTTTCGTGCATTCTGAGGGACTATTTTTTAATTAAAAGAACCCTGTGCTTCTGTTTCTGGTCAGTGTGAATAAATTAAGGTGATTAAATTCAGAGCCTTGCATTAGTTGAACTGACAGTTCTACACTTGCAAACTGAATGTAGAAATCTGCCAAAAATAGAAATCAGTCATAGGAAATTGTTCTCCTGTTGTGTTTGCATCTTCCCTCTGCAACATTTTATTTTTCCATGGGACCTTAATACTTTTTTTTTTTTTGAAAGGTAGACTTCTGCATGTTTACATGCAGAATGCACGCTTAAGTATTCTAAAATAACAATTAAGAAAAGTTTAAACAAGCTGTTTCTTAAACAATCTTACTTCCTGCTCTATTGAGCAATCTAAAGGATGTAGTAAAGGACCAGATTTATAAAAGTAGTGTGATTGCATAGAGCCTCTGAGGATAAAGACACAATTTCACTTGGTGCTTAGGGATAAGAAGAATTTCTCCCAAAAGACCAGAGCTGTAGAACTTCATTTGAAAGCACCACAACAAACACAGTTGAGCTGATTCTGACACGAGTTGCAATTAAAAAATTCTTCAGGAGGACCCAATTAAAATCCACCTTTAGTTCCTTAAGGGCTCTGTATTTGGGATCTACAGGTTCCTGGCTATTTCCATAGTAGAGGATTAAAAATGAGCTCCTGAAAAGCCTCAAGAGGGAGCTGTGACCTGCAGCAGTTGGGGTTGGTGGCAGCCTGTCAGTGCGTGGTGAGTGCTGGTCCATGTGCTGCATCACACAGTACGGGTGTCAGATGAGTCTGGACACCAAAATAGGCTCCAAATTGGCCTATTTGAAACAAATATTGTTGATAAACATGCACAGATGGATGTAATGATGATTTTCATGGCAGCTGAGAAAACAACCCTGTGTATTCTACTTGTATGTTATTTTTTTTCGCCAGGAAAACTACTATTGTAAATGCCTAAATTCCCCCAAAATAAGCTTTTTGGAGATTCTCACAGAACTTTTTCTAAATGGTGAAATATTTAATGAAGCATGCAAGGGTCCTTAAAAAAATACATGATACATTCAAGGCACTGAATCCAGAATATGTTTGCAAAAAGAATTTCGTTGATCTGGATCTGTGTAAAAAAAAGATCAATTCTCAAATGGAAACAGGTCCCACTCTCAGACTATGGAAATATTGAAAGACATCAATTGACTTTACCAGGCTTTGACATTTGTCCTTAAATCAAAAAATGATTCACAGGTGGCAAAAGAAGAATGGAACCCCCAAAACCTGTTCCCTGCTCCGTTGTGCTTTTCAGTGGACAGCATTGCTTCATATCCACACAGAGGGCTTTGGGGAGCATTTGGAATTGGAATTTGCACAAAGACACAGTTTTAGCTTTTCGGTGAACACAATTCAGACTCAACACTCAGAAATGGTCATCAGAGTCACCCAAAACATCATCTCAAGGTGTAACTAAAAGGAGCAACATGCACCTTAAAACACAGGGTAGGTCTGCTTATGGTCCCTGCAGTTCTTTCTTGGAAACTCCTAATGACCAGTGATGGTGGATTAAAGATTTTTCATTTCCGCTGCATTTGTGGAAGAAAATGAAACTGCAATTCCTCCAGAACACCTGTGTTTGTACTGAATCTCCAAAGAGCTGTCAAAACAACTGCTATCATGTCACTGTATGGAAATAAACTCCTCTCTGAGACTCTTAAAATGTTAGCAGTGGCCTGAATTTGGGAAAAAAACCAAAACAAATAAAGATCAGAACGGAATTCATCAGAGGGGAAATATTAAACCATGAAAGAGGTGGGTATTTCAAGAGACAACCCAAATGCCAATATGAGCAGCATTTCATCTGGGATCAATGATGAACTTTAATACATGAGGAATATATGTTAATAAGAGCCAGCAAAAGGTAAAAGCTGATCTTTAAATTATCTTTTAGTAATGCTGACTCCAAATCATTCTCCTCCCCTTTCCTTCTTCATTTTTATTATTTCTATATATTATAGTATATAGTTATATAATACATTATATAGTTCTTATTTTATGAACAAATGGAAACAAATTTTAGCTCTGTGGCAACTGAACAAATCAACCATTTTTTCTCTTGGCTGCAAAATATTTCAGGGGTGTTTGTACAGATAGGAAAACCGCACGTGCCCAGGGAGAAAAGCATTTTCATAAAGACTGCAGTGAAGAAGCTATCAGACATGAATCCAAGGTAAAGATTTCTCTGTCATTGCAGGGTCTTGCTTGTGCCATCAGCCTCAAAGAGGATCCCACGTGCCATTGCCAACCCACTGCTCCTTAGGGACCAACAGCTGCTGGTGCTGGCAGCAAACATATGAGAATTGGCTATTTGGCTTCTCTGAGCTCATCCATATTAATACCTTGTTTCCACAGAGCAAAATTTAGGTGCTTCTTGAAAATGCCCTTGGTGTCATCACCTCCTAAACCTTGCCAGGTACTTCGCTCCAAACGTTTATTACTTGCAGACAGAAAAGATGCTCCCCCATGTCTTTATTTCAATTTAAATTCCATTTGTGCTCTTTTGTCAAATTTCCCACATTGAGTTATGAATAATGCTGACATTAGCTCTACCATTACAAGGTTTGAGCTCTTTAATTAGATTCCCTTATTCAACTCTTTTTTTCTAAGGTTAAGGTTTTCAACTAGTCCTCATTCTTTTAAAGCTGAAGGCAACAATGTCAATGCTTTACTCTCACGTTCCTCTTTTTTTCAAGCACCATAATATTCCTTCCAATGCACTGACTGGAATTGCCTACTTTGGGCTGCCCACCCACTGAGAAAAGACAGTCACATCCATGACAGAATTTCCCTCACAATTCAGATTTCCTCTTTTATTTGTGCCACTTTGGATATGAATACTACAATACAGCCTCAGTTCTGCCTGCCTAAAAGCCAGCTCTGATTTCAGGGCATCCTTTTCTTTTGCTGCCCCAATCACAGTGATATTACATCATGCAGAATTTGAACTTTTGGATTTGCTTTGTTCCTTCTGCTTTTCCCCATCGCTTCTGTCTCTCCTATTCATAAGCAGACACCTTAAAAATTCTGTGTTGCAAGGAAAGAGAAGTGCTGAGGAAATATCACGGTGTTTCTGGGTCTTTTAGATTAGTCAGAACCAGCTGCAGTTTGAGAAGCACCAATAAAGACGTTTTCTATGTGAATATCACCAAGTCCTCTTTAGGAGCCTTGTGAAGGATCCAATTACAAGTTCACCTTTAAAATATGCAAGTCATGTTGCTCCTCTCTGGCAGAGAAACCGAGCCTTGGCGTTGAAGCGCTCAGGGCTAACGAAGAGAGAGTAACAGCTGAAAGGCCAACTCTCCATCTCTGACTTCTCTACCTACTTGAAAACAGTGCACTTGTGAAAATACCAGTCCCATTTGCTGTCCCTGCTGTCTCAACACCAAGTATGAATTCATTGGTGCCATTGCTTCTGTCTTTTTTTTTTTTCCCCTGGAAGTGAATTTTTGAAGCTATTAGAACAAATGATTCTTGTCATAGGCAAATTTCTCAAGGACACCTTAAGATGTAGACAGTAAGACATTTCATGTCTCAGTGTGCTGGGAGTAATGCATGAAAATCTCTTTTTATGAAGAACAGAACTGAGTCATTTAACCAGTCTGTCCAGAAGCTCTGGCAAGGCATTCCTATAGACTATTAACCCCCCAGTGGTTTATATCTTGGGAAGTGATGCTAAGACAAGATAATGTCCAGCCTGCAAAAGATTTGATGGTAATGATTCCAAATGGTGGGTATGAAGAACAAACTCCTTAGGCTATTTTCTAAGTTTTAAAAAGATTTGGGAGGGGAGAAAGGGGGGATGGATAAACTATACTATCCATTGTTTTTTATAATAGCAAAATTACTGTAGAGATATGGATTCAATATATAGGAAAGATGTTATACCAAAAATCAAATTGCAGTGTATTGTCTATTTGAAAGCAACTTCTGAAGCGGAAATTAATTTTCCACTTCTATTGAGAGGAACCCTGACAGTTTGAGAGAAGGGAAAAAAAACCCAGTGTAAAATGATGTGCTAAATCCCCTCAAACAGGCATGAACAGTAATGATAAGGGACAAGCCACGGTTCTCCAGTGGAAACAAGGCAGCTGAAATCATCCCTTCAGTGAGTGTTGCCTCCAGGATGGATGTTCCAAGTGGTGACACAAACCAGAGCATGTGCAGCCCCTTTGGCAGCTTGGAAAGCCAGGTGGAAAAGCAGAGTCTGTCTGTGTCCAGCAGCCTCAATATGTGAATCCATTTGTATTCATTACAACCTAATCCTGCTACTTACCTGCCAGGACAGGAAATAAATCCATCAGGGAGGAACAAAAGCCAGGTTGTGATTTCTCTCTAAGGAAAGAGATGATGGGCCAAACTCTGCTTTTGTGACAGTGAATGGAACCGTAGCAATGTCACCAGAACTGTACCCACTTGGAAAACAGCTGAATCTGGCCCCTCACGAACAATCAGGTGTTACCTGTCTTCAATGCAAGCCACGGGAGAGACTTATTTGGAGGAATATTGTGAGGAACAATTATGAAAGGAATGAACAGAGATGGCCTGAGCTGTAACAGTGGTGGTAAGTAGGTAAATTACTGTGGAGGAGCTGGTGTTTAACGCCCCACAGCATCCAGGAAACTCTGTCCCTGTGTGTTGATTAGTTTGGACAGGAGCACATGTGTCAGCTCCTTGCAATGCATCCTTGGACACACAGAAAAGAAGAGGAAGATGCTTTTAATGTGAGTGTATATTCCAGTTTCATGGCAAGTCATGAAATAAAATAAAATAAAAATGTCTCAATATGTACAAGTGGTTTATTACCAGCAAAAACTCCCTCCTTGTCAAAAGCTCCTTAGCACAAGCTGATAAAAATAAATCAGCCAGGACTGACTTGCCCTGAAGGCACAGAGCTGTACCCTCACCCCTGGGCACGTGCCATGGGAACCTCACCCTGGAGGTACATCCTGAGCCTCCTGCCTGTCTCAAATTAGCACAGCACAGGCAGCTCATCCTCAGCTTCTCCAATCAATCAGTTATGCACACAGTCCTTAAGGATCCAGGCACATCCTATTTGAAAGTATAATTGCCACAGCAAGACAACACAAACTAGAAACATGAACAAATCTCATTTTTTTCACATCCCCCTTCTAATCGAGAACCTGAATAATTTACTATGGGTTGGCAGCTCTTGATTACGTTTTTGCACCTTTTTAAACTGTCTGAATGAAATTTTAAGTCATTTAAGCAGCAAGTAAAGATGGCACATCTTTTTGTTCTGCTTGTGCAGGAAATAACACTGAAAGTGTCAGTTTTTAGCAGCCACAAGTCAGATTCTCCAGCATTTTTCTGCCAAGACAGTGAAATTCCTGACTGGTCCCGGGTAGAAGGCAGAAGATTATTGATGAGAGTGAGAATTGCAGGGGTCAGTCATCACAAAAAGAGAGTAATAATAGTTTTTAAATCATGACAAGTTGGCTGTGTATCAGTTTACTCGGTTGCTGGGATGAATTTTATGGAAAGACAGGACTCAGTCTGCAGGCCCACCTACCTATCACAGGTTATTGAGACCTGATCTATCCAGGGGATTGAGGAAAGTGTCATTCCCATAACTGGCACAGAAAAAGTGCATAAAAAGTGTCATGCAATGGGAGAAGCTGCTGCTCCCTCTCATCAACAAGCTGCATCCAGCCTTGTCAGCTGCTTTATTTGGGCAGGAAGTTCGTTAGGAAGGGGCCTCTCCTGTCTCTGCTAAATGATATGGGAGTAAATGGTATTATAGAAATGAAATCTTTGTAATTAATGTTTGTACAGGTCTGGACTGGAAATATCATACAAAAAAAAGATTTTGAAATTGTGGCTTTCTCCCTGATCACCAAGAAGCAGATTTCCTCGGGGTGTTTCTCATACACATAAATGAAAAGTTAATCTGACACATTTTTTTTACTTTTTTTTTTTTCTCCTATATAGGAGAGCCATTAAATAGAATGAAAGAAGTGCTCCCTTTCAGTCTACAGCTGAATTTCACTTTTCAGCTTCAAACCCAAGGAACACAGAAAAGGTTGCAAGTGCTAGGCAGCTCCCCAAAATAGGTCCATTGCCCTTCAGAGAAGGAGGAAACAGAGGATTGTAAGGAAGTGAATGCTTGCAAGATCTTGGAGCAGTTTTAAACCTGTTCTTCCAGATTCATCTCACATTCCAATAAGAGTCTGGTTCATATTTTATCTTCTTCAGCAGGTCACACATCTATAATACACAGTCTTGGGGATTTCTAAATTGTCCTACTTAAAAGGGAAATGCATAATGTGATCGATCCTTTTTACCCTGTTAGAAATGGAACTGTGCAAGTCCAAATAAATCATTTGTGTGTGATGGGCCCAGAGCAAATGAGGAAAATATTCTCTTCTACCCATTATGTCTAAAATTTACAGGGTTTTAATGAACAAATGAAACTGGAGGGCAGAATCACTTAAGACTACTAAAGGAACTTGAGGAACACCTGGCGTGCTTTGTCCTTGCTATTACCTATTGATTAACAATGGGAGAATTTTGAGTACAGGCTGAAAAAAAACCCTCAAACCTCTCTTATGTAAATCACAGAGAATCAATTCCTCCTACAGCTGCACCATGAAACTAAACTGTGGATAGAATAAATCTGGGTAATTTCTAATAGCAAAAAACGGTCCTGACGTGCATAAGACGCTATTGAAAAATAAATTCTAGAATCTGGTCATAACTTAAAGAGTACAAAGAAACTTATAAGGACTGGCTTTCATCTCCATTTTGCTGAGGCCCCAACTCTTCACAGAGTGAATTAATACCTGATGTCAGTATGGCCTTGCAAATTGCAGCTTCTTTATAATTTGCCCTCTTAGAACACCTTTCATTGAATGGCTTCAAGGCCCATTATTGAAATGAGACTGCACAGCTATGGTTATGTTTTAAGGCAGTTCAGAATTTCTCCTTCAAAAAAAAAAAGAGAATTTTTTATTTTTTCTCATTATTCTGACTAGGTTTGAGGCTCCTTTTAAAGAAAAGGGGAATGTGTTTTATTAACAGGAAACTGAAAGTATTCAGCAAAAGAAAAAATTAGTATCTTTTGCTAACATACTTTTTTTAAACAAGACAAAGTAATTGCCAAAGAAATCCCAACAGCAACCAAAGGAAACAATCATAAAAATTTCTGTGAGAGAACCTTTTCAAACTGCCCAAAGGATTAGTCCCATTTAGCACTATGTAAGGTCCTTCAAATTATAAATTACACACATGAGGCTAACCCTGGAAATCTGATTTGGTTATTACCTTTTCCTTACACAGAACAAACAAAGAGAAACACAGAAGCACAGAAAAAATGAATCCATCAGAAACTGAAGCATGTCAGCACAAAGCACTGGCATTTCAACTCAATTTTGCAAATAAAAAGGAATGTTTAGGGAAGGATAGAATTGAGGAGGGAGTGCTGAAGGAAAGGAGGCGTTTATTACACACCCCCTCATACAGAGCCAGAGCTGGTTAAGAGCCCAGTGCTGCTCTCTGTGCAGTTGGGTGTTTGTCAGGTTAAACTGAGCCATGACAGCCAAGAGTGGAATTTTTTTTTTTTTTTTTTTTTTTATAATGCCACAGAAATATAATCAGCTTCCAGAAAATTCTCACTCATCTCCCTACACAGCAGAACAGCAGAGTAATGCCTGGGGAGGCTGGGCAAGGCCAGGGTGGTCTAAAGGGCCACCTCACTCATCCTGTTAGACCCCAACAGGATTTGGTGGGCAAAGGTGTTCACTGACCACGAATTTCAAAATGAACTTTCCCCCCCACCCCTCGGCACAATCATTCCAGCCTAATGAACTATTTTCAGGATTCCCAGACTAATGAAAGTGGAAGATTTGCTGCCTGAGGGACCCACAGGCTGAGATCTTGCCTTGCTCCCGTTCCTGTTGGGCACATGGTGGTTGTTTCTACCCCAGGCTCTGGCTTTTGAAACCAAACCTTGCAGGTCGACTCTCAAAGCACTGACATGTCAGAAAATGGGACAGAGATCACAGCAGGCTGATGAATTTGAAATTGCAATGGCTGTGCCCCTCTCCTCCTAAAGCCATAAGTTGCAGAGAGTCGCTGTAGGCAGAATATGACCACTAAGTACAGAGGAACTTTGAGCTGCATGGATGGAAAAAAAAGCAGTGGCTGGTAGAAGTGATGGTGCTGTGTGTTTGCCTTGTGCCTGCAGTCCATTTCCTGAGCTGTATTGCAGGATGACATCCTTATGAACACAGGTATTATTGCTGCTGAATTTCTGGTGATTCATTCCCTCAAAACACTAAGCATCATTAAACTAACTTTCAAAGTATTCCAAAACTCCTCACAGAGACCAGCACATCATATAGACCTCGCTCAAAGGACTCCCCCAGGCACCACTCAGGAGCCTCCCCTGTGACAGGAATTGCTGCAAACAGCAGCTGCTTTGCCTCCCTCTGTATTATCTCAGAGCGAGCACAAGCGAAGGCTGTGAATCAGGCTGCCATCACCAACCCAGGGATAATGAAACAAGGAATAATTAAGGCTCCACAAGTACCATTTGGCACATATAAATTATAAGTAATTTTTTGAACATTGGTTTTCCCAGCTCCATAAAACTTCTATTCTTCCCCAGTGAAACGAGGCCAGTATTTGCAGCACAAGAAACTGTGGCACAAGTTCTCGAAACAATTATACTCACTTTGGACTTGGGAACAGAAAGGTTTCTGATGGAAGAATAAAGTTGCTTATAAGTGTTTACAGGCAGCTGTCTGAGTGACAGACTTATGTGCTGGAACACTGTGAAGTGCTGTCACTTTGCTTTATGGAGCAGTTGCTTTGGAAAGATTTCATTTAAACGAGAGAAAATTTCAAATAAGTGGGGCAATTAGAAAGCAACCGTTGTTTTCCTTTCCATTCTAAACCAACACTGATGCTTGAAAAAATGGTCATGTAGGCTGAGGTGGAAAGAAGACTTTAAAAGTGTTCATTTTCAGGAGTAAAAGTATGCTGTTATCAGGGGAACTGTGAGTATTTGCTTAACAATTTGCCCAAAGAGATGAATATTGCACCTGGCAAGTCCCTCTTCTGCCACATCTTGTCACCTGAAGGGTGACCGCCCAATATGGGACATTTTTTGACCCAGTGGTGCAAGTCCTACAGGTGATGGAGGTAACATGAGGTATGAAATGAGTCTATGGCCAGAAACATGAAAAACTTATGTGCCAGGAAATACAGAAAATATATAAAAATTTTTGACTGGGGGGGGAAGCTTTGATCCTCTGTCTTTTTGTCACTGAAAAGTGATTGGCAAATGTCCTCAAATCCAGTAAAAGATCTGTAACTTTTAATGTTTTGCAGAGGAACAAAAGCAATTAGGTGCCACCACAAGAGTCTTTTTCCTCTCATTAAATGTATACAGGGAAAACCAGAAAAAAAACCCGTTTGCTTTGCAAAGGAGATTTTTTTTTTTTAACTCCTTCACAAACTGTTTTGTTCCTGTGGCTTTTCTTTTAAATTCCCAGTGCCCAGCTGGCTTCAGCTCAAACAGCACACGTATACTGAATTTACTGAAATTAGAATACCCAAAAAGTCTTTCTAAAGAAGTACTGTGGAATTTGAAAAGCAGGAGGAAAACCTGAAGGACAGAAAGGTTCTTTCAGCAAAACAAATTCTTACCTTTGTGTTTTAATTGATCAGGAAAAAGAAAGAAAACAAAACCCACAAGTGCAAGGAGAGTTCAACAGCAAGCGACTGGCTTTCTATTTAAATCTTATTTTTATAAGTTTTTTACACTCCAATGAAAGAAACATAGAAGTGCTTTCTAGTCATAGGGATTAAACACTTTCCAAGAGCATGTTCAGTAGTGTCTATCAGAAAATCAAAGATCAGAAAGAAGGGATATCTTCCAAGAGTTCAATGAGAACAGGCTTAGGAAATACCTACACTATTCAAGCAAAGCACTGAAAAAATTTGAAAATGTGTAAGACTGGAATTGCTGAGCCAGTATTCAGGAAAACCAAGTGAAATGACTCAGGTAAGGCTCATTAGCTCATCATCAGAGATCTGAAAAGGAGCTCATCTGAGAAAGAATTAAAAGGGACTGTGAGTCACCAGGTTTTTATAACAGAAAGTTTTGCCAGACTGACCTGGTTTCATATCCTGGTAAAATTACAAGTGTGGTTTATAGAGATAAAACCTAAATTCCTATAAATGTAATGTTAGAGTAGTGTGATTTACAATATTCTGTTTCAATTCAGTATTGTACCATCTTAAGATAAACATTAAGTGCATCAATAACCAGCCATATGGCAGAGTTTACAAACCTTTTTTAAAGGAAAGTTGTCATGGAAAAATGGAATTTTAGTGCATCACTGCCTCCTAGAATTCAATCTTTTCATCAGTGATCCAGAATTAAATATAAAATCACTACTGAGAAAATTGGTGGCTGCTATAGCTATTGCTTGAGAGAAAAATTGGTAAGAAACCCGAACAAAACTGCTTGGTAAATTGGGGGAATTCGAGCAAAGGACACTTACACACAGTCAAATGCAACTGGATGTGGTGAAAGGAAGGAGAGAAGGAAGGAAACACAAGGAATACTGGCCATACCTATCACACAAAGGATTTATAGCCTGGAAAGAAATTCCTCCAAAAAGATTTACTGCTCAGAGTGGATATGGAGCTGACTGGATAAGTTTCCAGGAGGATGCTGCAAAAAAAAGAACTAATGAAATCTTTGTATAAACAGAGGCAATGTGAGTAGAAACAGAAATGTGATTTTTATCTCCTCCTGAACACTCAAGTCTGATAGAGAAATTTTTGCATTCAAATAGATGCTTTACAATAAAGTGCTCAAAATCTCACTCCATTTAGCTTATCACAAAAAAAAGAAAAAAGGTGTCTTGAGGACGAAGAAGATAAAAATGCCATGTCCTGTAGTATTTTTAATCTAGTGGAGTAAAAGACAGGAAGATAAGAGAATGGAATAGAGGCCTGGAACATTCAAATGCTTTTTTTCAGATCCGGTCTGGATGTGTTTTTACAGAAGGTGTTTTAGTAGAACACTCCTCAGCAAAAGCAGCATGGGAGAAATCCATGAGCTTTCATTTCCATGGAAAATTTAGATCATATAGGCCAGGTATTGTCATAGGTCAGATCTCAACTACAAGGTACTTCCATCCAGCCTAAAACCTTTTTCCCAAAGTTTGTAACAAAGGTTTCTTTAGGTGGTGGACACTGTTCCAGCAGACAAAACCTCTTGGGTTACACCTGAGTGTTTAAGAAGCCTCTTCTGCTTCCATAGATCAGTTGAGTAGAGGAACAAAGGTGGTTTGGCACTGAGATTGGCAACTGTGTCCTTGATACTCCACTGCATCTGCAAATGCCCTGCAAATAAGATAGTTTAGTGCCATCATGATAAATAGTTCCAAAAAGAAACTTTTCAACCAAAGAAAACACCTGTTTTCACAAAATAGTTTGGGGGTTTTTGCCTTCAGATCCTGTAAAAGGTCTTGTGCAACCTTCTCCTCTCCTGAGTGTCTTGTTTTCCTAATTAAAGATTTTCTTGTCTGCTGCAACAGGGTGGCTTCCACTCCTGCTCTGTTAATGTTATCTGCTCTCAGGTGCTTTCTTTTTGACTGAGTGTGGGGCTAAAGTCCTAAAGTGTGGAGAGACAAGAAGCCTTTTCCCTGCAAAGGCTGTTCAAATCTTGCTCTTGGACACTCAAGCCCAAGAGGAGACTCACAGGTCACCTTCACTCCTCTTTTCATCTTACTCCCTTCAGAAGGGAGGCAGCACAAGAACTTTTCTCCTCTCACTGTTGATCTGCTTTTTGATTTGTGCTAACTAATAGGGGAAGGAGAACACCCAGAAATGAGATCAGGGCTGAGTGACATCTGTCTTTACACTGTGGGGGAAAAGTGGAGTATTTAAGAATTGATTTATGCATGCTTTTTATAGAAATTTAAGAAAATATGTAGGTTTGCTGGTACCCTGGTGTGCCTAATCCACTCACCTGCAACAAACCTTACCCTGCAGCTTGGCATAAAGCCACTGGCTTCCATGTTGTGTTGGACACCAGGTTATTTCACATCCTTATTGACACAGTTATTCTTTTAAAAGATTTGAGAATTTAAGAGGAATACAATCTACTGACAAGGAGAGGGGCCTTTCTAAATTAGGACCATTGTATGAGCAGATGTGAACAGAGTGATCAGAGCTACTGCTGCACAGAGGAAAAAAAGAAAGGAAGGATGTTCAGTGATTCTGCTGGCAAGGAGTGCTCACTGGAAGGAGTACAGTCTGTTTCTGTAAGGCTGGAAATTTAATTCTGGAGTGCTGCCATCCAGGTAATGAGGTCAGGGAAAAGGAGGCAGGAGCATGAGGACTGCAGTGTATAGACTGCATTGTACTGCATCCAGGACGAGGGAATGTGGTGGGAGACTGTTTTCTTATTGAATGGCATTGCAAGAAAGAAATGCATTTTCTATCTACAACATTTTACTACGTCTTAGAAAGACATTTTTTCCTATTTGCATAACCATTGTATGAGCTTATCCCCAAAACATATTGTGGCAGAGCATTTGGATTAGATCCACAGTGCCAGAGCAGAGGGATGGGAGGTGAATGCTCTTGGTCTTGTGTGGGTGGTGTCAACCAAGTAGGAATGAAAGCTGTGTTTGAAATTCCCTGCACTTTGGCTGGTTTGGGGTCTACCAGGACCACACTGGCTGCACATCACCCAAAGCCATCTGGGCAACAGGCCTGAAGGAGAGCTTTGACCAGATCCTGCTCCTCCAAACCACACTCCTGTTTCTCTGAGTCACAGCTGGTGTTGAAAATGAAATGGGAAACAGTCCCTGAGGTATCTCCCTGGAGAAATCAGCTCTCACTGATCTGGATCTCTTCTCTCATCACAAACTAACACAGCTCCAGAGGGAAGGGGTGAAAATGTACTCTTTTACACCAGACACACAACCCAAATCAGCTGCAACACCAAGGAATCAGATCTAAGGAGTCAGTTTGATTTCCTAATCATAATGTCTCAGCACATTATCACACATATTCAGCACTGTGGCACTGGGAAAACCTCTTCAGAAAGAATTCATCCTTTTGCTACTGATGGAGAGTGTCAGAGAGAAAGAGAAAATGAGAGGGAGCCAGGGTGAATGTCTTGGTACAGAAAATTCAAGCTACAGCTGTACATTATTTCGCCTCTTTCTTTCTGTGAATTGTACGTGAACAGCTCATAAGTTTCTGATGTCATTTCAATTCCAATAAATTTCTTTGAGTAGTTATTGCCTGGGTGCTCATTTACAAATATTCAGGATGAAGAATATAAATTGTTTCAGCTGCATGCATAGAATTTATTGTATATTTGTGTTTCCCCAAAATTTAACATCTAGATCAAGGCTTCTGGAATAAACCTTGACAGTTACAAATGTGCTTTCTGTTAAAATTACTCTTAGGTTGGCTATTTTGATTAAAATTGCTTGGTGAAAGATTCAGAAGAAATGAAGTCTGGAGAAGGATTGAACTCAATTTTGATGGAAGTTCTTTTCAGAACTTCAATAAGTATTCAAGAGGGATGGTGGAAGTGGAGAAGGGAAAATATTCTACGAGCCTTCAGTCCAGCTGCAGAATAGTGAGGCATCAAAATCATGCTATTTGTCCTCTATGTACTTGATCCAAACCCCAGAATACACACTGAGAGGATAAATATTTTGCAGTGTAGGTGCACAGCACTAAGGAATCCTAATTAACATCCTGAAATGCATTTACCAGGAAGAGATGATCATTCTGCACTTGTCACATCTCACAGATGGCTACAGCTACTGGTGTGAGAGGATTGCTCTGGCAGGAAATGCTGACCTGGAATCTATGGGCAGTTCCACTTTCATTTTTTCCCCTAAGCATTACAAAAACCAGGATTCTCACTTGTGCTTCCAGGGAGAGCTGCCACGGGCTGCTCAGCACAGCTCCCCGCTCTTTCTGCTGTTCATCTTCCTGCAGCAAGTCCTTCTAGTGTTTCAAAGTCCTCCAGAATGCTGTGTTCAGACACAGGGCACTTAATTACCCAGTCATTCAACAGATGATTCACTTTAGCATCCTGAATTCCTCATCCTCCTTACTGCAGTGGCTGCCCTTAGAAAGTCAGTGATACCATGGTTACTACAAAGCTGTGCCTTCTGCCAAGGCTGGGTCTGACTTACAACCTGTGGGGACTTTTATTAGAATAACATGGGCCACCTGTGTGCTGAGAACTGTGTGAATATTTCATTCTTTCCCTGAATCAAAGCTTAAAAATGCCACAGTTCTTCCCCCTTGCATTAAATAGTAAATCATTGTGTTTTATAATCCACCATAAATATAAGCTACTGACCCAAATCATTCCTCATTCCAATCAATCCCTCTCCCACAAGCCAACACTAAATCTGTGTCTCCATTGATGCAGTAATCAGCCCATTCTGTTTGATTTCTCTTCCTAAGTAGAACTATGAAAATATCTTTTCCAATTTTAGTCTCCGTTCTAGTCCAATAAATAGGACTAAGTAATGTATGAGAAGAGTAGAAAAACCCTAAGCAGCACTGCAAGCCATTTAATATGTATTTTTGGTATCTTGGGCCATACCTGAGAGGTGATGAAGAAAAAAGAGAATTAATAGAACATGTATAATTTATTTGTATGTGGGTAATGTATGCATGATCTCACATTAAGACTCTCATCTAAGAAGCCATAATGTAAAGTCCATATAAAATATATATAGAAATGAACATATATCTTTAGTGAAAGTACAGTGAAATATTGTATGGATTATAAATGAACTAGAACTAGAAAATAAGCTCCTGCTGAGGTTGATTGCTGCAGTCATTCGATTATGCAGGGAACTTGTCATCTCTTCAAAGGATCAAAGTGAAATATTTCTGGCTTCTAATAACCTGCTCATTATGGCCTCACAGGTGAAAATTCTTTCACAAAACAAATGAGGGTTCACTGAGAACCATAACAAAGGGTTCACCAGAAAAGTAGGTGATGCATTTTTGGGGCACAACAATTAGCCCCAGTGCAGCCAAATATCCAGAAAGAACCAATTAAAATGAAGGTGGGTGTGCCCACAGTGCATCTGACACGGAGGGGGTTGAAAATTTAGATGGTATTGGATTGCAGCCATAGCAGGAGAGAGAGATCCAAGATTCAGGTTGATGACAAAATAAGCTTCAAGTTTCCTATTTTCATTAATTTTTTTGCCTTTCAGAGAATAAAAATAATAGGAAAAAACCTGGAGAGAGAGCTGGGTTCCAAGTAACCGTGTTCCTTAGCAAATCACAGAGAGGGGAAGTGCTGCTTCTCTAATTGTTTTACGCTTCCTCTTGATAACAGTTATTTGGTAAAAGGGGCTCACCTCAAAAAGCAAACTGACAAACTGTGTAAAGAGACATAACAATATTTCTGGAATATTCTTGAGATGCCTATAAGAGTCAAATAAATAAAGAAAGAAAGAAGAGATGATTTAATGAAGCCAAACTCATATAAAGCAAGTCTAAAAGCCCTTGAGGGGACACCTCAGAGACCTGAACATCTCAAGCCCACAGGAAAGGGAGGCCACAATCCCATGCACCATATCAAGAGCCATGATAAAAATAAAAAAATAAAAGGCCTTGAATACTGGACATAGGGTGGATTCTCTCACCTCAGAAAGAAAATATTAAAAGTAGAAAAAATTCAGGAAGTGGAAACTAGGCTGTGCAATAAGTCTGCATAAAACAGTAATAGTGTAAATTGTGACCACTCAACCGAGGAAAAGAATGATTCAGTGGGATATGAGGGAAGTGTACAAAAATCTGGAAGGATGGAGAGGCAGAAACTTTTGACTAACTGTTCACTATCATGTTCATGCAAGAGCAGGGACACGAAATAAAGGGGCAGGAGACACTATCAAAACTCCTGGCAGGATATAATTCTTACACTGCACATAGCAGGTCTGGGAAACAATTGCAAAAGGAAGTCACAGATGCCAGAAAATTACATGGGCTCAAGGAGGAAACGAACATGTACTTGGAAGAGAAATTAATTGCATATGAAGGATTAACAACCAAATTCCGCTCTCATTATGCGTGACCACACTGTCAACACTGAGACTAAGTAGATAATGGATTACTTCTTTACTCTGCACAATGCAGCATCATGTACAGCTCCAGGCACTGGAGACAGAGCAAGTGCTGACACCGGGAAGCTGCTGGCAAGGTGTTCCACTGCAGGGTGAACAGGCAGGATTAGGCATTAGCACAGGGATTGCACCACGAGGATGTGTCAGCAGGGCTTTCTCAAGACTTGATCTGCCCTATCGACTGTGTGCAACGCTCTGCTGAGCACTCAGGGCACCTCTCCCTGCGCTGCACCAGCGCTATTAAAGAGCATAATTACTAAGTCTCATTTTGTTCCTGGGCTCGTAACAAAGTGTCCACGACTGGGACTTGTGGGCAAATGTTTGACTTCACCTACAAAAGCTTCCAAAATCGTTTGCATGGGGATAGTTTTGTCAGTTCATTTACAGCCAGACTGAGACTCCAGTGATGATCTTGATGTCTCACAGCCATCACAAGGATCTTGGGCAGCTTAACCTGAGCACCCTTCTTCTGGCTGAACTTGTAACAGCAGTGCAAGATTTGTTACTAAATCTATTAGGCAAAAGCACATGAACTAAGAGTACTTTAAACAGTGTTTGCTTCTGCAAATGGGATGTCATTTGGGGCCACAAGCAATTCTGGAAGTTCCAAAGATCCTAATGCTTGAAATGGTGACCTGATATAACCATTTGTTTATCAACCTAATTAGAAGTCTACTAATTACCTAGCTCCTTTGTAAAGTAAACGTGAATGGATTATCATCTGATGTTTGGAGAAAAATTAAAATCAAGTTTATTTTCTAAATGTGATGTGAAAAACAGAACAATGGGGATGGCAACTTGATATGTACAAGACGTGTCAATATTTGCTCTGCACAATTGTTTCTCTGAAGATTAGAAGGGCTGAATCTATGGACCTGGTAGATAATTTGATCTGAATTCCACTCCAGAACATACTTTTTGTTAGGAGGAGCTGCAGTAATAGATTCTGATTAGCCATTCAATTAATAGCCAGTACATGAATTCCAATTACTGATCCAATATTCAGAGAGTATATTTTCATTGAAAACTTTTAGACCAAGAGCAAGTAAAGCCTTGCAATAGTTTAAGATTTCCTGAATCACTTCAATTAATTTATGAGTCTGTAAAATAGATTTTCACTCACAGTCTTCAATTTAATCCCTTTTCTTCCTCCAGAGGCAGCTCTACTTTTCCTCTCCTTTACCCTCATTCACTTCTCACAGAAAGATCTTCTAGGAAAGAGAAGATTCTACTATTGAATTTCCCTTTAGCTTGTAAAAGCATTAGGATGTTACCAGAGGTGCTTCATATAAAATGCAACAATATTTGCACATGTTCATAAATACTGATTTTCATACTAAATATTTTCTCTACACGTAGTGTCCCCCTGCTACCCCTCAAGTCTCTCTTTAGTTGCTTATTTAATCCTATTTTTGTTCCACCTGATGCAAACAACATCAAAACTCCTTTTCAAGGGGTGGGTTTGAAGCCCTGTTGGACTCTAACAAGGCAGAAGCACATCCCAAACTGCTTTCTGGATTGGGACCAAGCAAAGGAAGGAACTTTCTCACATGTCTCCATAATGAGGTTTAGTTTGGTCTTTTATCACTGTAGGTTAAGGCTGGTTTTAGAACAGCTCAAGGCATCCTCAGTGGGAGGCTCTGCTTAGTGAACTGCTGTCTTGAAGGCACTGAACAGCCACTAAAAATCCTTCTGAGTCATTTTCTTGATGACTATTCAACTCCCTCTGCTCCCAAGGTCTGATACTTAGAAGATCTGCAGCTAAGACTTAAGAAGCCAATTTTCTGTTATTAATTGTTGGATAATACTTTAACTGGTGCTTTGTGAGTTGGCTGAACAAGGAAAAGGTATTTCCAGCAATAGCCATCTGTACCTACAATGCTTTATCTCCCAGATTTTGTACCAATAGAGTGAGAAGCTGCACCAGAACAGCCAAGGATGTGCCTGTGTTGTAACACAGACCTGGGGACAGGCAGAGAAGCTGTAAACAGGACTGGAAGAAGCTGTGGTAAGAGAGTGCTCACATCAGGTTAGTTCATTCCAATCCTCACAAGCACAAACCAACAAGTTCTGTGATGCACACACAGGTATCTCATTAAAAGAGAATTCAAGATAAAAATAAAAGTGGTGGTGTTTTTGTAGTAAATTGAAGTGGTAGTACTTCTAATCACAGTAAAAGCACTATTAATGGTTAAGTCTGCTCAACTGGAATGCAAATCAGTGCTACAACCCATGGAAATTTAATGTGATATAAACCCAACCCCTTTGAACTAATGTAACTTTGAGTGGCAGGAAAAGGAAGGGAGGAGAGAAAAAAAAACAAATATGTATTTGGTGAAAACTGTTGCAATAACATGCTGGAATTGACTCAAGGTAAATTCCAGGGAGCCATAGACAATGAAAAAATATTCTTGGACTCCTCATTAAGTCCTTACTATACTTTACCACTTAGAAAACTCCAGCAAAATACAGGGAAGAGTCTTTTTATGACCAAACTGTATCCAAATTGCTTCATGCAAATAAGCCCAGTAAAAGCAGATTCATTCAGTGCACACGAATCCAAACTGCTAGACCCAGAACTAGGCTCATCTGGTGTAAAATTAGGTCATTCTCTCCAATAGATGAAGGAATCTACAATGGCCAACACTTTTCAGAACAAATGACATCCCTCTCAAATTGGCCTCATTAGCCTTTCCTGCAGACTCGTAAAATGCAATTTAGTTTCTTAAAGGGACTTCTCTCAACTGTAAAACTTCCAGGGCTTGGCTTATGGAATAATATTTTTTTTTCTGAGTTCTGATTAAAACATATAAACTTAATAATCCGTAAGGCCATGAACAACCTTTGTTTTCAGCACAGGAAGCTTTCCAGTTAGCTGGAACGAGCATTTGGGTTTAGAGACTTCCAGGCCATTAAACTAATTGAATAAGCGAGAATTCATTCTTCCAGAATAACCAGTTGCTCCAGGAAGTGATACTGGCAATTAAGTAAGTGACACTCTTCATTCTGAAGCATAAGCAAGAGCCCCAGCAAGGAGCTCTGTTGGACCACACATCTCTTCCCAGAACAAATCATGAAATGGAGGCAACTTCACAGAATTCCCGTGTTTGCCCCAGTTCTTTAAGCCCTTCCCGAATTCTGGGGCCCCACGAACTTCTCTCTGACCAAAGTCTGGATATTTCAGCATTCCTAGGCAGGGATGACAGATGGGCTGCCATCCATCTCCCCACACAGCAGCGGCTGCTGCTGTTTATCTGTGAGTGTTTCTCATTTCAAGGGAGGCAGCTGAGGATATTTAAACTAGGGATATGGGAAAGCTAAAGTGATTTAGCTGGATGAGCTTGAATTTAACAGGATTACTCCTTATTTTTATTAGAAAGCTATAATGTGATTCTGCTCTCTTTTTTTTTTCCCCCAGAAAAGTCATCATGGTAACAGCAGAATTATCTGCATTCTATAGAATTCCTGCAGCAATATTATTGCACAGGCTCACAGTGCTGTGGCATATTTGACTGGTTTCACCATCCATCATAGGTAACTGTCTACTGCACACTCAAGCCTCTGGAAGATTCAAAATTACATTTTTCGGCTCTTTGAAAATTAAGAGCACACAGAGTTCAAGGAAATCCTGAAGCCAGCTACCACACACAAAAGAAGTTTAGATGAAGAAGATAAGAGTGATTAAAAATATAATAGAAATAAAACTGCTGCAATTTTCCCTTTTCCCCCCACAGAGGAGGAGATGGTTTCAAAGCACTGTGTTGCAATTATCATTAGCAGAGCTGAATTGCTGTAGCATTGCTTCCTTAGGAGAGGGTACCAGGCAGGGCTGTGCACCTACATCAAAAAAGTTGACTTGGTGACACAAATCCTGGATGACAGACAAGTGGGCAGTCACCAACTGGGACATATTCAAGGCCCCCCAGTTGACACTGGGGAAGGAGACCATGCAATGGCTCAACCTCAGAGTGGGATCAATGACTTTTACATAAAAATAGCCACCACCTTTCTGAGTAAAACAAAGAATTAGTGGGATTGTTCTGTGCAGGAGACAGAAATGGAGATGTTTTATTTTGAACAGAAGCTTTCATTTCTGAATGTCAGAGCAATTTTCACACAGCGTGGGTGAGATGGAGGGGTTGGTTTGCTCTTACTCTCTGGGTAAGAGGCACCACTTTGGTTTTCCCTTCTCTAACAGGGAAGGCTGTGCACCAACAGAGTTGGAAACACTGTCAGGTTAATACCATGCAACCTCTTTAAATGCCTGTTTTGCATCCTACCTTTTGAATCAAGTTTCCTGATCTGTTCTCAACAAGATGATTGTGGTTATACAACCACAGAGCAAAAAGGTAAAGAGCCTGGCCTTCTCATTGCTTAGTGACTTGGTTTTTAGGGGAGTTACCTTGGAATACTTTAGAAACCTATAGGATGGGCCATGCTGAACAGATATCACTGCTTTTTGGACTAGAATCCTGCAAGTACCACAATAAATCCCACTGAAAGCTAGAGCACAGCTTTCCTCTTTGGTTCTGAGCAACCAAACAAGATGTTTGAACACGACTTTTGAAAGACTTGAGTTTCCCTGGAGAAAGTTCAGACCCTTGTCAGCCCCTTCAGGCCCCATGAAAAGCAGTGACACTCGGTCTTTTGCAGCCTGATTGGTGCAGGAGTGACTTAATTTACCTGATTGCATAATTAAGAAGACACTTAGACTTGTCAGCATCAACACAGCCAGTTTGTTCTGAGTTTAAGCTCCATGACAAGGAAGATAACAATCTTCAGGCTTCTGAGCATATCACGTTAATATAATTGTTAATGTCCTGCTGTCATTTTTTTCTCAATTTTGTTTTCATTTCCCCTCATTCTTCCTTCCCTTTCATTTTTTTTTCCACTATCAAGGCAAAACCGCATTAAGAATAGCTCTTATCATTTTAATAGTCTTTAAATAGGGCTGGCAAAGCCTTAAATAAAGAGATATTTTTTGTGGGAGAAAAAAAGAAAATAGAGAAACTGTTTGTAAAACATAACTCTTGCGCCCAAAGGGACATATCATTTTCATATTTTAAATCTGAATGCATTTTAGTTATTTCGTGTTTTTGCAGCAATCAGTTCACATTATGAGAATAGGGTAGTATAATTATGGAAATTAAGTACAGATTTCAGTTGAATGAACTCATCAGATGGAATTACAGCCTTTCTAGATTGGTCGTCTGGCTTTATGTCAGATGATTTGCATAAAACATTTAGCTTAATGAGAAGTAAACAACAAGACTGTGGAATGTATTAACCCAAGGGGGTCTGAGCTGACATGTAAGAAATATTAGGGTTGCAGCTTCTTTTTTTTTTTTTTTTTTTTATTTTAAAGACAAAAAGGAAGCCTTGAGAGCAGATTAGGGACATAAAGGTAATTCTGGCTTGGATCATAATTCTTCATGAGTGGTATTTTTCACCACCTACAGTCACATGCTGCAAAGTAATTTTTCAGGTTTATTTACTTTCACTTGCCTTTAAGCAAAATCTGACATAATCTAGTTACCCTGTCAGATAGTGTTCATGGCTGCAAACATGTCTTTGTGTTCAGGAGTTGAATTTTCTTCTGGTCACTGGTCTGGAACTTGCTCAAATTATGTTCTGGGATATGTAGTCATTTATCCATAATCTCTGCAGGGTCTAATTTTCATTGGGAAGTACAGAACCAAACCATACTCTTGCATCTTTAATCACTGAAGTCAGAAATGTTACCATCCTAAAAGCATATTGACAGCAAGTCTACTTTATGTACAGAATATTAAAGGACTCTTTCTCTCTGTTCCCATGGCAGCATCTACTCCTGGGAGGGTATTCTCCAGGAGGCCTAGAGAAAGTATAGAAGAGGATTTGAAATCCCTCTTCCCCCTGTTAAAATTTCCAGGCTGTGCCTGTGGGCTGCCTCCCAGCCTGGTACAGCTGTGCTTTTCCACACCACCATTAATTCAATGCTTCATTCCATTGCAGATCCCCTTTAGATGTGTCTCCTTCTCATGCCAGAATTTTAATGTAGCCATTTAGCATAATACAGAATTGCACTTGCACCAAGGCACCTTGTCCTCTGTGGGCTCTGAAGGACAAAGACTATGGAAGGAAGCAGAATTCCTTCTCTAATATTTAAGGGACTTAATAAAGGTTTCAACATGTGCCTCCAACAAGAGCAAGAACACGGACAGACACAAGAGACCAAGGTGGAGCATCTGAAGACATAACACTCATGAGCTGACAATGCCCACCCTCAGCAGATGGGCAGCACTGCTGGTGGATGGGATTGCTTCTGATCACCTGGCCACACCTCTGCAAACTCCAGTCCCTCTGATGGCAAATGAGGCACTTGATGGCTTGAAAGAAATGTCCCCAGTTAAGGATGTAACATTCACCATCCTCACAAGGGGAAGAATTGAAGTCTGCTAAGACAAATTATGCCCTGTGGCTCTGACTTTCTGAGAACATTCACAGCTTGTTTGTGAGGGGCAGAGGAGGGGCAGGCACTGATCTCTTCTCTGTGGGGACCGATGACCAAGGGAATGGCCCGAAGTTGTGTCAGGGGAGGTTTAGGTTGGATATTAGAAAAAGGTTCTTTCCCCAGAGGGTGGTTGGGCACTGAACAGGCTCCTCAGGGTGGTGGGGAAGCCTGACAGAGCTCAAGAAACATTTGGATGGTACTCTCAAGCACATGGTATGACTTTTGGGGAGGTTCCTGTGCAGGGCCAGGAGTTGGACTCGATCATCCTTGTGAATCCATTCCAACTTGGTACATTCTGGGATTCTGTGATGTCAGGGAGAAACCCAGGTTAACCAGTGGCAGTTAATTCCATGGAAAGTATTTTGATTAACATAGCTCTGATTTAAAGGCATAAAATAAACTGCAGTGCTTAGACAGGACCCTTACGGTGCAAATTTTAAACTTTTCTTGTATTCTCAAAAAAAACCCCAAAAAATCACCATATGAGACTGTCTGAGTAGAAGAGTATGAATAATCTTTCAACTAAAAGGCAAGGTTTCTATTACCTTTACCTAGGAAGGAACAATACTGGGAAAGATTGCTTTTCCCCAGTCCATGATTGCTAGTGACAACATAGAGAGAAGTGAGTTACCAATTCAGTGGGTTGAAGAACAGCATGCCTTGTGTTGTGTTTAGATTTCAAAATAAAAAATCATATGGCAGTAGGAAATGGAAAAAACTACTCTGCCTTTGCTGCCTCATGTGTTCTTTCTACTGCTGAGCTCCCCTTAATGAAAAATTGGCCCAGGCTCGAAGAAGCAGAGCAGGAGATGAGAAAGAAATGGTGGTGTGGAAAACTACTGACCCTTGTGTCTGGTTGAATACAGAAGCAGCATAGGCAGGGGGTTCCTTAAAAGAGTATCTGTGAATCTATGAGCTTATGGCTGGCTGCATTTAGGGAAACAAAGTGAAATGAGAAAACTTCAGTGTGCTGGATGAATATGCAGATCTGACAGGGAAGGATGAGCTACAGCAAATTAAAGGTTGGCGGTTCAGTGGCCACAGAGCCTGCACAGGGAGAGCAGGATCACTGCTCATTTCAAAACATGCTATATAAAAAGCATTTGGGACCTGTTCCTGTAGAAATTCAAATCAGTGGGAATTTTACTTGCTGTAAAGATGATTTGGTGCTCCATTTTGGAGTCAGACCATGTCCCCTCACCACGAACACCCCTGGAGACACTCTCACCCTTCTGGCTGGTCTGGTGAACATCACCCAGAAATAAATCAGTATCACACCTGCAGTGGTCTCTTTAGAGAAGACTAAAGGACTGTTTAACTGTCACTTTTGAAAAATGGTCCCAGTTCTGCCCTCAGGTAACTCTGAGCTTCTGGACCATCCACCTGCTTCAGACACTCCAGAATGGTCCAGCTCACAATGAGCAATTGCCACCATCTGTCCTATGGGGAGTGATTCCCCTACAAAGTCTCAATACAGAAAACACTTTGGGATGGTTGGGATGAAGGAGATTGCAGGAGACTCTGAGGCTGGTGTATTTTGGAGATGTGAAGAAATCAAGTGTTTCTGATACCAGAGTGATGTGCATTTCATACAGGTCAAGTGACTCAGCAGCAAAGCTGTGCCTCTTTCTTTCTGTAATTGAGCTGAATTATTGTTTCTTTCTCTTTGCTTTGGTTTATGCTCTGCTATAAACCCGTACAAGGCCCTCAGCTCAATCAGCAACTAAACAAAGTGATACTTTGTGCTTAATAAACACGTTCCACTCATTGATCACCAAATCCTTTCCAGAGGTAAATGAGCATTCGAGACATGGAGAAAAACTACATCCAATTATAGTCTATAAAACAAAGCTGAATCAGAACATAGGTACCTAAGTACAAAGTATACCCATGCTCCTTCTCCTGCCCTTTAGGCCCTTCCTTCACAGAACTAACAGAGCTTTCACTCAAAATTTCACCGAGTACCTAAAAATTCTATTTCAGAGCATACGGTGCAGAATCACCTTTTTTTTGGAGAGGAATGCATTTTTTGCTCCTAGTTCAGGCTGCACAACCTACACATGATTACAAACACAACATTCAGCAAAATTTTTAACTCAGTGAAACCTGGCCCAAGGTAGACTCTGCCTTGGTGATACTGCTCATCACTTGATTGTCACCAGCTTATCCCTATGAGATACATTATGTCCCATCTTCCCATAAATTTCTAACACTATCTTTACCTTTAGTTTGGGAAAAATAAAATTTCCAGCCCCTGCCCTAGGAACAGCTCCCATTTGCAACTGAGCACCATCAGCTGCAGAAATTAGATGTCCACCAACACTTGATCATATTGTTTGTTGATCATATTGATGTGGTCTCACTGAGCCATTCCTCTCAGAGATGCAGTCCAATGAGTTTTCTCAGAACAGCTATATCCTAGGGACTGGGAAAGGGTCTGAAAAAATAGATTTCAGAGGAGGAAAGACTGTCCCAAAATGGATACTACCCTCCAACTGTCCTCTTAAAGCTGGCCCCTGTGCATAGAGGAATTCAAGATTCATTAAGCCAGAAAGGGGAGTAGTAGAAAGCATAGCTTGGTGACTACAGTATTCAGCTAAGATAGTTTGTGGATGTAATTTAAAGATTGTGAGCAATGCTCAAGTGGTTTACTGAATGTGGCCTCAAGTCACTTGTCCCATAAATCAGTGTTAGAGCTCCTGATGCCTCCACCAGTGCCTCATCCATCTGTGTTCCATAGACTCCCCTTCTGTTAACTACAACCTTTTATCAATATTGCAGCAAATGAAGTAGGGGGTAGGAAAATTCCCTGCTCTTTTTGGAGCCAAGAGAGTGATAATGAAGCTGCAAACTTTCAGAATTATGGGAAGGAAAACTGTAACAAAATGTGAATCCCTGCAGATTCTGAGCAGGCCATGAGGGAATGATCACTGAGACTTCTTACATCTCTTGTCTACTCCTCATAATGAAAGATCTGAGACTTCTCCCTCTCCATGAAAATTTTGCTCACAGTTCTGACAGGCAGTGCTATGACATCCTGTTCTTAAGGCAGGAAAACAGAACAGCATTACAGGATACATGAGTGCTTTATATTTGGAACATTAAGTGATAACTGTGTTGATACTGTGAGGGGCATTTTCATACCACGTCCTCTGTTTGAAGTCTGTACAGTCAATTAACGTCATGCTTTGAGCTTGTTAGTGGAAATATCTGCTGCTCATTCCAGAACTTCCCCCCATGTTTCAGGTTATATCTCTTGTGACATAAACTGCTGCACCACTCAGAAAAGCAAACAACATGTCTTGTAATCCCAATTTCGTGTTTGATGCTGTCTGAGAGCACAGAAGGAAAACTGTGGCTAGAATCACAAGTGTTGGTTGTGTTTCAACAGCTGTTAAAACATATGAAAATAATAGTGAGGTTTGCACAAATGCTGCTGCTCTCACACATCAGGCAAACGTGGCATTTCTGAGTGGCATCTTTAAACCCAAGAGGAGGAAGAAGAAGGAAACCTCCTTTTGCTTGTCTCTTCTTTGACATTCTCTTCCCCTGGGTGTTCTGGCTGCAGAGCAGCTCAGCCACAGGGACTGCTCTGACTTGCCACCTTTGCATCACAGAGTAACTCCATCCTCCCTAAACACTGCACTGCAGTTCCCACAACCCAAAGGAAGTGATGGGAAGAAGATGACATTTGGGTCACTTGCCTATAACTAAAATCATGATGGATTTTTAATTTTCTCCCTATATAAACCCCTTCTGTCCACACATTTCTGGGTTTTTTTCTATTTATTTAGGGCTGTAAGGTGTGCTAAGAGCACAGATTTGAGCAGAGGGGGTGGTGTGGGTGTGCTGCTGTTTGAGGTGTCTTAACTGCTTATCATGGGCTTTGTAAAAACATTGAAAAAGACCTGTTGATTGCATCTGTGTATAATTGCTGGCTGTGGAATCTGAATATGCACTATGCATTTATTGAATTATGAGTGGGAATAGTATACTGCTGCTTCTTAACTGCCTGCTCTGTAGGGTCTGACAATGGGGTTTTTCATCTCATCCCACTTCTGCAGGAAAATAATAAATTGATTCCTCTCTTTTTTCTTTTTTTTTTTCTTTGACAGTACACTGACATTTTGTCATATTTTAGGAAATATTACTTCAATACCAGTGTTGCTTAGTAAATTTTAAGGGGGCTAGGGAAAGAACCAGCAATAACTGAGACAAAAGCACTCAAATGCAGATATGATGAATAATTTTAGTGGTTCCTGAAGTGCCCATGGAGGTCACTGAGACTTACTGAGAACATAAAGGAATTTTGCATCATGTTCTTATGTGTTTTACTCTGTTGTTTGTTCTTCTTTTTCCAAATCAAGGTCAAATTTTCTGCCAATATTAAGAGTCTGAAATCTCTGGATATGCACCAGCTTATGCCAGAAGCATGTATTGTCTATAGTATTTCTACATAAAGACCAAATTCAAATAAAATGGTTCTATACAAAATATCCCCATCCATTTCACTAAAGAAATTTTATAGTGATCATACTCATTTATCCATCTCTGCACACAAACAGTGCTCAAAAGTCTTAAAGTGGCAAAATTATTCTTTGTCTCACGGCATACCCTCAGTTCCATTCCACAATAAATATCCTAAATACAGACAGAGATGTATTTGTTATACCTGCAGCCATTCACACTAATTTAAAAGGAGCTTCAGCAAAGGGCACCTTAGGACATGGTTTAGAGGTATTGACAAATCTCCTGATTTAATGCATTACCACATCCCACATGTGACTGGAGCAGTTTTATATCTTTGACAATAAAGGAGACACGCAGCTTAATTGAGTTCAATTCAGAAGGGCTGTAGAACAAGCCAGATACAGTGGAAATTCTGTATTTTATAGCAGTACTGTAGCAATTTTTTAACAGTAGCTGAAACTCATTTCCACACTTCTGACTTAACAAAAGAAAACACAGCCAGGGCTCCCAAGTATAATTAAATTGGTATTCATCATTCAGCCATAAAGAGCACCATAGCAATGTGAAACAAAATCTCTGGCAGGGGGTCTTAGCCCTTCTGTTTCAATTTCCTGAAGGCCAAGACAGTTGAAAGAAGATAAGCAAACATCCCTCCAGAAACAGGAAATCAAAATGTATTTCTGTGAAAGACTGGACAAGCAGCTGCATAGCAATGAAAATGCTGAAGTGTTTACAAATACATCCAAGGGATGCTGCACATTCTGGGAGGTAGGGACTCTGCACACAGATGGTTAAATTTCTTTTCTTTTAGGGAGCTAATCCAAATCCTGCTGAAATATGTGCATGAACTGTAGTTCTGGACACATGGATTTGAAAATGTCCCCATAGTTTGTGTCACCCAAACTATAAGACCACGAGGCCACGATAACCACTGCAAGATTTCCATTTCATACATGGGAAAGTTTAAGTTACAGACATTACTGTGGACCAGGAGCACAACAGTCATTTCCCTCACACATTTAAATCACTAAAATAACCACGGAATTGATCTTCCAAAAAAACTACTACAAGTGACTAAACTCCAGAAGTCTCAGAGCCCAGAAACTGATACAACTGACCAGGGGGTTGACTTGTTTTCACTATGACTGTCGGGAAAAAAACCCAAAACCAACAAAAAACCAACATTACTTTGAGTAGAACTCTCTCATTTCAGGCAACAGTTCTTACTTAGTGGCTCTACAGCTGCAGTTTCTTGAGCCCTGTCTTTGAACCTTAGTAATGTTGAAGCCAGTGCTAACAAATGCTGTGTGTGCAGCATTGTTATCTGCACTGCTCCAAGTCCAAGCAGAAGTTTTAATCATTTATGTAAATGTATGATGTAGTACTTTATGGCATATTTGTGAAATATTGATTGCTGCTTGAGACTTGTGCTTGTGCATTCTGTGCTAATGAAATTTGTACCAAAGACCAAATTGGACGGTGATGTCAATACACATACATATAAACAAGGCTTTTTCTGCAATGGTTCACTCTCCACAATTATATTAAGTACTTTTATGGGAATAAAAGCAGTAAGCAGTAAGTTAGTTGAACTGCCCTCTAATGACCATTGAAAACAACCCAGATATTCTGTTTTAATTGCTCACTTCCCAACATAAGCAAGCAGCCTTTCCCAAATCTTTTGCACTGTCAAAGCCTTTTGGCTCAAAATGAATGCACCAAGAGTGGCTCCTGAGACACAGGCAAATCATCTGCTATGCAGCATATTGCATCCCAAAGCCACCTGTGTGCTGGGAGATAATGCAAAGCATTCACGTGACAGAGTGGATCCTTTGTTGGGATTTTCAGAAGTTATATCTAAATAAATTTCTTCTGCCAGGTACATTTGATGGGGGTTCCAACCAAATGATAACACGATTTTTCTGAGTCTCTATTAACTCCACGGCCTCAGTGTGTGTTTTTCACCTGCCTCTCTGCTTTGATTTGCATCACTGTCCTTTTTTTCCCTCTTGCCTCAGCCAGGCTCTCTTATTTTGCTGACCCCCTCGCTGTTGCACAGCCTGTGCTTTCCAGTTCTCTCACGCTCACTTCTGAACCGGACCTGAACTGAGGTGAAGGGGATTCTCAGCTGCTTTCAGTCTGTGTTGGTTTTGAGGATAAGACTGCTAAAATCTTGCTTTCAGAGCTGAATTCAGTAACCACCCTCAGGTTTCCAAAAGAAATTATAATAGGAGCAAAAAAGTCCAAGACTTTCAGTGTGGGGTACGAAGGCAGGAATGACAAACTAATTTGAGAAAGTTTAGATTCTTGGAGACAACAAAACGGAGGGAAGGCAGCTTATTTCGGTCCATGAATATGTTTATCAATTAGGCATATATGAATAAAATTTTGTGTCCTGTCAACATGGAAACCTCCTGTCCTCCCAGTCAGAGGAACCCTGACTGATAGACAAAGCAGGCAAAGGAGTGCTCTGATCACTGCCTTGTTTCCTCCTGAGAACAGACAAACACACCAATGAAATTGTACCCCAGATTTGAAACATCCTTCTTGTCAAAACTAGAAAATATATTCACATGAAAAGGTTTCATTTCAACAGAACCATGTTCTTTTCCACAGCAAAATTCAAACAGGCTGTGCTGACTATATATAAGGAAGACATTTTGTCTGATGAGGGTGGTGAGATACTGGCACAGGTTGCTCAGGGGTGGTGTGGTGGATGCTCTGCCTCTGGAAACATTCAGGGTCAGGTTGGATGTGGCTCTGAGCAACCTGATCTAGTGCAAGATTTCCTGGCTGGTTGCAGGGGGGATGGACTGGATGACCTTTAAAGGTCCCTTCCAACCCAAACCATTCTGTGACTCTAAGAAAATGCAGGTAACAATGCAATCAGAAGCAGATGGGTGAGGCTGCAGAAGCCTGGGGTACCTTGCAATTCAAACTCTGCATCCTTTCTAAAAAGGACTCCAAGACCTTGTTTAAGGGTCTTTGCATTCAATAAACAGACCACAGCAATTAAATGAACTTTGAATCATTGTCACTGCTGAACTATGAACACTCCTTGTTAACGAGGCACAGCCTGGTGACCAAGCTCACCCACCCTGCCAGCACAGCCCAGGGCAGGGGAAAGGGCAATTTCCAAACAGAGCCATTTGGGTTCTGGGCTGACACTATTAACAGTGATGCCAATGGCAATAACACTTTTCATACAGTGGACACCTGTATGCTTGGAATGGGATAGGGAACATCAGCTCATTTTGTTTTGGCTTGCAAATAGCTGCAGGTGGCAAAGCTATTTGCTTGCTTGCAGCACAGAATGGACTTCAAGTACAAAGAAAAAACCTCTATTATTCCACATCCCCCTCCTGTCCCTTCCATATATACTCATTTAGGATTTAGCAAGACTCAGATGTAAAATGGAACAGATTCCTCAGGAAAAAAAAAAAAGTATGAAGTGACTTTAAACAATTCTGTAAATAATCTGTAAATACAGTCAGAGCCCTGCATTGTGTGGCACAACTACAGCTTGTCACAGCACAGTTATCAAATTTAACAGCACTAAATGTAACAGAGCCGTTTTACAGAGGCAGGAATGTCCCACAGTGAAATCAAATGCTAAAAGTACAGGTAAGACCTGAATTCTGGTTCAGACTTGTGAGTCCACAAAGATCAGTCAAACCCCTCTCTGTGCTGGCTGTGTTTGGTTATCAGGTTGTGTTATATTTCCATTAAAAACAACTCAGGTGTAGCGTGGGAGTGGGAGGGAATGGACACAGCTGGATTCTGCTGGGAGCTGAGAATGCTTTGGGGGTTTTAAGGATAGTAGGCAGGAGATTTGCAGCACAGCTGAGAGTCTGTGGCTCATGAGAATGTAAAGAATAGATAATCAGGCCACAGACAAAAAGGAAAAACATTTCTGGAGCTATAGAGAATTGGGTTTGCTGCAGCTCAAACTCATTGAACGGACCAAAACCAAGCTTGGAGGCAAGAACCCATCTACTTGGACACAGTGGACAAAGGAAGCAATCTATTTCCCCTCCAATTTTAAAAAGGAGAAATTGAAATACATATGAGTCTGAGAAAATAGTAATTTGTGAAACACATTCAGATTTTTAGAGGAGGGAGAAAGAAAAAAAACACAAATGAAATTGAGTGGTAGGAATATAAAGAATGACACATCTCTATACAATTATTTTCTACAAACAGTCTCAGACCATATACAAAACATGGTTAGAGAAAACCAAAATGCTTTTCTCAGCCCGGGTCTTTTCCCTGCGTTTCATCTCAACCAACATTTTTGCAGCCACAACCAGCTCTGCCTTTTAGATTATGATGCACAGAGCAGAACAAGACAAGCAGAATAAGTGTAACAGAAACACATTTTTGTCAATAAAGGAAGCAACTGCAAACTGCAAGACTTCCACTAGCACAGACCCAGCTCTGCCTGCCAGCAACTACCACACCTTGCCTCTGAAGCCTCAAAGAACATTCACTCCCCACTGCACTGAGCAGGCAGCCACAAATGGAAGGAAAAGGCTTTGGAGAGGTCTCTGCAGTAAGGCCTGGGAAGGGGAAAAAAGCATAAGGAAGAGACAGAGAAAACTCAGCATGTTCCATCATTGCTCTGGTGGGCACAACAGCAGCTCCAAAGAAAGGCTCAAGGATGCCAAGTGACAGTGGTGGATGCAGAAATGAAGCCCATGCAGAGGGAATCCTCACAGTGCTGCCACTCAGCACACAGGGGTGTCTGCTCTGGGAGAGCACTGCAGCAGGGCAATAGGGTCAGAGACCGTCCTCAGTTGGGAGGGAACCCCAAGGATCATCCAGTCCAACTTCTGGTCCTGCATAGGACACCCCAGCAATCCCACCCTGTTCCTGAGAGTGTTGTCCAAACCCTCCTGGAGCTCTGTCAGCCTTGGTGCTGTGCCCACTGCCCTGGGGAGCCTGGTCAGTGCCCAACCACCCTCTGAGGGAAGAACCTTTTCCTGAGATCCAACCCAACCCTGCCCTGGCACAGCTCCAGCTGTCCCCTCGGGTCCTGCCACTGTTCACAGAGGTCAGTGATTGGTGCTGCCCCTCCACTGCCTCTTGTGAAGATGTGCAGACCCTGCCAGCCCTAAACCAACAACTTCACAGTGTCCTCGCAAAGGCCATGACTCCAATCTCCCTCTGGAGTGGGATTTGGAAGTGCAGATGCTGCTCTGCACTCAGGTAATGCACCTGCACTGAGCTGCTGCCAATTTCTCAGAATAAGAGTTCTTCCTTCTTGATTTGCATATGCCAAAAAATATGCTCTTTTTTGCTGCAAAGCTGCATGTTTTTAAAGTATCCTAATTTTTAAATTGGAGGCATGATTTTCCTTTTTCAATTCTGTCATATAATTTAGCCAAATTTCCCTACAAATTTGCCCACAATCTTAATTAATTATATTTTTTAAATTACTTTTCTCCTGCTTTCCCTATAAAATGCAGAACCCCACCGTTCACCTTGTTATATCTAAATTAGCAGCCTCCCCAAGCAGGTGTTACATTTGGAAGACAACATGTTGTAAGCAATTAGAGAATTGTATGTAAATACGTAATTTGTCTGAGGAAAAGAAAGCTCTTTGGTGTGATTAAGTATCATTTAAAAATTTTCTGTTAAAAGAAAGCAAACAACTTCCAAAGTGGATGATGCAGGGTTAGAAAACGTGCTTCTCTGGAGGATGAGGCCAAGGAGCACACGATGTGTCTCTCTGTGATCAGGTGGTGAAAGGTCTGAGTGTGCTGGCTCATTTTGCAATCTTTGCTCCCAAGAGACTTTGCTCTTGGAGGAACTGATGAATTAGAGTGTGATTACTTCCCCACTAGCTGCTCCTTAATAAAAGTCCATATTTGTGGCACACACACACTCTTGGAACTCTTGGCATGGGAGAGAAAGCATGAGCAGGCAGGGAATGCACAAGCAAAGGTGGATAGGAATGTTCTGATTTTTAACATCTAGAGATGTTAAACCTGAGCCCTCGTAGAGATATCTTTTCCAGCAGATTTTACGTGGAGTTTTATCCTCAACTTCATAATACTCCAAAGAGAAGAAGAGTCATGGCCTTTCAGACAGCTGCAAACACATAACACCCACCCATGGATTCATATCTTGGCTTACAGACCCATGTAAAACCCTGCAGGAGATCTGTGAAGGACCTTGGAAAGCTTCTGCACTCCACAGAACGTCTGTGAGAAGTGTGGGTGGAATTATCCTTATTTTACTACTGGATAAACCATTACGAAAGATGAAAAACGAGTGAGTATTCTCCCTGCCTAATTTTGGGAGTCCACTGCTTTCCAAATGAAGGAAAATGCCCACCCTGATGCATCTCTCCTGTCAAATGAACACATTTTACCATGAAGACAATGAAAAAGGAGTGATTTCTCTTCCTATTTCTGCCAGTAAGTATTGTAACTTCACAGGCTCTGTGGATATTTGCCACTTTAATTAGACCCTTGGGGCCCTGAATGCTTGAAATCACTTCTCAATAATGCTACACCAATAAGTAGTAAAATCAGAATTCTTTTTTTTTTCCATCCCAGTGTTTATTGGCATTGTCTATTAAGCACACTGGGGTACCTGTAGAAATCTTTTTAATAGCACAACAAGAGACTTCTCTAAGGGCTGAAGTTTCCCTCTCTCTCAAGTCAGAAATCTGCAGTCCCAGTGATTGCCAGAGCCAGCAATGATGACCAGAGCACAACTCTAATAAAGTGTGACTACAGCATGACCACAACCATAGCAGCAGAATGTAGCTGTGTATTAAAATAGCACTTACCCAACCAACACTCAGCCTGGGAGAAAATTCTCCAAATCAATTTTATTTACTTTCAGGGCGTATGAAATGCATCACTTTTCCCTTCTGTTTACCTGTCTAACATACAGATTGCCTCTCTCGTAGGACAGGGAAGAGCTGAAGTTCAAGAAGTGAAGTTTTTCTAGTGGAAAAGCATGACTTATAATCTCAGATCCATTTCAAATATGACATTTCAGGATTCAATGTTAAATACTTGGGGCTTTTTTATACAGTCTATGAGATAGAGTAAATTAGGGTTGTTGTATAGGATGGGAGCTGAAGTACCTTTAGTATCTGAGCTCACTCATTTGAATTAAGCTGGGCTGTCTCTAATATATTGTACTTTGCAATGCAAATATACCCTGATTTGGTCATAGAAAAGTTGTTCTGCAAAGATATTCCCAGTCCCCACTAACAACAGGAACAGCACTTTTTTGCTAAGGGCAAAAACAAACCCATGAATATTTCTTTGGCCACCTCACAGGGAAGCCAAAATAATGCTGCAGTAATTTAGGAGTAAATTGGTAAACGTGTAAAAGTCTCAGACATTCACACCTTCTCCTACCAACCAGCACATCCAGCTGGTTCCTGCAACTCAGCCTGGAAGAGAATGCAGTGCTGTCACCTCAGGATTTCACTGGCCATGCACTGGAAGTTGTGTCCTGTGAATGTGTGACAAGAAGTGGGGGAGATGCAAGTCTAAAGAACTGGCAACTCTGCACCTTGCCTGAAAAAACCCTACTCTCTCCTTTTACCTGGAGCCTTGATTTTGCCTTGCTTTCACAGATTACAGTGTTGCACATGATAGATAGCATATAGCAAATTAATATTTAAGAATTCATCACCGAGAGGTAATTGCTCATCTACTGCAGGCTCACGTTATTGATGCTTGGCTCCTTAAGAGGTGTGGGGGGGGGGGGGTTGGAGTGCCTATAAACTAAATTAAGACACTTAAAACATTGTAGTATCATACATCATTAATTTTCCTGATCTGCGTATTTTAGCAATTGTTTATGTTATGTAGCATGAAGAGGCATTTCTTGCAAGCCATTTCCGAGAAAAGCTTGGATTGGATTATCTGTTTGTAATGTCTGATAAGAGAGAAAGTGTGCCCCAAAGTGTACAGTGGGTTGTGTAAAAAAACAGCTCCTTCATGGCCCCAAAATGTGAAGAATAACTCTTCAGGGCTCTGGCTTTCCTGTGACCACAGTGGCCAATTCCACCTCTCCCTAGTTCTTCAGAAAACATCAGAGAAACTCCATGGGAGCTGTTACACACAGCCAAGTACAAGTTCCTCAGTCAGTTAGTCTTAGCTTTAGTCAGAGACTGATTTGTCAAATTACACTGTCTGAGGGGTCCTGAGTTAATCTTGCCAGGATAGGAATGGAAGGAACTCATTCCTCACACTTCAGTTGACACAGAAAGCTGTGCCCCTCAGCCGCTGGTGTGCAACCAGGAGCTTAAAATCATAATGGCATGAGAGCTCCAAAAATATCAGGGGCCAAAATGGAGAAATAGTGTCACAAGAAGACACTCAGGAATGTAGCAGTGAAAAGTATATCAAATACATAGGAAAAATCCACAAAGAGCTTGCATGGTACAAGAGATTTGACTGATTTTTGGAGCAGACCACTGACAGTAGAAAAATGTTTGGATTTCCCTGCACGTATCACTGTATGTTGGACCAAAACCACACAGTCACTGGTCATAGTCAGTTGAATGAGAGAATTAGGATCCTGAGGGCCTGATGTGGAGTGGTCTTGGGTTGGAGCCAGGTAGAGCTGGAATCACTCTTGGACTGATGCCACAGGGTGAGAGGACTATACGAAAATAATTATACCAACAATATTTTGCACTGTTAAGCAACAAAGGCATGATTTTGAGGGTATAATGTCTATTCACTTGCAATTGATCCAAATGGGATCTCATTCTTCATGGAAAGGGCTTGGAAAAGGGCCTGACAAATTGTCAGCTTTGTGGTGTACCTACATATGTTCCACAGCATACAGGGGTATAATCTTAAATTAATGCATTTTATAACTGGAGCAAAACTCATCTAGTTCTGTGGTGTAGAACTGAATGGCTGCACTTGGCAGGCATTTTTAGGCATTTAAGACCTCTCTTTATAGGCAAAATAACAAGACTCATCAATCCCATATTGTGCTCTTTGAGAAAAAAACAAACCAACAACAATTCTGACACTGGGAATACCACTTATGAAGTATTATTGCATTAAACTAAAGGCTTTAATTGGCTCTGTTAAATTTTATCTGATAGACGTGCAACCAATAATTCAGTAGAACCGAATCAGCTATTGGTGTTCTCAGCCCACCAGCTCACCCAGCGCTGGTTTATTCTGTGTCCTGGGGTTTAACTGTGAAAATTCCTGTCCTTGTAGCAGTTTCATAGTTACACGTTACGATCAGAGGGGAAATAATAATAATAAAAAAGACACCTATGCGTGACACTGGAGCCCAGAGGAAAAGGCAGAGATCCGTGCATCTGTTCTGCGCTAAAAGGTTGGACCGAGACAGAACGAGGGCTCGGCGGGGAGAGGAGCGGGAGCTGCAGGACGGTCTGATGTACCACGGAGCCATCTACCGGGAAACCCCGCTCTGTGCTCCGCTCCTCCACCTCCCGGGGTTTAACCCCTCCACACCTACACCCATCTCCATCTGCTGTCTCTCCTTGTGCCGCGGGGTACAGGCGACTGCTACATCTCTGTTGTTATTTGCCACCTTTCTAGTTGTGGGAAAAGGGAGAGACCCGCGTTTTCAAGCTGGATTCACAGAGGAATGGCAGTCCATGTGTTCTGAGGTTTGACTCAGGTGTATGTCCTGCTGCTGGCCACACTCCAGTGATGTTTAAGGAAAGTTTTGCTTTTACAATGCACTAAAACTTGTTTTAGGATGGTTTGATTGAACAGTGCTGAGAATCATTTCTTCTGCTTTGTTAGAAGAAATACTGAGTAATCTCAGCTTCTACTGAGATGGTGGAGTTTTTTTCTTATTCTTCCTTTTTTTTCTGAGTTTTGTTTCTCCTCTTTTCTCCCCTTTTTCTTTCTGAAAGCTGTTTGTCTACCCAGGCAGGTGTTTTGTCCAGGTAGCACATGCTACTTTTCCCCCAGAAACTACTACATTTCCTATAGTCATTTTAAACGAGGTCTTAGATTAAAAGAATCATGATCAGCCACCATTTTAAACATAGCCAGAGCTGCATTTGCATCTATCTTAATCAAGATGCTTGCTAAATTAAACAGCACTCCTAAAACAAAGCTGATTGCTTTTCATGTCCCACAAAATGACTTGGACAGACAATAACTGAGCAAATACTCTCTAATCTGCTTCGATAATAATTTTACATCTATATTTGAGCTTACCACTGCATTGGTGTTTCCATGCAATGAGCCTTCATCCTGGGGGGAGGAATAGTTGAAGAGTTCAAGTGATGCCGCAGGGAATCCTTGTAAACACGCAATTCCTAATGATGCAGAAGGACTCTGTTCTCCAGATAACTGAGGGAAGAGCAAAGCTCTAATTTAAACACAGCCAGTTCCACATAGCTCATCAAATTTTAATTTTATTAAATATTATGTATAATTTACGTATGTGTAAATAATAAATACATTAACCTTTATCCTTAATATTACATGTTGTTATTAAGAATTTTATGGAACCCAGTGGGACAAAGTCTTCTGTGCTTGACCTAAACTTTTGTAGACTGTAAGGGCAGCTGTGTCAGAATAAGGGCAAAGAACTCCAAGGTTTGCATCAATACAAAAAGAAAAAATGTGGAAGTTTCTATAGATGCAAAGTAAACATTCGTTGGGAATCTGCTGTTTGGACCCCACACCAGTCATAGGAACTTCATGGGAGTGCACAAATCCAAAAGCCAAATTGGCACAAACCTGAAGATTGAATTGATAATCCTCCTCTGCAGCCTAAATGGCAGGTACATCAAAATAAAGGAACACACACTACCAGTGGAAAGTTAATTATGTCAAGTATAAAAAAGTTTATTGTTCCTATTTTTGAAGGCACAGCTTCAGAAACCTGTCAATAGTGCATTAGAATTGCACATACAAACCACCTGGCAGCCTCTGATCACCTGCTGCAGGAGTCCTTCACTGGCTCTGTTTCTTTTGCTTATTCACTCTTGGATTTGAGCCTTTGGAGCTGGCAGAGCAGCAATATCTGTTTTACCAAACCTATAGGTGTGACCTTCTACCTGAAGGGTGTAGACAGGACACCCCTGCTATCAAACTTGGTCAGGAATCTGCCTCTGAGTGTCCAGGAGAGTGTCACAGTCAAATGGGTTGAAACCAAGGATGAGGAGGATGAAATGTTAATTGCAGCAGGATTTTTTTGATGGGAGCTGCTGATGTGAGAAGCGGGAGCTGTGCCCTCACAGCATTTGGAATGGGGAGTTTACAGTGCTGGGTAGTGCTGACCATCAAATTTAAAGAAATAGTAACTGTAGGTTACTGTTTTTCTTCCCCTCCACTGAAGCAATGGGTTCCCCATCTATTTTTTATCCTATGCTTGTTCTTCCCACAGATGATGTAGTCAGAGGAAAGCTGTCAAACTATCCTTGTAAAAGAAAAATTGTTTCTTTCTATCACATCATTTCATCTTTAAAAAAAAAATCCTTACCTTCAGTTCATGGAAGACTTTTCTTAGAACTATTTTATGACCATCAGAAAAAGTATTTTATTTCTTTTTCTTCCCTTAAATCCTGAAATCATGATGAGCTTGTAATTAACCACAGTTTGTAGGGCATTTGTGAAACTATTATGCTGTGCTATAAGGACACACATTTTATCAAGGCTTGAGCATGGTCTAATTAATAGAGATCACATGCAGCCCATTAATTAACTCAACATGGTAATCAAACATGCAGAAATAGTGCTTAACTAACCTCTGGTGCACCCAAGGGCAAGGCATCCACTGAAGAGGTGCTGTGTCTTATTGCTGCAGGAATGCAGCAGTGTTACCTTCCAGGGTGGGGTGCTTGGGGATTAATTTGACAGAAAATGCAATAGCAAAGAATGTGTTTGTGGGTAAGTTTATGTGCCTGCAAAAATAATAAATTAGCCTTAATAGAAAGTTAAAGATTTCTTGAGCAGCAACCCCTGGCTACTCATCTTCTTGCTCTAATTATTGCCCACTGTCTCCCCGCCCTCCTGTCACAGCCTTGCAGCAGGGATGAGGGCAGTTCCCCAGGGATTCATGTCACAGCTCCACAAACAGCTGAATGGGCAGCATGGAATGAGAATCCATAGGCAGAGAGACAGATCTGTTCACACCAACTCTGAACAGTTCTTCTGTTAGAGTCTAAAAGTCAGGTATCTGTTCAGAATGTATCTGATTATGTGTAATAATACAGATTCTAGACGTTGTGTTAGCCCACCTCTCTCAGGAACATATGACAGGAGGATCATCTTTGGAGGTGCTTAATTCTTTCCTTTGGGCTCTATGGAGAACCTGTATTCCTAAATCAGACCAGTTTTACCTTATACATGGGAAAATTAAGTGGTGTAAATCCCCATCTGAGTACTTAAATGTGACTGAACAGTGGCCAGCTAGTAATCAACAGTAGCTATTATCATCATGATGGGAATTACAAAAAATCCATTCCATGTTTGTATTTAGGTCGTCCATTTATTTCCAAGTCCCTTAGATCTCATTTGTCCCCTTGGCAGATTGCTGCTTCACCAGTGTTATATTTGGGTGAATCACAACTTAAAGAAAACTATTCCTGTTTTCCCTTACACTCAGACAAAGGTCACTGTAAAGACAGAAGAAAACAAGAATAACTGAGCTAATGAAAAAACTACTTCTAAAGCAGTTTCCCCTGCTCTGACTCAATGTACTTATATTACTAAGTAAATCAAACTCTAATAAAGCATTGTCCTCTGACATGAAATCACCATGCTATAATTCTGCTTCTAATCATTTGTGGTGCTAGGAGACAGTGAACACTATCATTACAGGCTGTGATCTCATTCAGCCTCATGGAATTTTTATACCAAAAGGGAATACTACTTTAATCTATGTGACTGCCAGCGTAATCCAGGTCAAAATATGTCACTTGGTAACTCCTGCATCCTGAGCATGTTTTGTGGTAGGAGTTGGGACAGATTTTAAGAAAGATAATAAAAATAAATAATGAAAACCCTTCTATAGCTCTCTGTAAATCATCCCAGTATTTGGTTACTTTCTGTGTGAAATTTTAGCACCTGAAGTCTGACCCGAATTTCTGCTGGCTCCAGTTGTCTGCCACTGGGTCTCATCCTGCCTTCAGTTGCTGAGTTACTGGTTTTTGGCTCAAAGTCAACACAAGGCACTTATTTTTCCACTGACCTATAGGGGCAGATCTTCAATTGGAATGAGTCATTATAGTTTAAGCAAAATTAACTGGATCTCATCCTGACTTGGCTCGTTAAATTAAGGAAATATCTGCTGTGCCTCATACAAGCTGTTCTCTAACATGGGCTTTAATCGAAGTATATCAGAACCTTCATTTCAACCAGACAATAAAATTATTACCTTGAGTTTTCCACATCAGCATGTGTATTCTGACGCTTTTCAGAAAGGAACTAGTGGATAATTGGCCTCGGGCTGCACCCAGACACCCTCTCAGTGCCCCACCTCAGGAGAAATGAGGGAGAGGAAATTGGATGGAAAAGTTTGTGGGTCAAGATAAACACAGGAAGATCTCTTACTAGCTACCACCATGGATTTGACTTTGCAAAAATTAACTTATTGCCAATTAAAATAGATATGGGTGGTGAGAACAAGACAAGATTAAAGCACCATTGTCCATCTTCATCTTTCCCCCCAACTCCCCTTCCCACCCGTTTCCCCAGACTCAGTGTCACTCCGTCATTCCCAGCTCTTCAGCCTCCTCTCCCCGAGCAGTGGGGACACAGGGGGAGCAGGGGGTCACAGTTTGTTCCTCAGGGCTCCTCTCTGTGGCTCCCTCCTCCTCACACTTGCCCTGCTCCAGCCCAAGTCCCCTCAGGACAGACCCACCTGCTCCTGCCTGGGGTCCTCCAGGGCTGCCTGGAATCCCTGCTCCACACCGGGAGCCCTTCCTCCTTTTCCTCCTCCTCATCCTCCTCTCCCTGGGGCTCACACCTCACGCTTTCCCCCTCGCTCCTTATTCCCAGGTACCATTTTTCCCGTTTCCCACCTCTGGCACAGTGGCAGCTCCGGTGTTTCTGAGGGCTCAGCTCTGCCCGGCGCTGGGGCGGCTGCGGGGCCGGCTGGGGACAGCCCTGACCTCCCTCACAGAGACCACAGGGAGAGTCATGACCAAAAAACCTGAAACTCATGGGTTGAAATAAGAACTGTTTAATAATTGACATAAAATAAAGTCAACTATTAATACTAAATCTATTAAAAAGGAGGAGGAGATAAACCCCTAAAAAAACAAGTAATGTCAATTTAACTGCTCACCACCCACTGACCAATGCCGAGCCCATCAGCTCCCGGCCAATTCCCTCCAGTTTATGTACTGGGCATGATGTTCTATGCTATGAAATATCCCTCGGGCAGTTTGGGTTCCTCTCCTGGCCATGCTCCCTCTCGGCTCCTTGGGCACCTCCTTGCTATCAAAGCTTGAGAAACTGAAAAGTCCTTGATTTAGGGTAAGCACCGTTCAGCAACAATGAAAACATCAGTATGTTACCAACACTATCCTCATACTGAATCCAAAACACAGCACTGCACCAGCCACTAAGAAGAAAATTAACTCTATCCCTGCTGAAACCAGGGACCTTCGTGGGAGTTTCTGTGCCGAAACCTCAGCGAGACCTCAGAGGAACTGGAAACTTTCCCCTGGTGCCAATCCCAGACTTAGAGCTTCCTTCTGCAAGCTGTCATCGAGACACTTTGGGAGCCATTTAATATGTGCAACACCGATTTTGTAGAGTGATAATTGTTTTTAATCAGAATGTTGTGCAGTGATAAGTCAAACACATTACAGAAGTCTAAATATATTATGTCAACACGGCTACTTTAAAGGAAGCGGAGGTAGACTCAACTCAGGAGATCCATGGAATACCGTGATTCATTGGGAAGCACTGTTGATTTAGTAGCAACTATCTTGTCCCAGAAGAACCATCCTAATAATGTTTCTTGGAATGGAAATACTAGAGGGGAAAGAGGAGGTTTAGGGACTGTGCTCCCTCTATCCACTGTGTGGTGTGGGGTACAATCTTTCTGATACAGCAGAGGATAGGGCAGCATGTTGTGTAAATCACAGCTACATCCAGTCCTGACCATGTATTGCTGTTATCTCTCCAATAGCAAAGGAATGAACATCACCCCAGCTTTCTGCAGGAATTAAACATCAAGGCACCTTTTTTGAGTTTAACAATATTACTGGGGAGAGAAAGAGTCTTAAAAGCTGTCCAGGGGTTAATTTTGTACATATATTGGTTTTTAAAAAATTGTTCATAGAAATATTTCTCATAGACAATAACGGACAGATTATTTTTATTTAATTGCAGCAGAAACTATGCAATTAAAAGGAAGGCCCACCAAGCTCCCATCTCTGCTATTCCCCTGCCACAGAGGGAAAACAAAGTTCACTGCTTATGTAGTCCTCTGGTACTTACTTGAAATCAATTTAAATTGGGTTTTGGAAGTTGTAGGTACCGTTAAGCATGCAGAAAACAGACAGGGAATGATGAAAAGGGGATATGGTGTGAGTAAACAGGCTCCTGTCTCCGGCCATTCCCTCTCACAATGCCTTCTGTGGTCTCATCAGGTAAAAAGGGAGGAAAAGGAAAGAAAACCATTTGCTTCAGCTGGCAGGGGGAACCAGGAACAAATTGTCCTTAAGCACCACTCTAAGTAAATTAAAGTAACAAACTAACCTTAATGATCCCTTTGGAAGAGACAGAACCATTCAGCATTTTACTTCTCTAATTCTCCACTGAGGAACAAGCAGCACCTGCTTTTCCTCAGCTTCATCCATAACTCTCACAATGCTGTATTTTAGCCCCCATCTCCATTGGCGTTCATAGTCCATCACAATCTGTTCATATTAAAGGTACCACTATTATTCCTAAGCATTTTAAGAGCTTTCTACTTTTCCCCTTCGCAAAACCACCCTCCTCCAGCAAAATATATAATAGATAAAATGGATCAAATACAGACATTTTCAGACCATTCAAAAATAATGGAAAAGAGCAAAGGAAACATGAAAAAAATGGGAGCTTAAAAGCAATTTCCAGATACTTTTGTTATGCATTCGTGAAATAAAACTGTGCAGCCTGAGACTAATGATATGGGAAAGAAACAGACCTATTAGGATGGAAAATTGTGTAGCTTGGCTCTAGAAGAGAAGTTTCACCTGTCATTATCACTAATCCCCTAGAGCCAGCATCCCAAGGAGCAAGAGCTCTCCCTGGCCTTCCTCATCTTCCTGCAGGGAGCCAGATGATCCAAAAAGCCACATGCAGCAATAAATTCCACGGCATCCTTCACGTAATTCTCTCTTTCTCACGTGCCCATGCCCACCTTATCATTGCCCTTCACATGGCAGTGCTGGGCAGTGAAGGACAAGAGAATAATTCAGCAAAACTTGCACTGAGAAACTCCCAGTGAGCGCCACATTAAGTTGCCACATTACAGAAATGAACTCCCTTTAAGCCCAAGAGCACGTCGCCTTGCAACAAAACCATTCAGCAACGTTATGGTTATGATACATTTTCATTGAACTATATTTTTTTAGGAAAAAACACGTGTTTCTCTCTGTGTTGGGCACTCCAGATCAGCAGGAAAAAGAAGAGGCTGGATCTGCCTGTTGTGTGACAACTGCTCAACACACCCAGTGCGGGTTTCAGCTGGAGACATCAAAACCAACTCACCCTCACGTTGTTCCCATCCTCTGTGATCTTTTACAGTGTCCTTCTCTCAGGGGCTCATGTTTTTGGACACAACCCGAGGTGCACCATGTGTGTAACACCAGGATTGTGATGTTTGGAACAGTGAGGTAGAACCACCCACCACCCTGGCTAAAATTCGGATTAATTAGGACCCCTCCAGTCTCTGTTTTCTAATGATTAAAGGCTTGAGGGAGCCTGCAGAGATGACACCTGTCAGCATGAGTTATCAAAATACATTAGCCACATATTTAGTGGGGGCTGGCTTGGTTTTTAACTAAAGAAAGCACTCAGTTTAATTCCAGCACTTTTAAGTACCATCAGCATAGTTCTTCAGTATCAGAAGTTATTACAAAGCTACAACCCCTTTTGAAAAGGGAAGACAGCAAGGCCAAATTAAACTGGCAGATTTGGAAATTCAAATTCCGTGGCAGTTCCAGTTATACACTACGCTTAGGTGAAAAAAAAAAAAAAAAGAAAAACATCCCTAATTCTATTTTAAGGGCTCATTTTCCACAAATGGCTGAGCTGTTTAAGTTAAAGTGAATAAATAACTAATGAGCCATTAAAGTCTATAAGACTGTATGGCCTCCAGGCACTGGTACCTGGATTCAGCCAATTATAGGCCCATAAGATAAGATGAAGACATCAGGTTGTTATTGGAATATGTAAAGGTTGAAGACACTGTTAATAAGTCACTACAGGATGTGATAAAATTGTTTAAACTGTTTAAAAACTCTCAATGTGCTTTGCTAGACATATTTTTACTGCTGGCTCTCCCTTCCCCGGAAAGTCTAATCCTTTCTTTGCACAGCCTTGAGAGCTACACTCTGCAATATTGCATTAATACCAAAAGGTGATTTGTTTCGACATTTCCATGTTTTTAGCACATACTCTGGAGGTTATGAAATATTAACGGTGGCAATTCCTCAACCATGGCATAGAGAGAATAGGAAGGAAAGGAAAGAAATTAGGAAATACTGTTTTTTTTAAAAAAAAATAACAAACCCGAAGCAACCATCCAAGAGGAGAGTCATAAATAGTGAAAGCTATATTTGCCTTTAAGCAATACCAATCTTATGGAAATTATTCTCACATAGCTCCTATATATCTATCCTTAACATTTTTCCAAGATGAAGAACTCAGCCTATTCATAATCAGGATTTTCTTGTGCTGAATCTGTTTATTAATCTTTAATTATTTTCCCCAACACAAGCACGTAAGAGTTGACTACAGAACCCAAATACATAAGGGGAAACATGAAAAATCACCCTGAACACATGGGCACCAATCCTATTGCAAAGATCTGTGGATACTCACCATTTTCATCCCACTGGTTTAAGTTTTCCAGGGAGAACTTTTGTTTGTCCTCTCACTGCTTCATCCCTGAGGCACCTTCCTATTTCCCTTCTTTTGAACCCTTCAGCAGGTTCAAGCTTGCCAAAAGCAGGCCTGGATAGACTTTTGACTTTCAGACTGATCATAACATTTTGGCACTTTCTCTGCTCTCTCTGAGCCTGCTACTCTCTATCCATCTGCTTTCCCTTGGCTTTACCTTGGAAGACTTTGGGGGTAGAGTCTGTCTTTTTTATTGTGTGTCTGTGCAGCACTTAGTGCAGCAGCATCCTGATCTCTCTCCAGGGTTCCTTGCTGTTCCTGGGCTTAACTAAGTGATATTAAAGCAAGGCATCAGGGGGGCTGTTAATGGGACAATTCACAGAGCTCAAGGTTAAGCATATGAATAAATATGTACAGAATAAGAGGCTGCCTGATGAAGGCTGAAACATTTCATTTGTTAAAGTCACAAAGCCTTTTAACACGAGAAAATTATCTCAGTGCAATTTTCTTTATGACTCTCTCTCCTATGACTTCAGTATCAGTTATTTAAAAAATGGTGATTCTGTCCTAAGAACTGCCATATAAACCCGTAGACCACAGTATATTTTTACAAGCATATTATAAACCTCCTGGACTGATCAAGGTTTCTGACAGGCACATTTATACATTTTCATTCCCCCTACTTTCTCTCATAAATGTGCTGAAGGTTAAAAGCACACAACATTGCTGGCATAGCCTTATTTCCCAGCAGCATAACTTGCATAAAGACGTATGTGATGCCCTGAACTAGGGAGCACCTCCCCTAATCCCCTCTTGTGCCCTCAGCAGAGCTTCAGGACACTGCTTCTGAATTATCACCTATGACTAATTCAGCTTCCCACTGTCACAGTTCTATTCTGCTTTGGCTTTAAGTCACCAAAGGGGAATAATCTTTCCTCTAACTTCTAGGATCAGATCCTCAGCTTGAGTAAGCCATTGTAATTCAAGTGACATCAGCAGCAATAAGGCCCATAATGTCAGTTTGGGGGCCAGCCTGGGCATCCTCAGGACAAATTAGCACAGTTGTTGTACCAAATCATATAACTCTGCCTCAGTGCTGCAGCATGAACTTCTTTATTTCCCATGCATGCACCCCTGATCACTTCTGCAAAGGCTGCCTAACTCCACATTTACTCCAGCTTGAAAATCTGGGATATCACAGTACAACAGAAATTCCAGGTCCCTGTGGGAATGTTTTACTGTTCAGAGCTGCATCTTGCCAAGAATATGTGACTGTTGATGCCACAGGTGGGAATGTAATGAAGCACTTCAGTAAGCAGCTCTTCATGGCTGAGCAAATGAAAGGCTTGGTGGAAATACTGCACAATATTCATCCCAAAGAAGCTTCATCGGTTGAATCTCCTGATTTTCTACCTGACCCTCTCATTAATGCCTTGTGGCAGTCCCTGACTTCACAGTGGTTTCTTTATGACACTGCAGTCTTTCCCTTAATGGCAAATCACCAGCCCTGGATTTGTTACAAACCCAAAGAAAAAAAGGAGTGGGGAAAAAAGACATGGTTGAAGTAACACAGCAAACCAAATAAGGAACCTGACAGTGTGAAAAACGTATTCCGAAGTACAGCAACCCTATCTCAGGCAATAAAGGGAGGCTGAAAGTTGGGGCATTTGACTACTTCCAAATTACTTTTGCATGAGCCCTGACTTCTTGTGTGTTAAAGATTGCTCAGAGTTGCAAATTAAATATTTCAGGAATTACAGATAATGGAGGCCCAACATCCTAATGGCACTTGGAACCATGACTATGTAATACAATCTCTTTTTTATTAAGGGAGATTATTTTCTTCTTTCTTGATTGTATTCCAGGTTATTTCTTTGTCTTTTATTTACTGTTACTTTTGTGCATGACAAGCACACTGTTAGCTACAGGCCAGGAACATCTTTTAGAACCTGCTTTGAACATCTGTATGCTTGTTGGCCTAAAACATATTGCTTTATAAGTCTCAAAGTATATTAAATACATATATGTGACAGGAAAAAAGTGCAGCTTGGGTTTGGGAGAGAATACTGGTGGGATGTATAAATTATTTCAAGATTATTAAAAATATTTTTGTGATGTAAAGGATAGATTACCCATAAGTTCTATTCAAGGGTGAGTTAGTTTTTATTATCATTTTTAAAAGGCTGCTTTCTTGGCTTACTACAAGCAGAGTAACATAAGTGGCACTTAATAACAATGTAGTAAAATGCATGCTTAATTTTCCCCAAGAAAAAGAAGAATTTTTTAGATTTGCAACTATTCAGATATTTAGAAATTAAAAGGCTGCAAAGTATAGTAGTATAGAGTGTAATCTATGATTTACCACCATCAAAAGAATGTAATGAGAGAACTACCTGGAAAGGCAAACTGAGCTGGGCAAAACTTTCCCATCTGGTATGGAAGTTAAAGAAGAGGAAATAAAATAATACCTATACTAAACACCATGTTGCAGATGAAGACCTCAAATTCTGCTTAAACTGTCATCCTGCTTTACTGGGGATGTGCTTGGATGAGGCACTGGAACATTGTCAGTTTTGGAGCGATCTACTAGTGTCTGAACAAGCCATCTGGATCTAGAATGTTCTAATCCTTCAGTCTCCAGCTCCAGAAGCTGAGTCCATACTTGGTGATGCTGCTTCACCTTCAGCTGAACCCCTGTGTTTGGAAGTTCCACAGCAGCTTTCATTTCAGGATCTCAGTGTACACAGAGCAGGACTTATGGGAGCAGGGACAGAACACTTCCCGTTCTGCAAAGGAGCCAAAAGAGATCAAACAATTTCTGAGAAACCACTCAGCAAATATTAGCCAGGAAGGAGTGAGGAAACAAACCCTCCCGTGCCAACCTGTGCCTGGGAGTCAAAGAGCTCTGGGAGCACTCAGAACTCCCATGTTTATGCTCCTGAGAGTACATTTTGCTGCTCAATGTGTCCATGGAGTGGGAGCTCCTATTTGCTGGATGAAATGCCCAAGCAGTGATTCTGTATTTATAATGATTCTGTCAAATTGAACCTTTCAGAATACCATGGGGAGAAAGGTCTTCAATTATTTGCAGCATAATCAGGAATGCCTGTCCTCAAATCCCTTACCTCTGGTGAGCAAGCAGCTGTATATTTTCAAAAACCCAGAGGAGCAGAAAAGAAAATGACAACAGATATATTCTCTTCAGATCTAAAGACATACTGAAAAGACTTTTTAAACCAACATTTTAATGCTATTTACTTTTTTTTTTTTTCTTTTAAGAGCTCTGAGAGAACTCTCAAAGGATAATTTATATTCCTGTGAACTCTGGGGTTTTTTTTTAACACATATAAAAAAATCTCCTCTGTGTTTTGATGTTTACCAGCCTGGGCAAGAGGTAAGCCTGGATCTGAACAGTGTGATGGATTGGTTTAGCTGTCTAGCTGGAGATAAAGGCCACTGAGGTGTTTCCTGTGCCACTGATACAGCACAAGGATCAATCTCATGCCCCAGTGCCCCTCCAGCCTTGGATGAGGATGGATGGCATTATGTGACAGCCTCATCCACCTGGATTCACTCGCTGAGGGCTTAGAAGGATGGGCCTTAGAAGGTCTGTGTCCCTCCAACCTTCTGTCCAGGTGGGCACACATTATCTGCACAGATCAGGGCCCAGCACATCTTACCCCAACAGTGCAGATTTAAAATCCTCTAATCTCCATTTTCTCATCCTTAATTAATGAGACTCCTCACTCATCAAAATAAATTGGACCCACAAGCTAAAATGTGGACACCAGGTTTTTCTCACCATATACAACTACAAATGTCCTTCCTCGAGCTAATGAACAAAACAGGGTCACAAAGATGTCACAGAGGAAATTCTTTTGTCCTCGGATTTGCTAAATTTGCTCAGATGGGACAAAAGGATCTGCCCATCCAGACATTTCTCCCCATGCTCTGTTAAGCAGAGCCATCTCACAACGGCAGAAAACATCATCCTTGAACTCAGCATCCATCAAAGGCAATTCACTGAGAGCTGGGCAATGTTGCACAGCCTCTAAATGCACTGAGCATTCCTTCTCTGGCAATTATATTTTACAACCACCTCACAGAAAGGTAAATCAAGACATACAGGGATTAAGACCAACAAAACACTGGTTTCTCAGCTGTTCTTGCTTTTTGGTGACACCAAGAAAACACCTCCTTTCTTATACCATTTTAAATTGTAGCTTCTGACTGATTTGCTTTACAATCCAGGAAGGAAGTGGGAGATGGATGTGAGACCTGAATCTGAGCTTCCACATGTAACTACAAAACTGATCTGGCTCCTAAAATAATATTACAAAGAGGTTTGGAAGGTCCTTTGAACTTGAAATAAAATAGATAAACCAAGGAGAAAAATTAATACACTTAAATTAAATATGGCAACAACAAATAAACCAGACAATTTGTTACACAGTATGGATGCTGAAGGAAAACACTGCATCCATTATTTCTTATCATTGCTCCAGGAAAGAAATTCACAGTGGAGGCAAAAAATGAAGTTAGCAATGATTTTTCACTCATGAACCTTTCTCCAGGGATGAGTTATAAAGGAAATATATGTTGCCTGGAAGAAGAGAGAAAGCAAGGATTATCTGTGTTTATATATTTAGCAAGACACTTGCACCCACACTTACACTGCTATAGGAAAACCATTAAACAGCCCTTTTACACTTTTTCTAATTTTTTCCTAATACATGAAAGAAATATGCAGCCAAGAAGTAGCAAAATATGATGTGAGCTGCTTCTGTGTTGGTTATATCTTATCTGGGGAATGTTGAACAGGAAGGCTCTCTAAATATCTGCTGGTTCACAGGGGAGCAATAACACTAACACAGATTATTTGTATAAAAATGTATGTGGGACAGGCTGAGACCTCAAAGACAAGTGAGCAGATGGGAAGACAGACAGCAGCTAAGAGGTGTGCCATAATCAGAGTAGGAGAAGTTTTCAAACACAGAGGGCTAGGGGAGGGGGTGCAATTAGAAAAGGTTAGAAGTGTTGATTTTAAAAAGTAGTTCAGAAATATCAAAGAGCAGGAAGCCAGGAATGACGACAGCGATAGCAGGCATGAGATCAAAGGTAATATTACATGAAGCCCAGCATCAAACATCACACAAAACAGCAGGTACTGAAGTGTAAATAATAAGTAAACAGAGAAAAGGCTGGTGGAAACAGGGAAAATGTGGAGTGAGCACTCTGCAGGGAGCAGAGCAGCCCAAATCCAGCAGCAGCCAGGGCAAAATGCTGCTGCCAGTCAATAAGTTTCCCCAGCTGTTCTGGGGAGGATTGGAGGGATTATGTTTGTTGTTTTATAAGTTCCATCACCAAATCAAACCTTAGAATCCTTGGGTGTGTTTGTCCACTACAAACAACAGTAAACCTTTTGCAGAGGCATTGAAATGAAGCAGAAATGTTTTCTGCCCCTGAAGGGGGTTTAACCAGGTGTGGATCAGAATCCTCAGTACTGACCAGTCCAGAGCCCTCCCAGCCTAATGCTGTGCTGGGGGGATCAGTGGCAGTGTATGTCCAGGTCCAGACAACCTGTAATCCTAATTCATCCAGGTGCATCACTAATTAAACCAAAGAAATGGGATTACCCATAGGATTAAGACCCAGCACACACTTAAGTAGCTGGTGGCACTGGAGCTGGTAAAATAAAGGCTCTGAGAGATCCCTTGACAGTGTCTTGACTCTCACCTGAACCTCTTTCAGGGGGTTGTTTGGGAAATATCCCATGTTGATTTATTGTTCATATAAATAAACAGAGATGGAGAGGACTGACACACTTCCAAAGTGGCAACAAAGAACAGAAAGGCAGGAAATGGTAAAGTACAGAAAAGCTGAGGTGTGGAAGCATATACATTACACATTTTAAAGGATATTCATGTTATTCCATGACAGTATAACAGCATTATGCCTTCTGGCTCATGTTGGTACTTTGGTTAAATCCCTTAAGTAGATTAGAAGGAATTACAGACACTACTGGACAAAAAAGCCCATAAAGACAGGTAGTGTGTGTGTACAGGATATATAGCTACCAACAAAGTGCTGGCATGGTACAGATATACATGAAGAAGTGGCTTACTTGGATTCGGGGTGGGAAAGTTAGGAAGAAAAATGGAGGCTTGGAATTCTAAAACTTGTTCCCTTCTGATGATTTGCATGCTCAGCTGCTCCTCATCCCTTTGGATAAATTTCGAGATAAATTCTTTCTCTCTTATAAAACAGTAACCCCCAGTCACTTACAGAAGGATTTTAGAAACCATCTTCATGCTGCTTTATTTCATATCTTCATATGTTGTAATATGTTATTTACACTTATTGAGTTCTATCCTATATCCACAATAAGCTGGAAAAGTCCCACTGAATCAAAAAGGTGGTGCTAATTCCTCTAAAGGTTCCTCTCATTTTTAAGCTATAGCTGATATTTTCACAAACTAAACAGATTACATTCTCCTGCATTTCTCTGTTCATAAGAAAGGCTTCAAAACATAACCCAGATCACTGCTATAATAAGCTGCAATAAAAATATAAAACCTGAACAGGTATTCATGTCCTCTTCAGAATCTTGGATATATGGATGGGTTTACCATAAAGCAATAAATGTTTTTTTGTTAGCATTCAAAAGAATGTTTGGTTGTTGCCTCCAGACATTTTTCAAGCAGTATTCAGTATTTATCAGACCTCCTCATGCTTCTCTAATTGGATTTTTGCCCATTTGAAATGCACAGCAACATTCTCCTCAGAACAATACATCCAGAAAGAACACACCTTGTTTAAAAATACATAAGTACATTTCTTGTTTGAGCACAGAAAAAAAAACAACATTTCAAATTCCTGAAGAAAAACTTCAAGGACATCAGAAGACCCAGGGCAGGCTGAGACTGACCCAGCAGAAGTGAGACCTGTGATAATTCCACTTTAATCCAGTTTTCTCCTACAATCACCTACTGCTTATTCTTGGTCGATAACTTTGTATTTTGAAATTCCTGAGACCTCTTTGCCAAACCCTGAAGTGTCTGTGCTCTCCAAGAAGCAGGAAAGCACCTGAAGTCCAAGGCAGCTGCTGAAAACACACAAACCACTGTCTGGTTCTTCAGGGGGGGTGCATCCATCCCACAAAACTGATAAAATATAGTCAATATTTTTCCAAAAGATAACACTGAGTTACAATTACACAGAAAAATGTACTGCCTGAAGTATTGTATGAAACAATGACTAAAGCAAGAGTAGCAGTGCAGTGTTTTATAGTGCACAGCAAAAATCTACACATATGAGAGAATTTTAAGGGCCACCAAAGAGACTGTAAACTCTGTAATGGTCTGTAGACATTTTCTGAGGGTTCCAGCTAAGACAGCATCTGTGAGATTTGGGGTAGAACCATAGAGAACTGCAAGGGAAAGGTGAACATTGGTGTGAATGGAGAACAAATGGGAGTATCTGGATGTGGAGGCATCACGGGGAGCACACAGCAGGTCTCAGAACAGCCTGTGTTCATGGCACTCAGACTCACAGCTCATCAGGGCTCCAAAAGGGTTAAAAATGCATGTTCAAGACCTGCAAATGGTCACCAGTGTAAAACAACGCCAGGAGACATGAGGGGACTTGGCAGCTGGTGCCTCCACATACCTTTAAAAATTAATAATAATTAAAAATAAAAATAAAAGTCGCTTAAAATGTTGTTTGTTGTTATTTAGGTATTCATCCACTCCTGTGTTCTGCCAGGGGTATTTGCTACGCTGTTGATAATCTGGTGCAGCAGTGCTGCCTACAGACATTATGAAAGAAGATCTGGATCAGGACTTTAATCCTTTTACTGATTACGACTCTTTTCTGATTTACTTGGATTAGTTATTCTGAAGATTTTTCCCCCGAAATGTCTCAATGCCTCTTGTTGCTGGATCCTTTGTGACCACTCCAGGACTGTCTGTCACTCACAGAACGAGCTCACGAAGTTTGCTGCCCGTGTACACACATACCTTTGTGGGAGAAGGCAAATATCATTTTTCCTTTCTTTTTTTTTCTCCTTAAAAAAGGGCAATTCCCTGGAATTTTGCAGTAATATGCCACAGTTTCACGTGAAGAGCTCAGCTGAGACTGTAATATAAGTGTCAGTCACTTGATTGGCAGCATGTGAGGAAGTGTGACTTTTTCTTCCTCACCCCAATGAAATTCTGAATGCAAATATATCTTTGAAAATAAACAGGGGTTTTTGTTGTTGTTGTTATTTGTGGGTTATGAGGTTTTTTAAAGATACCTGTTAGAATTCTGGACTTTTGGGAACTGGAATTCACAAAAAAACCCCATGTAAGAATAAATATCTGCCCCAAAAGCAGGGCTCTGGCACAGTTGTGAAAACTGTGCCCCTGGTAGTGGCTGCTGAGGACTTTGGGCCCCCAGTTACTCAGTGCACTGGCTGCCCAGGTAGTGAGGTGATGCTGGGATCTGGAAATCAAGCCTGACTTTCCTTGTATCTCATGTATTCCTGAGATGAACAGACCTTACATGTGTGTGGACCTAAGGCATGCACTGGTAATTCCTCAGTGTGGGAGGAACTGGATGAACAGAGACTCCAGAAATCCAGGTGATCCAACAGGTGGAGGGAGCAGCAAGGACTTGGGGCCAAACAGCTCTGCTGGGAGGAGTTAATCAATCAGACATGACAAGCTGGAATTTGACTCCATATGTGATGTTCAACTTAATTTCAAAAGTGTCCTGGTAGACACAGACCCACCCCATTTGCTCTAAGTAAGGTCAAGATTTAATCCCCAGGGTCAGGATTTTCAGAGGACAATAATTAGAGCTTATTCACACAACCTCTTCCCATTCCAGTTGTTACCTGAACCTCCCCATCTGCCAGCTGGTACCCTCGTGCTGGAGCTTGGTACCCCTTCTGACATTCCAGCTGAGATGTTTTTCCCACAAGGAGATGGTTTGGCTCCAACAGTTTTAAATGCCTTCAGAGCCCTGAAATATGTTTGTGGATATTCCTGACAGCCACTGAGCTGGAGGTTCTTAGGGGGAAGTAAGTGCCTGAAGTGATGAGGAGGAATGTGGGTGGGTAGCACCTCGGGGAAAGAGAGTGGGAAGGGAAGTCCTTAGGGAATGTGGCATCCAGCCCCCTTGGAACCTCACTAAGGTTTAAGGTAACATTTTTAGCCCCAGTTGAAAATGTCAGTCTAACGTGACATTCCAGGGTTTCCATTTCAGTTTTTCTGCTCATCCCTATGATCCTGAGAGTACGTGAGAAGCAACACGCAAATTGGGATAGCAGAAATTAATCACTCAGTTAAAATAAGTGCCTGAAATCCAGACCCTCTGAAATTAATATCCAAGTACTTTCACCAAGGGCAGGACTTCACTTACTGGATGTACTCTGGCACAGAGCCAGTGGCAGTAGATCAGTGTCAGGGTAGCTACAAGTGACTGCTCTGGCAGTGATGGAGCACAGGCACTTCCTATATTTTCATTTCCTTACTCCCATTAACACATGCAAATGATGTGCCTTTCTGTGTCTCTTTTGCTTTAACAACCTCCAGCTAATTCCCTGTTAACACAGATTTTTTTCAGGCATCCTCAGTAGACATTTACACAACCTTTTTTTTTTTTTTTTTAATGTTGAGGGAGCAGAAAGAGAGAGAAACAAGCAGTGATGGAGGGAGATGAAGAATGGCAGAGTAATGAAGCACAGGAATGAATACTGAAGGGCCTTATCCTTATATTAAGCACCTGCTCAGCAGTAATGGACTAAAACACTCAGTACAGAAACATCCAAACAGCAGAGGTGTCTGTAAACCCCTGAATACACTTGTCAGGTAATTCCCTGCTGAGTCACTTTGGTGGATGTATCCTTATAACTGTTCCAGAACAATGGCCTTTGCATATGCCACGACCATGTTTGGAACATATTTTCCAGGCATATGCCATTCAGGGGTGGTTGTTAAATGCTCCATCCCCAAACCATTATGCTCTCCTATATTGAGGTTTCACTGCAACAGGCAGCTGTTTGACAGGGAATAAGCTCCTGGGGCCAGCAGCAAATCAAATTAAATATATCTCCACAGAGCTATCATAGGGGGTTGCATGGCTTGATAGGCTGCATCAGGAGCAATAAACACACACAGGAAGAGCAAACCTGAGATAAATCAAGATAGACCAAATGAGCAAGCAGACAGACAAATCACCAGTGCCTCCATGGAAGTCATTAGGAGTTTCCAACAGGACCAGTATTTCAGCTGTCTATCTGTGGGCAGGAAGGTTTTAATCCTATAAAAGTCAGAGATTATCTAATTAGTGTTCTTTCCTCCCTCACTTTATAAGCTTGGTTATGGGGAATTATACTCACTGATATGCCTATAAGTTCACTGAGGGAAAAATAAAGAAGTGGAACATGATAATAGTTCAGACTCTGTTCAATGTCTATTCTAATATTTATTTTCCTTATATAAACCTGTAACCTGTAGGGGCTAAAGAAAGAAAAGGGCTTAATTACCTCAAGGAACAGACCCAAACATGTATTCATCTCAAACACTGGCATATTGTCATTAAGAACTTTTTTACAAACAAGACAATATGAATGTTTTCTTTTCTCCTTCCTTTCTCTTCTGTGTGCATCAAAAAATATCAAAGGCTGGTAAAGACACTCTGCACTAGGGGGGCAGGAGAAACAGCAAGAGAGGTGTCAATATAGTGAATAAATTCCTCTTAATTAACAAATTTCATTACATTAACAATGCTGTGGAAGTGAGTACTTCAGGGAAGTCCAAAGTGCTCATATGATATTTTACTTCAATATATTCTATATAAAAAACCTGCTCTTTCAATAGTCCCTTTCTCAGCCACTTGTGTCAGCCTGAATAGACTCAAATCCTCAGAATTATTTCCTTCTGGAAAAGAAATGATAAATCTGTGTAGCAGCCAGGACAGCCTTGTTCTGTTTTAAAAGCTTTCACTCCTACATCATTCATCCTGTTAAGGCTCTCTCTCACCTAACCCTGCACAGGCTCCTGATCCATCTGTGTAACTGGAGTCTACAACACTACATTTTTTTTTGTTTTATGTTTTTTTCTGAGTGATCTTATCCAAATCAGATGCACATTGAAAAACAGAAATACAGCTATGCTGCTCTGACTCACAGAATAATTTCTTATCACCAAATACCTTTGTTTTTCCACCACAGATCTGTCAAGCATCTCTCCACAGGCTGTTTGGGAAAAGGGAAGACAAAAGCAGTGGACAGCTGTCCCTAATTAGGTTAGTCTGGTATTATTTTAAAAATACTGTATGTTCATTGTTGAATTAGTCCATTCAGCTTGAAAGTTCCTCTGCAACTCTGACACCACCAGAACGTTGTTGGCAAACATTTTCAGCAGGGAGAAAAGCCTTCGACACTTCTGTCAGAACAAAGTTAGGAAGGGCAGGTATCATTGTGCTCAGCTGTGTATTATCACTAGTTCACAAAGATGCTTTAGCAGCTTCTCCCCCTCAGTGCTCTGGTGATAAAACTGGGAGATAATCACACTCCTGTGAAAGATGGACAAATCCGTCCTGATTTTAAGCCTCTGAAATTCTTTGCTTGCACAGGCTCAGGGGAAATGGAACCAGGCAGGTAAATTCTTTGAAGCATTTAGCTGTACCCAACATGCTCCACTGCTTGGTGTTGCAGGGGTTGAGAAAGAATTTCCTCTCCAGCTGTGTCCCTGACACCCAGAGCAGGATGCAGCACTGGGAACTTCATCTGGGTGCAAACAAACTGTCCCCTGCAACATCAGTCCTGCTGCTGGTCAGCAAAATAAACAGGGGGGATGAGGAAAGGGGAGGGACCTGAACCAAAGGAAAGTAGGAAGGAGAGAGGTGGTGTAAGATTGTCAGTGGAAGCTGAAAATCACCCAGCTGATGTTCACCCACGGAGCTGAATTTCGCTGGGGGGTAAAGCTTGGGATAAGAGTGGCTGGAGAGCAGCCCTACAGAAAGGGATGTGGAGGTGCTGGTCTGCAGGAGGCTCAGTGAGTCAGCAGAGTGTCCTGACAGCCTCAAGAGGGCAAATCCCATCCTGGGGGGCAGCAAACACAGTAGAAAAAGCTGGGCAAAAAGGTGGTTATTTGTCACCCAGAGAAGATGTGGCTGCCCAACCCCTGGAAGTGTCCAAGGCCAGGTTGGACAGGGCTTGGAGCAACCTGGGATAGGGAACGGTGTCCCTGCCCGTGGCTGGGGGTGGAATGGGTGACCTTTAAGGTTCCTCCAATCTAAACCATCATGTGATTCTACAATCCCATATTTTCTCCAAGACCCTGAAGCCCTATCCCCAATCCAGGCTTTCACAGGCACAGTGGGTTTTTTTTCCCATAGTTTCTGTGTCAAGCAAGAGACAGCTGAGCCCAAACCATGAACCTGTCAAGTGTAGACTGCAGACAACAGGCAGAAACTCCACTTTGCACAAATAATGTGCTACAAAAGCCCAGGCTGGGATCTACTTCAGCCATCTCACGTTGGGCTCTGGAGCTGAGCAGGATATTCCTGTCAGGCTCAGCTCTGGGGATCCCCCCACTCCTGACAAAATCCCATGCTCCAGGGAGGCTGGAGTGTTGTCCCATAAATAAAGCAGAGAGCTGCAGATTTCGAGTAGGAGATCAAAGATCTCTGGTGTAAAATGTATTTCAAACGCAGAACTATCTGAAGTTTGGGTAGAACTCAGAAGATGATTATTCAAAAATCCAATTAAAACTTTATCCTTTGCCTAAAGCCATTCTCTTAACTCTAACATAAGTCGTTAGGAGAACTTTACTTGCAGTGAGAATATGAAATTTCAAGCCCATCTTGTCAGGAGAATATTCTTTGAACAAAAACCCACAACAATATTTATTTAAAAAATGTAAGCAAACATACCTTAAATATTTAAATTGCATTTTAAATACTGTTCTGGAACATAAAGTCTAAGTGTATTCTTATATACAGACTGTAATAACGTAATGATTTTTTCACTATTTAAAGTTCTTGCATCATTTCCCTTTTTTCTTTTGGTAATTAAGCAGAAACAACCAGGGTCATTTTAGTTCTGTGTCTTCCCCTTCCTCCACCATTCCCCCATTCCAAGTTCTGACTCTGGTTAAGATTCAGTAAATGATTCAACCTAACCCCCAGTAATTGGGTTAATGAGTTCTCTGGTTTAAAAGTCACATTTGGGTGAGAACTTAGCATATCTTTTTTGGCACATGAATTGCCTTAATTTTGCTTTGTCCTTCCCTTTCTTTCAAAAAAAAAGAGCCTATTAGTTTAAACAATTTAGTAAAAGTTGCTTATTTGACTGCCATTTCTTAAAAATGGAAGCAGAATGTCTTTTATTTTCTCACAATCTGACCCCATCCCTGCCTAGTTTATCTCTTTCATCCACTTGTTGCAGGTGCTGCCTTTCAGAGATTTTGATTTTTGATTCAGCCCACAATTAAGAGATGATAAAGAGGAAGAGATGGATATTGATTCATATTATATGTAATATAAAAAAGCCACACAACCTTCTGTTTTTCAATAGTGACCTGTTGCAGGGAGCTAATGTATCCTGCAGGGAGTTATGGCATCTCCAGAAACAGCCAGATGGAAAAGGAATGCAGCTCCTTTGAAAAAAAAAAAAATCAACATAAAAATCTGTATTTGCACATGTTCATTACAGTCTTGGTAGCAGATCTGGAGTTTGCATTTGTCACTGTGACCAAACAATCAACACAATCCAAATCCCACTTTTTAAGAAAACAAATCTCCCCTTGACTTCAACAATGGCAGCACTTGAACAAAAGCAGCAGATCCCGGCATTTAGCAAACAGGGATTAACAGGGAATTTCTGAGCTTCTTTCAGCAGCCTGCACAGCCAGCAAGCCTCTGGAGCTCCCACCAGACTTCCATGCCTGTGGATAACAAGGGAAAAGTCGGCTGAAATGCCAGGAGCTGTTCTGCCAGCCCTGCCCCGCTGAGGGAATTAGGGAACCTCAGGAAACTGGCCCAAGCTCTTCCCAGGAGGAGCAGCTAAATGAGTAGGTTGGTAGTGAATCCAATGAGCCACTGAACCATCACAGCTTCAGCAGGGCTGGACATGAGTTTGTGAACTGCCCTCTCCTGCAGGGCTTGTCAGGTGGGAACAGCTCCCTGGCACTGCCACAAATCCTCCCTGCTGAAAACAGGGACTGAGGACAGAATCCCACGTTTAACTGTCCTCTGGCTTTCAGCCACAATCCCAGTATGAGGTTTAATAACTTATCCAGCTGTCAGATTACATTTTGCTGTATCTCAGCATTCTCCAAGCACTGATCAGCGCTGGTACAGATTTATTTCAAGAGCAATGAGTATGCATTCTGTTCCTAAATAATGTGGCAACAAGTGTTGTTTTTTTTTTTCTGAACAATTCTGGGTATCCTCAATACAAAACAAAACCTAAGCCTGACTAAAAACCCAGCCCACTTTAATTCCTTAACTATAAGCATCAAGCTTGGAACTGACACATCAAGAAAATTCAGCTTTCCCCATAACCTGTGGATCGTGTAGTTGATGCCTTAATGGCAGATTTATGGCAGCTGCATGTGGAAAAACACCGATCCTAAAACTGTAAGTTGAGGAAATGCAGAAACACATCTGAACAGGCTCATGACATGGTGCTTCCCTTTAGGTCCATTTATGAGTCTTTTTTGAGGGTAGCTCCTCAACAGTGCTGAACATTTATACAACATCCCCAGGGGTCACACCCTTGCTTGAGAAATGTTTGGGTTCAAATTTCTTGAAAAATTCAAATGCTTTTGGAAGCAGTAAAAAAACAGACAATAAATGTGATGGTTTATCCTTTATTTTCTAAAGGAAATAATTCTAAATATGTGTTAACTGCTCCTGGCATGCTGACCATAAAACCCTGATCTCTCCCTTCCTAGGGGTTTCCTTATCCAGAGGCTGAAGAATCAGACTACCTTAACCTTAATCTATCTGGTTCAACAGACCTTTGTCCCCATTTCCCCAAGGAGGAATTCCCACTGGAGGCATGTTTTGTAGCTTATGACAGTCAGTAACTAAAATAAACTACAGTGATATACAAGGAAAATTTGTTCTGCTTCAAGTAGCACTTACTCCTTTCTTTTAACAAGACTTTGTGGTGGCTCAGCATCTGCAAATAAACTGAATATCCCCCAGTCAAGCAATATTTCCTCATTGCTCATCCAGGGCACGTGGAGAGCACGGATCCTACTCAACTCCATACAACGTGCTCAAAGAGAGACCCTACTCCTGTGACAAGAGAAATGGCCTAAATTGATCATAAACAAACCTAAATGACAAAGTAACATAATTTCTATTGATTTGCTTTCAAAAGCAGGATGCAGCTGTGGAACTGAGGTGCTTTTATATGCTGCACCTTCCAGCACAGCAGCTCCCACTGCTTACTGAGGAGCGAGCCTGAAACCAGCCTCCTCTTTTCCTTCTGGGCACACGGTAACAGAAGGTGCTCTGTAACATCATGTACCTGCTCCTCAGAAATGGCACTGCAAATGGCACACACTGAGAGGGAGAAAAAGGAACTGGACTTCTCTCTTCTTTCTGAGCTGTGAAGACTCCCTTTGATACTCTCTGATCCTCCCAGTGACAGTTATTGTCCCAGGAAGTGGTACAGATGGCAAATATTTATTTTTTTCTCTTCGGCATCCTTCATGCTGAAATCACGCTTTAGTAGAAAGTTGGAAAACCCAAGCACTGCCATACAGCTAAGAATCAATGGCCAATGAAAGAAAAATAATAGCATTTATCAGCTGATGGCTTTTATGAGCAGCCTGTCCCACTCTCATCTTCAAATGATTCGTTTGCACTTAAATCCGTGCTGTGACTCTGGTGCAGAAATCACTGCAGGGATTTTTGGCCTCACATTGCTCTAATTTATCAATATAAGAGATGAATTGATCTCAGAGAGCAAAACACAACCAATAACCCAAACCATAACAACTGTTGAAAAGGAAACAACTCTGCAGGTGCTGGAGTTCTGATGGAGACCAGATGTCATGTAACAAATGTACCCGTCCAGAACAGCTCCAGGAAGATGCTTTGTCTGTCATCTCCTTGCCAGCCCCACATCACAAGCCCTTGGAATAGCTCCTGGGAAGAGCATCAGATTAAACTGACTGCAAAGCAGGAGTGACTGGGTAATTCAAGGTCTAGAGGAACGTGGCATGTGCATGAGGTGAGGGGAGCAGGGACAGACCTGCCTGTGACCCACCAACTAAACCACTGGGTCAGCAGCTGAGCAACCAGTCCTGGAACCACAGGGTGCAGGTCTGAACTGGAGAGAAACTCCCATGGCTGCTTTGCCATAGCCAAATGCCAGCAGTCCTCCTGATTTTAAGATTGGTAGGAAGAAAAAGAAGAGCTGTGCCTGCTGCCCATAAGCTGAGGGCAGGGCTGGGTTTCTGCCCGTGTCAGATCCAACAGCCAGAGGGGAACAGTTGGGGAACAACTCAAGTGTTAACGAAGCATGAGCAGCTTTGCTTTTTCTTCCTTATAAGCTACAATCACTTCATGTCACTGAACCAATTCTCATACAATTGTCTGGGGCTCCAAGTGGAAAAAACTCATTATCCTTCGAGTCCAGCTGTTAAGAATATGGGATTATGTTGTATTTCCATCTGCAACAGAGCAGAAGTGTTGGCTCTTTTTGAACTGTGGCCAGGAGGATGCACATTTAATTGCCCTCAGAGCTCCTCCTGCTTCAAAATAAAACTGTCTTTCAAAATCATTGCATTTTCAGAACCCTTTGACTTGAAGTAAATGACCAGGTTTCCTCAAACTTGAAGAGCTTCATGTAACAAAGAGAGAGGGTTGTCTTTCTCTATTCCTCCCAGCCCAGAAAGGCTGGTACATGTTTATATAAGCAGCTAAGTTTCACCTTGAAACCTGAATTCTAAGGCAGTTCTAGAAAATCCAAAAGCAGAACAAAGCCATCCTCTGATCACTGAAAAAGAGGAGTGTCCTGTAGTGATTGTGTGGTGAAAATTTCTGTACCAACTCAGTGTTATTTCACATTAAAAAATTTGACAAGCAAAATGCACATGCCACAGAGAAAAGTGATGTGGGAGTAGTTTGGTGTGATATTCTGATACAGGTCTGACATTCTCAACTGTAAATAGCTACTTTTTAGGAAGCTTTTCATACTAAGGTGCTAAATACACACACACACACACACTCTGTATATTCCCTAATGTTCATGTTCCAGGACCAAAAGTTGCACACAAATTTTAGAAGGAACTTAGACAGAATTCTAACAATGCCTTAAAAATGTGGGGTTTGCAATAGAAGTGGCAACCAGGTTCATGTAATAATAAATAAAAATGCCAGGAGAAGATGCTCTAATTAATCCAAACCATTATACACATTTGACTGTGCCCTGCCTCTTTTCCAGCCTGAACTCTCCTCTGGACATGCAATTGTTCAATACCTGTGCTCAACTTCCAGCATTTTTTGAGGGTAAAGCCCAGACTTCAATATGAAGCACTAAACAGACTCTACTTACATGTTGTTGTGCAGAAAACTTACCATAACTCCTGATCCAAGAGCAAAAACTGACAGTCACTCTGAAGTTACTGCCTCAGGTTGGCCAGGTTGGAGTTGCCTGTTCGAAGTCTCTGACTAAAAGTTCCCAGTGGGTTTGAGTGTTTAATCCTTAGTTCCCCTCATGAATAAAGTGTTCCCTAATGCACACTCAGCAAGATATCCAGAGAAGGTGCAAAAAACCCAAACCAAGACCAACTTATATTTACTCCACCACCACAGTTCAAGAGGAACTCAACTTTTCTTTAGTGGTTTTGGCAACCGGACACATTTTGTTTACCAGGGGATGATACTTCTTTGGTATTTCTTTTAATCCTATAAAAATTAATAAACTAACTCTGTATAAGAAAGATGCTGACTTTTGAACTATTCTTTAAAACATACTGAAGGCTACATGGCATAGAGAGTTGTCACTGTTAATGTGACATCCCTGCCACTGATGGCCAGATGCTGCCTCTGCTCTCAAGGGAATAACAGGCAGTGAATATATTCTTGTCCTTTAACTACTGCTGTTAAAAATCCACCATGAACAGAAATCCCTGGAAGCTGCTCCCAGAACAGGTTACAAGTGTGGAGGATGGAATTTGTTTCTAACAATGACTATGAAAATAGTGTCTCCAATTAACTAACTTCATTCCAGGAGAAAATTGGACACTTACAGATTTCTTCACTTCTGTTTTCATACACGCAAACACTCCATTACTTTTGAATCCTCTGTGTAATTCTTTTCTTGAAAACAGGACTGGAATTGGACCAGAATAAATCAGATATTACAAATCAGCATGAAATCCTTTTAAAATGGGCCTTCTACTGTGGTGAAACTGTTATCAAGAAGGGCCACTAAGTGAGGGGAAATGTTGAAATACAGCCAGACATGATTTAGTGAGAAAGTCTCTTTTATTGATTTACAGGTCACACCTACCCCTTTATTAAAAAAGCTCTTTGTTAACTCAAAACATTATCAGAGCCAAAGTATAACATACATATTTAGAAACTTCTCAGTTGATCCCCAAGTATCAGTCTCTCTTGTTCTCCTCTCCTGTTTGAACACTTCCTTATTGCTCAGCATATTTTAGCAGCCAGAAAATGGAAATACAACACAACATACTTCCAGCACTGAGAGATCCTGGGTTTTGAACATTAATGCAAGGCTTTTCCATGCTTCAGCAAAGCAAGGATTCAGTGAGATTTTTAGTGCATTTGAAAAAAAGAAAATACCTAAAAAGGTTTTACATGAGACTTTTCTAAGGGTGAAAAAGATAGATATTACAGAAATAAAATTGCAGATTAAGGTTTTGAATAACAATTTACCTTCATTCAGTCCTTTCCAGGTACTTGTGTACTGAACAATCTACAGCAGCATTATGACAGAGTGCAGCTCCTTACAGGACAGTTTATACAGGTTTATTACCAACAGAATAATGCTTGGCTCAAGTATTGTCCATTCAATTACTGCTGAGTTGTAACTGATTAAGAGAATTTTACTCACCCTTTACTACACACCTCCAACCCACCTGCACATAAACAGATGTCTGGAACTTGCAGAGCCAGTCAGGTTTTGAATATATGGCCACAGAAGCAAGACAACTGACCATCCAGATATGTAGTGTGCTGGGCAAATTTGCTTTACAACACATTCTCATTTAAATACAGGCACTGCAGATTCTTACAGCTCTTTATAGGTGAGGAACACTCGTTCTTAGCTTTCAGAATTTTTAATTAAAGTTTGCTATTTTGCTGGAATTGGGACACCAAGGCAAGCACCTGCTCCGAGGCTTTGATGTGTTTGGTGCCCAGGTAAGCTGCACTGTTGCTGGCTGTGTCCTCCAGGAAATACCTGTAGTTCACCATCATGCCACAGGAAGCCCCAATGCCCCGAGGGCTCGTGTCCCCCATCCAGTTTATCCGCCACAGCACGGAGCCGTTCTGGAGATGGAAGTTTGCCACTGGATTAAGGGCATAACCACGGTGTTTCTCTCCATACAAGTACCAGGCACAGAGTCTCATCAGTGGGGGATTCAGCACCTCGACTAATTTATCTGATCTCACCCACTCGTTGTTGTTTAAGAGTTTCTTCAGTGTCTCAGTGGAAGAGTCTCCCGTGATCGCAGAGATTTCTTGCCATTCGGACTCTGTAAAAAGTTCATTTCTTCCCTGTTCTTTTGTCTGGGGGGAGAGGAGGCCAACAAGCCATTTTGTGAATCCTGGGATGGGTGAGAGAGTAGAAAAAACTTTTATCTGAGGAAGTTCTTTCTGCAGACGAAAGGAGAGAAAAAAAAAAATCATGAGTTTTGTCACGACTGACACAGGGAAGTTTGAGTGAAAGAACAGCTTCAAGTCAAGGGAAAACCAGGGATTCTGACAAGGAACTGACTCACACAGACACAAAAAAGAGGTGAAAAATCACCCTGCCAGTACCAGGTTAGTGAGCAGAAAGCACTCCAGAGCATGAAGAAAACTTTAACACTGACTGAATTACAGTCCTCACACCCAATCTATATAAAAGTACTTATGCAGTACTTACTAACCCTGAGCTCTGGTATCATTTTATAGGCAGAAATAAACAAATAGAATCACAGGCCATAAAGAAGTTATTCTAAGGAATATTTTTTTAAATAAACACACAAGTTTTTAAAACCTTTTAAATGCCATTTATTTTTTATATGTAACTATTTTCTTTAAATCAAGGGCAGTTTACTACTTCAGTCTACTGTAAAATGAGGGGAGGTACTATTTTTAGATTTTTATGGAAAGAAGCATTTCCTGAAATTTTGAATTAAGTTCTTTATACAAGGCAGATACTTTTCATGATAGTCCTTAAAAATAGCAAGATAAGAGATACATACTTGCAGTAACAAAAAACATTCACACAGTTCTTGTTTTAACAAAGAGAAACTTCTGCTGTACCCCTCCTAATTTATGATTAAAACCTATAAACTATGTAATTAAAACCTGTAACCATGTAACATGAAGCAAAACATACATAAGGAGAGCTGTGTGTCAGTTTTGGGGCACATCAACATGAAGAACATCCTGTCACTTGGAACACTTGGAATTAACAAAAATTACATCAGCACTTGGAATTAGTAAAAATTACATTAATCAACCCTTCTAAAGGAGTGGGGGGCAAAGGAACAGAGGGAAGACAGAGCTGAACTGAAACCACTACAGTGTTGGTTTAATTACTGCTCATACAGGAGGAAGTGGTGAGAACCAAGACATTCATCAACATTACAGAGGCATCTTAATGTCAACAGAAAATTGTCTTTAAATGACTACAAATTGCACTTTTTGTGCTTTGAGGATTACTGAGATAAGCATTAAAAAGCCATCAGGGCTCAGATGGTGCCTCCTCAGCACGTTAATGGCTCTGGCAGGGACAGGTTGTCTGAGCTGCTCCTGCACCGTGGCATCCTCAGGTTCCCTGTGCTCACACGGCTGCCACCTGCTCTCTGCTCCAGGAGGATGCAGAGCCTGGGAATTCTGCTCTAGGAGGATGCAGGAGCCAGGGAATGCTGGCCTGGCTCACCTCAGGCTGGAGACAAGCACCTTTCCTAACAACTTCCATAGCTGGTATTCACAATATCTTTTCCCTGAGCTGAAGCTCTGATTGTTATATAGACATGTAAGCTGAAGAATCCTTCTTTTGGGAGCAGGCAGGAACAAGAAAAGCAGATCAAGTTACAAACAAACACCCCATTTTATCTCCTCAAAGAATCAAATAAAGAAAAAAAGCAAATTATTTCCTAAAAACACTAATTTCTGTATCTTATTGAACAAATCAGAGCACTCAGGAGATCCTAACTGGATCAATAGTCACAACTGCTACAGCTTCCAGAGTCAGGGAGTGCAATACCAGGAAAGCAGTAGAAACTAGGAAAGCAGGAACTTTTTTCAAGTTTCCACTAAAGGATATGATGATATTTTATATTTAAGAGTAATTCTGAAACTGATGTCCTTAACATGATCTGTGAAACACAACTATCAGGTTTCCTTGCATGTGTATTTCATAAAATAAAAAGTTCATTTACAGACATCTCTTACACATCTTCCTACAATTTTAGGGAATACAACATTTATAAAAAAAATGAGTTTATTAGGGTTGTGCTCTTACTGTAGACTACGGATACTAGAGGCACAGATACAGAAAGTATGTTTTAATTAAAAGAATGTTTCTTAGAGTAGACAGTTTAGACTCTTTGGAAAAAGTTCTCCCTTTGCTTTTGAAAAAGAGCAATGACACAGTAAATTAAAAAAAAATATATCTGGAGGCAGAAAAAGGGAAAAAATAAGAACAGAATAAAGCAACTCCAAACTTCAAACATGTTTTCCTTCTGAGCCCTGTCCTAAATACTTCCCCATGGATATAAACACTGTTTATCCACAAATCAATTCAAAGTAACTTTATAGAATTTTAATACAGAATCAAATGCACTCACTACATCTTCCTCTGGTCACCTTTCATTCACCTCTTTGTGTTTCTTAATCAAGAAGCACACCTAATCATCACCTCTGGAGTGCACTTTTCTTTCAAGCAGCAGGATTTTCATTAGCCCTGCAGAGGAGAGCTCTGCCCATGGACCCCCTTGTCATATACACCTTCCTGGACTCAACACTGCTACACAAAACCATGGATCTCCTGGAGAAGGAGGAAGAAGAAGCAAATTTTTAAAGGCCACTTCTAAACTTGAAGGTGTTTGTTCCTGGAGAAAGAGCAGAGGGCTTTCAGTTCTGTCAAGTCAGTGAGGAGCAGCATCACCTTCACTGCCCCAGCAGCGCCCTGAGGGCTGAGCTGTGCTGACTCTGCTGGGACTGGACACAGCTGAGCTGCTGAGACACTTTGCTGTCCCATAATGTGACCTCCTGCATGTCAGCTGGAAGAATTGCTGCCCAGAATGGAGGTCACAACTCCCTTCTGAAGATTCAGTGACCCAGGAGCCTCCTGCCTGTCCACACAATAATGATGGATGAGATCTCAGTGACCACCTCAGATGTGATGGACCTGCAGAGGAACCTCAGAGCACAGAAACACAAACCCATCATCTATATAATGAGAAGTGCCCTTTTCATGTCCCATCCTGAAGCAGCAGCCAGCTCCCCTCAAAGACACTGGCCTTCAAAATGGGGGTTCACTCTTCTTCATTTCTTTAGTGCCTTAAAGTTCCTCTTCAGTTCATAATACAGAGAGCACAAGACAGAGGAATAAATGGGTAAAAGTTTTCAAATTAATGACCTATTGTGACAAATCCTTCATGTGCTGCAAGAGGGGCTACAGATGTTACTGTTGTGCAGTGGGGATGAAAAAGGGAAAAAAAAAACATAGAGAAAAAGAAAAAATTGTTAGAGGCTATTTCCTCCAGGCAAGGATTTGAGGAATACAGAATGTGTTTCTTTTTGACCCAAAGATAGGATTACACTCCTTAAAGGTTTGCCTTTTTTTCCTAACTATATCACTTATCCTATAAAAGATAGTGCCTTTGAGAACACACTGCTTAGGTCTCTTTCATGATTTCTTCACAGATATTTAGGGTTAAAACCTGAGAGGGGAAGAAGGAAGGTAATGCTGAAATTTGAGAAGCAGAAATTCTTCTTTCAGGCCAAAGGAAAAACTGACTGGACCAAGAGAAAAGGCTGCTTAGCACAGAGTCTGAATCTCTTCTACACTCTCTGCTAAGAAAGCAGTGCTTGAAAATACTATTTTGCCACTGAGCAGAGCTCACAAACTGAGTTTTCCACACAGGAGCTGAGCTTTGTCCATGGCTCCCATAAAGCAACAATCCCAATCTCATCTCCCAGCTTGCAAAGCCCAGAGGGCACCTGAGCACCACCCACAGTGACAAAAGTGAGAATGAATGATTTCTTCCCCTATCTGTGTGTTAATAATAACCACTGCAAAGTTCCTAATTCAATAACTGACACTGAATCCTGCTGGTGTTGACTCCTCTTTGTTCATCATCCCTTTAAGGAGTGACATGTTCAGCAAGACAACCCAAAATATTTAACAGGAAGACAGTAGCTCCTCCTTTATTAATAAATACAAATTGGGAAATTATGCACATTTTTTTTACTTCTTAGGACAGGTAAGATGTGGGAAAGTGACCCCATTTTGAAGCTACAGTACAAAGTACCACATATCTGATAAATGCTTGAGTTTAGGAGCTTATCTGGGGCGGACATTTCTTGTGGAAAAATAAATAAATGCAGCCGAGTGTGCACATTTATGTTGTTGCTAAATTGATGTGCTAATTTCTAAGGCTATTGTGGAAATCCATTAATGTTTACTTTCCTGTCAGAAACCCCCACACCATTAAGTAACAGCTGCTAATTTTGGTTTGGGGTAGATTTCTGTGTTTGATTGTCTTTTTTTCTAGGCTTTTTTTCCATTGCAGAACAGCACAGATTTCTCCTGTTATCCATATCTCATCTGAAACTGTCTTGCACTCTGAAAGCTGTAGTCCAAGGTCACATTTTTCATCAATGAAAGCAAAGCCTGTTTTGGAAATTATGATCTCCCCAGGTCACCTAGATCAAATTAAGGTAGCAATTATCAACAGCCCAAGCAGAAAGCTAAAATCTGCCACCAATTGTTAAGCATTCTATTGAGTCACACAGCAGCTATCAGTTTTCTCCCCCAAATGCCACAGGCTATAAAATCTTAAGCAGTTTTCTCAAAGGCTTCACCACAGTTATCTGTGCCTGTCATCTGCAGACTGAATTGCCATGATGTACCTTCTGCAGAGCTCCAGAGTGTTCAGAGTGGCTATAAACACATTCTGAATTAAATGTCTGCCTAATGAGCAATCTAATTGTCTCCACCTTCACCAGCACCTCTCAGCCTGCTAGAAACAACCTGCCTGCTCCTCTTCCAGCACCCAGTTTGGGGTCGGTTTGTTTGTTTTCTTGTAGTCTTCTGAAATAGTTTCAAAATCCAATTCGTTTCTGGGAACGACACAAGCTTGAATTTTAGAAACACCAGAGATTATTTTTGTTGTCTGCTCCCTGCTTTATATACATTAATATAACCAAGGGAGCACACACAGAATGCCTACACAGCCCATTCTCAGATTTGTACAGGGAGAACTGGGACCAAAGTGGTATCAGTGGAGTAATGAATTCATCCCAAAAAAATGCAAACGGGATATGCTCAGATAACAACAGAAGCCTGTATATAAAACCCTTCTATATTACTTGTGTAGCAAACTTTTGTAAAGAAACTACCAAAACCAGAACAATCTGCTCCTGAGAGCAGCCCACTTTCTCCCAGGATGCCCTTTGTATGAGACACCAGCTACGTCCTTCAGGTCCTGCTCTGATTTCCAGTATATCCCTCCCCTTCACACAAATACACATAGCAACACCTGTGGCAAATTCCAAATCATCATGTCTAGGTAGAGATTAAGGATCCAAACTGCAAACTGTGCACATTTAAAGAGAGGAAACTGAGGACCCATTTCAACTTCATCCATCCTCCACCTGCTTAAATTAATGAGACACAAAAGCAGGGGCATTTAACCTGTACACAGTGCCCCAAACTAACAGTGCTCAACACTGGGGGTTAAAATCCTTCCCAGAGCCTCCATTGCTGCAGTTTTCCCAACAATCCTAATAAAAACCCATTTGCAAGGAATACTCTCACGAGGGAACCAGCAGGTGACATTCTCTGAAGGTGAGAAGTGCTGCCCTGTTCAAGTTTAGCAGAGCATGTGACCACCTCGGGCAAATCAGCAAGAAGATTTCTAAAAAATTAAGCTCTATTTTAATTGTCCATTAATCAGATTTTAAGGAAGAGGGTGCTAGCTGAATTTACAGCCATAATTCTGTAGTTTAGATACCTGTTAGATCAGTGTTTCAGCACAGTTTTTTAACATTCTTGTCAAATGAAGGCTTCAGGGGTGGAAGCAGAGTGGCTGTTAACACACTTCTAACTTGTGCATGTCTTTTTCTGACCTAATGATACACATTCATGACTAGTCCAATCTGGAGTTTTCCTTATGAAGAATGACAGCTGAGATCTCAGTTTTGAGGTTACAGTGGGACTTAGAAGTGTCAGAGCAGGTTACGTTGAGGCAAAGTCAGATAAAGGACTTTTACTAGAGAATAAAAGAAATTATAAGAGTTTGCAAAGCCTTGGGAAAAAAATGAATCCAATAGAATTCTGCAGAGCAAACAGATGTCCCCAAAAGTTAACTCAATTGGCAAGTTATAAAAGTGTATTAATCATCAACAACTCAAACACGATGGGAAACAAAATCCTCAACCCCTTCAAATGGTCTCCTCTTCCCAAAGGATTTTATTACCAGTTAAATCAAAGACAGCCTCAACTTCTGTAACCTGGAACACTCAGTGATTTAGCAGCACTTTAAAAAGAGATTTGTTTATTGCAAAGCCATGAAAAGGTTACATAGAAAATCCTCTTCCTATCAGAGACCTCACCCATCTATTTTTGCAAAGGCTGCTGGAAGCTTGCTTAATGAGATGCAATTTTTGACCCAGGGCTTTTTTGCTGAGCCTGTATTGTTTCAGCTGCTGCCACCAAGTCAACTCAGCACTCCTGCCACACCATTTGTCCCTTTTAAAGCCACTGTAACGCTGCTCCAAAGAATTATGTCCAGCCTGAAAATACAGACAACCTTGGAAAGTCCTTTGCTTCCACCTGACCAGAGAGAAAGAGAGCACATGTATGCAATGAATCCACTGAAGTAGGACTTCCAGAGTTTTGGGAGACAGGTAAAACAGGCTGCCAAGAATATTACTCATCATATTCTCTACCTTTGGCCTTCACTTTGTAGAAATTTTACAGGGAAAGCATTTGGAAACTGTAAATACACAGGGCTTGTCTCCTCTGAGGGGAGAAATCCACTGAGATGGAAGGCACAACATTTAAAGCTAAAGCTCAGCAAGGAGGAGTTATAGATGTGCATCAAATAATTCTGTAACAACAGTACAGTGATTTAGGGTCACTGCACAGATGTAAAATATGTAATGGAAAATGGTTCTTGCAGAATTCAAGAGCAATGCTTTGGAATGAAGAGGGAGAAAGCATGGAGTGGTAAGAAGAGACAAGAAAAAAATATTAACATCATCAAAGAGTGGAAGAAAAACTATTAGAGAATCATGTCCATCATAGACAGACACTCCTGGATTATCCTTTGTATTTTCTTTAGCCCTACAGTGGTACCCAAAGAAGGAATGGGGTAAAAGCAAGAGATAAAAGTTGTTGTACCTTTATTATATAGATACAAACTACATAGAAACAAGCTGTTCAAGTCTGGCCAGCACTTCAGAGTCAACTAAGCCCATGTTCAATTTGCCACATAATACCTTACTAACAACACATTTTTCATGACACCTTAAAGCAGTGCATGGAATAGGGAGATCTCCATCTCTGGCACTGTATGGACAGCACTCAGTTTTCAATACAAGTTATACGACCTCGAGGCATTAATTTGTGATTAGAATGTATTTAAAGGCATCTCAGCCAAAGTGTTTCCTCTTCATTGTGTGTTTGATGAAGAGAGGCTGGATTTTACACACTGAAATGCAGAAACTTTGTCCTAAGTATAAATAAGAAACACATTCTTCTGTTGGACATCCCAAATTTCAGACCTTGCATTAGGTTACCTCAGCATGGTGTGTCTGTTTGCCTTTATAACTCACAACTTTGCAAGTGTTGCAAGCAATTAGTGATGGACAGATCTGATGGCAATAGGGTTATTTTATGAGAGCAACTCAATTATGCAGAAATTATTTTCCAGATCTGAAAGCAGATAACTGCATGGATTTATTCCAATTTCCCCTCAGTCAAGATCAGACAGATGGCACAGCCTAATTATACCTGGACTACTGCACTTTCCACAATTAATCTAAAAGCCATTCCAAATGCAAGAAGCAACAGAATTCAGCCAAAATAGCCATTAAAAATAAAATAAAATAAAAAACTTCAGGGCAGCCAGCTATGATTCAGCAGTTAACTAATCAATCATTTTGTAGAAGTTTGGAGCATCCACCTTTAAGTTGTTTTTGTAAGCAGAACCTAAGTTCTACATCACACAGGTTTCCAAACATCATTACTAATCTAGATGTGGAAGAATAAATACGAACACAAAAAGTGATCATTACTTTTAAGTGGTAGGTTTGTTAATAATTTAAGTAGTAAAGAGTATTAAATAAAATTATGTACTCAGTGCAGAAATATGACTGTCTCTTCCACACCATTCTATATATGAATTTTCATCCCTTTCTCAAGTTGCTTGGAAGAAGGTTCAACAAGAAGTACTAAAACTATTAACAATATTCCTAGGGCATGTAATGATATTAAATTCATAGATCTGACTTGTATAAAGCAACTGATTCTTGGACTATCAAGACATTCTCTTAACTATATTGCAAGAAATGCCTGGGCAAAAAAATCTTTATTTTCCTAAATAGAGATATTCAAGGCAAGCATGCAAACTGCATAAATAACCAGAGGCAAATCAATATAACAAACAAAAAAATGAACAAATTAATGTACAGGAAGTATTTTTGTTACTGGAGCAGGTGTAAGATTTTGAAAAAGGCATTGTCAGGTACATTGAAGAGAGAAAATGTTGATCAGGGGCCTGGAAGGAACCTGTTTGCAGGGTCCACCCTCTCAACTGAGAGGCAACAGTGAATCCTATCATAGACAACAGTGCAAAATCCAGCTGTATCCAGGTCACCTTCAAGAGAAATGGACTCATTTGACTTTAGGTAACCTACATGTGAGGAGGCAAACACAGGAATTCACACGAGATGTGCCAGCTGTGGAACAGAACCTACACCTGGCAGAGCAGAAAATGTTCTTCCAAGTCCCTGCATGTCTTCCAAGGCTGACCTGGGAAAACCCAGCAGCTCCTGGCCTTGAGCAGGGACAGGAACTGGAAACCCAGGAAGGTCAGGGCAGCACAGGGGGCAAACAGCACCTCAAGGACCCCCCACCAACCCACCTGCAGCTCCTTGACCACCTTCTTGATGAGGTAGGTCCCGAGTTCCACCCCCTGCAGCCCCTGCTGAGTCAAACTGATGGAGTAGAAAATGGCTGTTGAGATTTTCTCTGTATCTTCTGTTTCTAAAGGAGGCACTTCTTTCACTATGGCCTGGGAAAATTAGAATTTAAAAGAAAAGTTATTAATAGTTATCATCATCATTATGGGGAGGAAGTCTTTCTTTTTAACTTTTAAATGTATTAGCACTTTTCCCCACTCTTTTATTCATTACCCTCTGTGAGAAACAATAAGAATCTAATGAAAAAGAAGAAAGAAGAGCTGTTTATCCATTAGTAAATGCTGCAAATAACATGGTTTAAAATTTTCAGAATTAATTGCAACCACTTTGGAGTTTTAATCTCATTTGCTCCCTTTTCTTACATATTTCTTATTTTTTCTCATTCTTCTCCCACTTGAACAACTCCCCTAAATGTCAACTTACATAATACAGCTACATATACAGATTATCCCTGTAATTTTTACAATTCTCTCATCTCTTAAAAAGATGAAGCAAACCCAAATATTCACAAATTATAAGAAATTTTAAAGGAAGCACATTGCAATTTGAGCACTTTGCTGTGTACTAAATGCAGCAGTGACTGTACCTGGATGTTGCTGGAGATGTCACTGGTCAGAGCCACATGCAGGACTATCAATGGTTCCCCTGGGATTGCACAGTGGGAAAAAAAGTAACATCTTCTATAGGCCCCAACTCGACGCTTCATATCAACCCAGTTCCTGACAGGATGCACAGCTTCAGAACTCAAGGAGAAAAGAAAAGTACAATTATTATCATTTTTTCAAAATAAGAGGTCAGCTGCCAACCCTACAAGCTCCTCATTTTTCCCACTTATGTCAGGGACAAAACTCTCCTATCAAAAAAGGAGAATCAGGCTGTAAGTGAATAAAGTAAAAATTCACCAGCAAACTGACAAAGTGGATTGTGAAGGCAGATTGCACATCTACTCTTTAGTGTGTTTGCCAAATTCCCTTGAAGATTAATTCTTACTCATTATTTTTATTTGGAACCTTTAGTTGGTTTACAAGATCTCTTTTCTTTGCCTCCTCAACATTTAAGTCACATACTGTCAGAACTCTTGAGAGATTCAGTTTTCTTCAAGCTTTTTATATAACAAAGTGGCACAACAACATAACTTGAGTCCAATCATTTGCAACTTCATCACAGCTTTGACAGCAATTCAGAAATAAATGTTTTAGAGCACATTACATAAAACCCAAGGTTCTCTCTTCACACACAGGTCACAGGTGATCCTGTGCACCTCACCAGGTCCAGCCAGGAAGGGGAATATCACTGGATTAGAAGTAAAAAATGCTCTTGAGTGTTGGGCTGCATGAGATTTAAATGTGCTGCTGGTGCAGACTGAGGAGAGATGGGGGCCCATGGAAGCAGCAGCAGCTGCAGCATCTGTGGCAGCAAAGGCAGTGCTGCAAGGATCTGGGTTTGTAGGAAAACGTGCAAAGAGTAACTGGGAAAGCTGGAAAAAAAACACAGCAGTCTACAAGGGCAGCGTGTGAGCTAAAGGATCAAATTATGGGACAAATGATCCCCTTTACTGTTATTTAATTCAGTTGTTAAATGTGTGCTCTACAGAGTGTTAAATGAAAATATTCCATTATTATACTTTGCCTGTGGTTCAGTATTGAAAAGCAGAGTTTTGAAAACAGTGGATCTGTGCAGTCCCAAGCATTTCCTCACCTCTTCATAAACGAGTCTTTCCAACCTTTAGCACTTACTCACTAATTTTCTGGAGTATTTCACAAGGGGATTGCCAAGTGACCCTTTCCAAGTTCAGGAATCCTGTGCAGAACCACTCTGACAGCATGTTCTTCAGAACTCCACTCATTTCCTGCAAGCAGAAGAAAGCTGGAATTAAATAAGCAAGGTAGAACACAGGAATGTGAGTAAAGATAACCTTGATTGATTCAAACTACAACACTGGGAAGTTAAAAGAAACTAATGCTTCTGTTTGAGAAGATTTACCAGTTCAGCTGGACAATTTCTATAGCAAACTACACAGAAGATAAGGCAAAAAAATGCAGATGAAAAGCAGACAATAGGTAGAAGTATTTGAGCAGTCTTGACCATAAGGCCACAGTTGCTAAGATTTAAATACCATGAGAAAATATCTTTCAACAGGAGGCAGATAGAACTTTATAGAATTTTTTACAGGCTTTGCAGAATTTTTCTTCTCTGGAAATATGAATAATTTTGAGCAAGAAAAATAAAAACAGCAGCATAAGACCACAGAACTCAAAAATCAAACCAGCTTTGGAACAGTGTGAAACAGATGAAACCCACCTGAAATATCAAATACTTTCAGAAACATTCATGGTGATTTTTATATTCCCTACTAATTTCCTGCTGCCTGTATTATTAAAGATTTCCTATCTAAAACTCTTTGAATTGAAGAAGTATTCTTGAACTCAGCACAGCATGAAAATCCCTTAAAGAGAGTCCAGAGCTTGGTTTTTTTGTCTTCCATTTGCCTTGTCCACAGGACAGCGTGTGATACCAGCACCAACTTACCAACAGCCTGGGTAGAAACATGAGCTTACCTGAAACTAACTTAATAACCATTTATTTCAAAACAAAAACTCCTCACCTTCTTCTCAGTCCTTTATTAAATAGCTATTACTGCACATAAAAGAGATAAAAATTAGGTTCCACTGTACTTTAGCTTGCTACATTTAAGCAAAACAACACAAAAAAAATATAAATCTCATCAGATTTATATTTTTGCACTTAAAACATTTTCCCTAAGTTCAGGTGTAGCCTCAGGACTAAGAAAGCAAAAATATTTCTTGTTACAACCTAACAAAGTTGTAGAGGCACTTGTCAAAAGATACATATCAAAGAAGGTTCCTGCTGGCCAAAGCAACTGCTACAAATATTCCAGGATTGAATAAGAGAATGGTTTTATTCCTTAATTCAACATACTAGAAAAACTGAAATTTATAAACACAGAAGAAACAGCCATTCATCTGCACAGAACAATTCTGTCATGCATGATTATTTTTTTTCTCCAATACCTTTTTCCTAAACAAGTATATTCTGATTGGTTTGTTTATTCTGACTTTAAGGTACCTCCCTTGTGAATCCACGTTTCTGCACAGCTCTGAAGTTTTTAGATAATAACCATAAATCATTTTGGTCAGATACCCCTTGGTGTAGTCAAAGTCTCCAGGATTGCTTGTTTTGTTTTCTTTTGTACTGTAAACCAGAAAAATGATCTGGATTTGTCAGATCTGGGGTCAAAGAAACAGATCCTTATGGCTCTCTTGTCATCCATCCCCTTCTTGGAACACCATCTCAGCTGCAGCCCAGATGAAGGAGGGAAAAGTGCTGATGGCTGCACTCCTGCTGGGCAGGAACTGAACCCTCTGCTCTGCAGCTCTGGCAGGAATGTGGCTCAGGCAGCAAGGAGAACACCAGTTATCCTGCATGGAAACTGGGAAAAGGGGAAAACATCAGAGTCCTGTTTTACTTCTTTGGAGCACCTACAGCTCTTTCCAGTGTGCTCCATAGGGTGGGAGCTGTTTTCAGACAGAGCTACTTGAGGTGTAAAATGCAGCTGGGTAAAGCAATGCAATTGGAACCAAGGAAGGAAGTGAAGCAGATGTGCTTTAGTCATGATCTAGGAGAAAGGAATATTGTTTGTGGGGAATTACAACCCAATTCAACAGCAGCTGTAAAGAATAATGTTTTATAAAACAACAGGGCAGCGTGGAGGCCAAGGGTTAGAACAGCTCCAGTTGGAAGGGACCCATCACTGAGTCCAGCTCCACCTGGGCATGGAGCGACAGGAGAGAGGGGAATGGACTTAGGCAGGTTTAGATTGGATATTAGGGGAAATTCTTTACTCTAAGGGCAGTGAGGCCCTGGCACAGGTTGCCCAGAGAAGCTGTGGCTGCCCCATCCCTGGAAGTGTCCAAGGCCAGGCTGGATGGGGCTTGGAGCAACCTGGGCTAGTGGAAGGTGTCCCTGCCCATGGCAGGGGGTGGATGGAGATGAGCTTTCAGGTCCTTTCCAACCCAAACCATTCCAAAATTCCATGATTCTATGTTAACCAAATTTCTTGGTGCAGAAAGGCATAAAAATTTATACTATCCAAAACTGTGTTTAACTCAGCCATCTAAGAAAAAAAATCTGAGTTGTGTTTAATATCACAATATACACATTTCCAAAAGGTTTTACTCCAACAAGGACAGTTCCAATTTTGCATCTCTTATCTTGTAGACTTAGTGGTACATTCTCTTATTTTGTAAAGTTCGTGGTAAGTAAATTCTTATTTTCATTTCAGAGGCCTTTCTAGTCATAAAAATTACATCTCCAATACTTCACTGAAAAGAAATCACATATTTGTTATTCAGCATCCCAATTTTAAATCTGAGCAACAAGACATACTCAGATTAGTATTTCAAATTACCAGTTACACTTCAATTTATATTAGCCAAGTATAATAAACTGTGATTATTTTTTCTCATTCTGTGTTCTTGCTACAAGACAGCAAATTATAGGCTTCTTAATCTTCCCAACAAGTCCCTATTTATTGGGCAACAAATGGGAGAACTCTGATGAAAACCTTCAATTAATTTTTTTTTAGTAAGAAAAACTGCCTCTTTGATGAGGGAACTATTTCAATTTCCCTCTCAAACTACTAAATAAAAAAGCCCTCAGATGAGTCGAATTTTAACTTGTTTTTGGGTTTTAACCTGCTAAGTTTCATTTGGGACCTACAGATCTACTCTGATATGGCCAAGTGTTCTAAGGTATCTTTGGTGGTGGGAGGGTTTGGTTGGGGTTTTTTTGTTTTGTTAGCTTCAAAATATACAAAGAGAACATCCCTGGTGAGATTCTGAAAAATATCCCATCAGAAAACCAGGATTCAATAGTTAGACATGAATTAAAGGGGATTGTTTGCTCCTTTTTTATTGCTAATAGTAATTACTGCACTGATAATGGTAGTGCTGAAAACTCCCCTGGCTCTTGTGTTCTATATTATTTCATGTCTTATTCCTAAAAAAAATTAAAATCATTATTTCCTTTTTCCCCCTTATTTCTGCTCATTTAGCCAATGAGTAAAGTATGCACAAGCATTTTCAAGTGACTTAATCACCTGCATACAGCATATATTTTACTGTAATCTCTTGAACAAACACAAAATAGAAATGTTACATCCACCCATTTCTAACAGTCCAAGTTGTTTCTGTGTTGATAGCTGCTGAGGAAATAGAAAAATATTTCATATTTACAACACAGCAATGGGCAATCCTTGTTTTAATAGGTCTTTCAAAATGCAAAATGAAAACTAAGGACTAAGAAATATTTTAGATAGTTTGGGCAAAACCAAAATCCCAGCAGGTCATATAATGCATTCTGTAATTTTCCTCCAGCATAAGGAAGATCCATTTAATTTTATATCCACATTTCCTTGTCAGTGCAGATACAAACATGCAAAAGTTGTAAAATTCTTGTTGCACATGAGTTTTTATGTCTGTTAGAATTTCAATCAAATCTACACTAATGAAATGGCTACACAGGACTTTAGAGAGGCAAATACCAAACACTTTTTTTATAGAAAAACTTTTAATAATGATGATATTTCTTTTTTTTTCCAGTAGACCAACACCAGGCCAAGATTACAGATACACTCCAGCTACTGCTTAATTATGGAAGCAGGTGTATTTATAAATCAATTTGACAAAAATGCTCTCTTTTTCATTATCTTTTTGCCAGAAGCTTGAACTTTCCACTGACTTTTTCTAAATCATATGGAAAGATGAAAAATATTTTAAAAGCAATCGCTGAATGATTTGCTACCTGAAATAATAATGTTGTGAATTTTTCACCAGAGTCATATATCGAGTGCTGAAATATAAAACATCTCAGGAGGAAAATGCTGGCAACAGAAAAAGTAAAGCCTTGCAGGCGAGAGGGTTCTGAACAATAAAAGAACTACACTCAGGAAACAGATTTTCAGCAAATTTCGCTCCGTGCATTGCAAGGGCTGATCAGAAATTCAACTCGTTTACAAGGACAGTGGAAAATGAGCCTGCCCTGGGGTGGAAGGAAAGAACAGGACACATGAAAAGAACATAAGAGAATGAGGACAAAAATTCAAACAGCATCATGAAAAAGAACCAGGCCCAGCTTCACTGCAATTTAACTTTTTAAAGAGTGTACGATGTGGCAGCACCTTTTTTTTTAAATGGCCCTCCTAAGGTTATCCACGAGGCTTGTGATGGTAATAACTGATTCATATATTTAACAGATAAGAAAATCCACCTCTGGGACAGATTACAGAGAACTTTCTCCTCGTATGTCCTGTATGAATTTTTGGTGGGCTCTTTGGAAAAAGAGCTGTACAGTTTCAAAAATATAGTTTACCACTAAATTTTTGATTTTATCAAGACACCTGTGTCAAGACATTCCTCATCTTTCCCAATCCACATGGGACATTTACTACATCATAACCTGTCACTGGATGCCCATAATTTTTCTGTCTTGCTCTGGGTGATGATTCTGCCCTCTAAAAACCAACTTATATATAAACTAAAACTTACATGCAGCACATTCCTTCTCTTTGCACAATCCATCATTTTAAGGATTTCCAATGCATTGTTCAGGGTTTATTTTAAGATCTAAGGAATTCTTCCAGTAAGGCAGACAGCATTCTTTTTCAATTGCTTATAACTCAGCTTTTTCATTTTGTTAATGATTTATGAACAGTGAAATCAGTGGAGAAACAATCAGAAGTTAATCTGCATCTCCTTGGTTTCAAGTAATACCTTTAGAAATTCAAGAAAGTAAGAATTGATCACACATAACAATAATACAGTGACTTCTGATGTGTTATCATCCATCCCAAGTTTTGGAGCTTCCTAATGGCTTTTTTGTCTCTATCCTGCAGTCAGGGAAACCAGCAAAGAAATTGTCCACTGTAAGAATCTAAAATATATATTGCATCACTAGAAAGGTTCTTTACTCAAGACTGAAATTCTTTATTAAAAAAGAAAGAAAAAAAAGAAAAAGAACGTTAAAGAATGTTTAATGAAAAAAAAAAAAAGGAAAAAAGAAAAATTTACAATCCCACCCCCAAATTTAGAGCCTGAATATTCTACCATACAGTTTTCTCTCCTCCTGACACACAGTCTCAAACAGGTAATAGTGTCTCACACCTATGGCTTTCTGAGACCAAATTAAGTACTTGTGTCCTCACACCCCTTCTTCACAAACCACTTGTCAGTCAACACCTCCTGGGGGTTTTTTGCTCCCTTGGGTGCTCGTAGTTCTTCTGTCACTTACTTGCAATAGAAGCAAATAGATTTTAAAGGCTGAGCAAGACACTTAATTCAGAAGCAACAGGTAACACCTTTCCCAGACACACTAGCAGGAACACGGGAACAACACACAGTTCTGGGTCTTGGGTTGATGTGGAAAAAGATGAGAATGACCTAAGTGAAACTCCAGGCTGAAAAGAAACAGTGTCCAGAGTAAATCCTTACAGCCAGTATGGTCACAAACAAACCCAATGCAAACCAGTTCTAGGTTAATCTTTCCTGACTTACGTGCTGCTTATCATCAACTCTCGTTTTTAGACTACATTGCATCTGAAAAATAAAACTGATCAACGAGCACAAAACTGACTACAAGAACGGAAATACAGAACTGAGCCCAGTCATCTGATGAACCCAAACATTTAAGAAAATATTTTGAGAAGACAGAACGCCCCTGACAGCCTTTTATTGATGTTTTAGCTTTGCAGACAATATTTTCCTACTTTCAAATGCCTTTAGTATGTTTCTGTGTTATCTGACACATGTACATTCAGCTGTTTTACATATTTTTACCCTGATAATTTTGCAAACTCAGTCCGGTTTTACTTAAGATGATCCAACTGGATGTGGAATGTTACCAAAGCTGTTGTTGCTTTGGTTATGTGATGACTGTGGTTCATTGACAGAACTGACATCAAGAACATCGTTTTCTTGTCAAACCTAATTTGGATCTGAATATTGGCAAATAACTAATGGTCATTGCATCTGATTGACTTGCTGTCTCTCTTCACTGCCTTCCAGGAAGTCCTGTCAGCTCCTGCCACTGTCATGTCCTACAGCAGTCCTTCCTCCACATCCATGTCACCTCACTGCACCATGGAACCACTGGGGATGTTTCACTTCACCTCTGCCTTCTCACTCTTGAGCCAAATCATGGCAACTCCTTTCTCCTGCTGATATTCCTCACCATTAGCACGACACGGTGCTGTGTCACTTGTGGCCCTGGAACAGACTAAGGAGTGAGGCCACGACCGAGGGAGTTCCTGGCACAGCTTGGCAGCCCCAACATGAGCTGCATTGCACCAGTGTGGCACTGCCCACAGCAGCCTCCCACTGCCACTCTGGAAAGCAAGCCCATTGCTTCACCCCACGGGCCACTCCCTTCCTGAATATCAACACAGGCAGCTCTCGCTGGTGCCGTGGCTGTGGGATGGGGTTCACTTGTGTCCCACCACAGAATCGATTAGGTTGGAAAAGACCTCTGGGATCGTCGAGTCCAACCTGGGACCAATCCCCACCTTGTCAACTAGACCAGAGCACCGAATGCCACACCCAGTCCTTCCTTAAACACCTCCAGGGATGGGGACTCCACCACCACCCTGGGCAGCCCCTTCCAATGTTTAACCCTTTCTGTGAAGAAATTCTTCCTGGTGCCCAACTTAAACCTCCCGTGGCACAGCTGGAGGCTGTTTCCTCTCATTCTGTCCCTTATTCGCTGGGAGCAGAGCCCGACCCCCACCTGGCTCCATCCTCCTGTCAGGGAGTTGTAGAGAGCGAGAAGGTCCCCCCTGAGCCTCCTTTTCTCCAGGATGAGACCCCCCAGCTCCCTCAGCTGCTCCTCACAGGACCTGCCCTCCAGACCCTTCCCCAGCTCCGCTGTCCTTCCCCGGCCCCACTGCAGCCCCTGAACGTCCCACCTGAATTGAGGGGCCCATGGACACCCCAACATCGAATCGGCTTCACGGCACACTTTCCATCCCAACGTGGCTCCAGGAGCAGGAAACCCCAAACCACATCCCCACCGACTTCCTTCAGAGCCACCCACCCTCATCTCTGCCCTCACCTTGACATGAGGCCCATCCACCTCCTTGCTCGCCAGCCCCTCCACCAGGTCGCCCCGGAGCTCCACGAGGAAGCGCAGCCCGCCCTCGAGGCGGCCCAGGTGCTGGAAGAGCCCGCGGTACTGGGGGTTCAGGTAGTACCGCAGCCGGTCCTCGGCCTGCAGCAGCGCCCCGGGCTCCCTGCGCTGCTCCCGGGCCTGCAGCACCTTCCCGGCGGCCTCGGCCACCCGCCCGTGCTCCACGCCGAAGTCCTGGGCCAGGCGGGTGAGGAGCTCTGTGCGGGGCGGCCCGGGCGGCAGTGCGCGGTAGAACTGCACGAACTCCGCGCCGCGCAGCTCCGCGGGAGGCGGCGCCTTCTCCTTGGTCTCGTAGGGCGGCAGCGGCGGCACCGAGCGGCGCAGCAGCTCCTCCATGCCCGGGGCGGCCGCGGCCGAGAGGCGCCGCGCGCCCCGCGCTGCCCAGAGCAGCGGGTGCGGGCCCAGGCGCGGGCACAGGCGGCTCATCCCTCTCCCGGCCACACACCGGCACCGGCCGCAGCACCGCCCACGGGGCAGCGCTGCGCGCGCTGATTGGGTGGAATCGCAGACTGACAGCCCGCCTCGCCAATGGAAAGCGAGGATAGTGTGGCGGGGCTGGGGGTGTGTCGGCCGCCATGTTGAGTGTGGGCACAGGGGTCACCGCGCGGCCCCGCCCCGGGGCGGCACCGGCGCGTCCTCAGCGCTCGGAGCTCCCCGGCACCGCCCCTTCCCTCAGAGTTCAAGTCAGAATCAGTCATAGTGAACATAGGCTAATCACAGAGAACACAGAGATCCAGGGGAGGTTCAAGTTGGCCATTAGGAGGAATTTCTTCACGCAAGGGATGATTGGGCATTAGGCTGCCCAGGCAGGTGGAGTCACTGCTCCTAGAGGTGTTTAAGGAAAGACTGGACGAGGCACTCAGTGCCATGGTTTAGTTGATGAGGTGGTGATCGCTCACAGGTTGGACTCGATGATCTCAGAGTTCTTTTCCAGCCTAAATGATTCTGTAATTCTGTGAATCATCAAAGTTGGAAGAGACCTTTAAGATCATCCAGTCCAACCCTCGACCCGGCACTACCGCTGCAACCCCTGAACCAGTAAATCACATCACCCTTCCCCGAGCATGTGTAGAATTTAACTTGGGTTGCTTAACTTGTGTGTAAATTACTAACCAATCCTAATTAGAGGGACTGTACTTGGAAAGTTACTAACTCTGAATTTCTGCGTATAATGGTGTGAAAAGTCTGATGGATGTGTTGGATTTGTGGAATACCACCAAGCACCAGGCTTCTGTAAGTCTGAAATAAATAACCAATGTCTCTCTTGTGTAACTTATTGGCTTGTTGCACTCTAAGTAATGAACCCGGTTTTGTGAACAACACCCCCATGGCCTTTGGAGGTCCTGGCTCCCAAAATCCTGCTGGCTGTAGGTCCCAGTGTCCGGCACTGAGGTACAAGAGCCACTGCACAGCCCCAGTGAGCCCAGGCCAGCCCTGCTGACAGCTGTTTGCTCTGAAACAGCTACAGGAAACCACACAAATTTGGTTGTGTAATTTGAGGTCACAGTCCTGAAAGCAAATGTGCACTTTGGGCCCCGTGGCAAAAAACTTGTCATGAGCCCAAAGTCCTCCAAAGTGTGTCAGGACTATTCATGAATTAAGCTAAACATCCACATCCTGCTCCCAGTTCAGCCTTACAAAGGTGTGTTTGCCTCCTTTTGACATCTCCTGTGCTCTGTCATTGCTACTGTTATGTACCCATTAAACCAAGCAAAACACATAGGTCAGATTGGTGCCAGTGAGATCAGAATTGAGCACCAGTTGTCCTTCAGAAGCACAGGGAATTCGGGATTCTCAGCATTTGAAGTAAGAATTGAGGAGGGAATTGGGCCCTCTCTATCAGTGAAAAGACAAAAACAGAGCACTACCTAATTACAAATTTTAGAACAATATGTTAGAGCTTCCCAAGGAAGACGAGGGGGGGAAAAAAGCTATGTGAGCACTATAGCCCTGGGGAACTGAGGGTCATAAGGTAAGATAACATACCATTAAGAGAGAGAAAACATTACTGAGAAACATTACAATATATGAAAAAGACTTTAAAAAAAACAAAAAAAAACCAAAAAAAAAACCAAACACTTGAATCACACAGGCAATGAATTAAGTTCCAGAAATTCCATTAACCACTTTATAACTTCATTTTCAGCCAAAGTGAAAACCTTCAGAGTTGGCTGGTTAGTCCTCCTGCTTCAGCTCTTCAGGAAATGGGCTGTCAAGGACAGCTTCTGTCTATGTCTGATTCCCAGTGTCTTCAGAGACAGAGGAAGATGTAAGAACTGTCACCAAAAACCATGATATTTGTATATGCACTGCTTATAGATAGAAACATTGCAGTTTTAAATAGGGATCCCTTAGCCAAATGCAACTTTTTCCATTGGAAAACCAAAATAAAACATCTTTTAGCAATGCTTCTTAACAAGAGATTGTCAGATTTGGTGTTTTTCAATAAAGGGTAGCTAGAAATTGACCTTTTCCTTCCATAATTATAATAATGATCTTTAATCCACTGTAATCCACCCTAATAAACTTCTTTACAACCCATGATACAGATTTGGTTAACATAAGCCTAAAAATTGTGCTAAAAGTCTCCATGAGCCTAATTTGTGGCAGTTGTGGTTAGTGCACATCAGCTTCTGAAAACATTAGGACAAAACAGCTGCTTTTGACTCATGAGCCAGAAAACCTGGATATCCTTATGCACATCCACAGCCACAGGAAGACACATCAATGTCTTTAGTGCCTCAAGAAGCTCCTGTAACTCCATGTAAATGAACTAAATCAGAGCATTAAGGCATGTACAAAAATATTAGTAGAAAGCCTTATGGATCAGTTCAGTTTCTGTATCATTCAGAGATTCCTGGAGATTTCAAGAAGCCTGAGATTGAGATATTAATACAGGGAGAGTGGTGATGGAAGCTGAAGGCTTGCAGCCTCCCAGGAAATGGTCAGCATTTCTCAGGATCAATTCCTTTTAAAAATCCTACATAGAAATCACTTCCATTCTTTTCATTTTGACAACCCTCTCAGATTGGCCTTGGGTGGGATTCTCGCAATAACAGAGTTCTCTTGCATAACCCACAGGCCATGAAAACAGCTCCCTGTATTGTTCATCGACAAAACCCTCTGTGGTGTAGGTTATAAGGCTTTGTAAAGTAAGACATTCCTTTTGAAATCTTCTATTGCTCCTTTTCTCTTTCCCCCAGGGAAAACTATTATCTGCTTCAGCTGCTGCTTGAAAAATGAAAACACATCTCTCTCTGTCAGGGCCTGGGGGCACTAACACACTTTAGTGGCCCTGACCAGCCTCACCTGGGACGTTCTCTCACCTCCGTGGGCCCCAGAGCTCTTTTTCAGCTCAGCCTGGAGGGTTTGAGTCCTTTCCTGAGCTGTGCCGTGGGAATGTACATACCTGCACCTGGCTGCAGGTGTCCCTCATCCCAAACTCCAGACTTGCTTCCTTGGATCTACCTTGGACATTCCTAACTGGGCTGTGTCTGGCTGGTTTCTGTCCTTAGTCCTGATCCCAACTCGGGTTCCTGGTTGGATTTACACCAGAGTTGCTTGTTGATCTGGACTCCTGGTTGAACCTGGCTCCTACCTGGGCCTGCCCTGCTCACCTTGCTCAGGTGCAGTGGGGCTGTGTTATAATCCTTGGATCTCTGTTCCCAAGGGAGCAGCCAGCCCTTGCTGCTCCCTGCCACTTCCTAAGCAAATGACACACCTATCCCCAGGAAGTCATTCAGGTCCAAGAATTTATTTTGCTTGAAATAACAAAGACCTTGCTAAGCTTTGAAAATGAATTTGTTATATACTTATAAAGTGATTTTTTTTTTTTTTTGCTTTATTGAAAGCAAAAAACTGAACATTATTATTAGAAAACTGGGGATTGGAAGAGCCTAATTGCACTTTAGGAATTCTAACTTTTGTCTCCAAGCAAAAAGAGAATTGTGTAAAAGATGGAAAGTCAATGTGATCCTTTTTTTTTTCCCCTCTTTAATCTGTTCTAATGTTAAGTAAAAATAAAATACATGTTAAATAAAGATAAAATACATAAAATAAAATTCATTACACTATAATGAAGACAAACTGATTTATAATGGAAGTGAACATAGTTTCTGGAGTTTGTTTGATTTTTTTTTAAGTATTTGTACTTACATGTAAAGTGCCACGTAAATGTATAGAGGACAAATGGGGAACTGACTGTGTTATTATTAAAAAGAATAGCAGAACTTCAGTTAACTCCAGAGGAAACAAGATGGATCCAATGATTTCCAGTAAAGTCTGTGTTTGTGCCTGCATAGTGTTCATCCAAGGGAGATTTCTCAGGCAACATCACTCCCCATCTATCATAAAGGTATCATGGCTATGATTTTATTCTCATAATAATGTGGTTTATACACAAATTTCCTTTTTCAGGCATAGTTCTCAAACTAAAATTTTTTTTAAAAAAATATCTACTCGAAAATATTAAAAATATCTATTTGTTCAATTGACAACCAGCCCTTTTTGGGTTGATATGAGGAAAAAAGCTGAGAGGATAAAAGGCCTCTTCCCCTGTTTTTCTTTCAGGAAGGAGCAGTACTTGGAGAGGCAGAGCATAGAGGAAAGCTCTTGCAAGCTCTAAACACATTTTGTAATACCTTGAAAAAGAGTTTGTAAAATGACTTTAAGCAAGAGAATATCCCATTTTGAAGATTTCATAAATCTTGTAAGATATTGGAAAAAGAAACCTTGCTGCAGTTACTTAGGAAAAAGCAGGATCTTTTCAGCTTTCAGACTGCTCTTCAATTATTCAAACCCTCCAGATAAGCAATTCTACGTGGCAATTCTGAGGGTTGTTTTGCTCCAGCTCCCAAAGCTGTTTGTTTAAAATTAGATAGCAAGGTCCCATTGTTAGAGCTGTAGCCAGTGGTTAGCTTTAATCTTAATTTTAGATAAATACAATATTGTTTTATAGAATTACCTGGTTTTAGGCACAGGAGGCTTGTACTTGGAGGATACAGAATCAATTCTGTGCTTCTCAGCTGCACAATTTTAAGGCCACCTGGGTTCAAGGTTTCATTCCTGATTCTTCAGATCTTCAAGTGCTTGTTTAATTTGCCTGCAATGAGTTTTCTCTAGGTAATGAAATGAAGTACTGAACAGGATAGGTGTCTGTCTTTGAGATCAGATCATCATAATATTTGTTTCAAGTGATTAATCTCTTCATATTGAGTAGTTCTCTGAAATCGTGGTTATAAAGCTGAGGATTTTTATTTAGGTGTCTGTAGAATCAGAACTTTTATGATAAAACTCTGGTTTATTTGTCTTTTTCTACCAACTTTAAGTATATTTATAACTGACGGTGGAGAGATTATTCTAGGACTTAAATATTTTATCTTTTTTTAAAAAGGAAAAGGAAAGCTCTCGGAGATTTTAAGAAATATCTTTAATATCTCAATGTACAGTTAAAATGATTGTGATACTACTTTATTTTCAGTCATGGGTCCTAAATACAATGTTGGAAGTTGCAGATATTCTTATGAACATTGACTTGATTTGCTTTATTGTCTGATACTCGATTTTGCTCTTACATGGTTGGATAGTAAATAAAAGTGGAATATAGTGCATGAATTTATATGTAAATGTACTTCACCCTTGTTACCACAGAATCCTTAATATGATCATGGAGATTGGCCTCATGGAGGTTCCAAGCCTCTCATTTCCTCCCTATTTATGCTGCTATCATGAAAAAGAGCAACAAACCCCTAACTTCTGGTTTAGAATGAAAATTAAAAGGTGAATTTTAGCCGGAGTTGTTTCTCCTCCACTCCTTTACAAACATCCCTTTCCTTTTTTCATTATTTTGTCCTTTCCTCACTTGGATAAGTCTTAGTTGATGATTCAGTTCCTAGATAAATCTAAATTAGCATTTACCCAGTTCATTCAGCTCCTTGATATTAATTCTTGTTAAGGCTCAGATGGCACATTAGAGGAAAATGAGGCCAAAAATTTAAGCAGATACTTTTAATTATGTCTGGCTCTAATGCAAGATGGACAGAATCCTACAGGGCAGCATATGAAGCTAATCTTTTCTGCATGAAACTTTTATGCTTATCACACAAATCATTCAGTGTAGTAGCAAATTCATCCTTATAATAGTTATTTCTAAACTGATGTTTGTCATTTTTCTCCTTCATTGCTAAACCAGATTTTTAACTTGTGTGAATTTGGATGTCAAAGCAGTAAGTTCTAAATTAAATTCCTTCTTAGCCTGCAGAAATAAGGCTGGTTGTAAGAATAAGAAGCTTCTCCCTGTTTTCCTGCTTGCAGTGAAAAGATCTAGATTTTAAACATAATAGAGCAAGGAGGAAGAGGAACAGAAGTTGTCCAGAAGGGGAAGTTGCAAGGTTCAAATATGGAGAGAATGACACAGAAGTCGAATGAGAAATTCAACAAAATATTTGTGATTTTTTGGCAAAGGATGTATAACTTCCTTTCTGTTGTGACGGGGTTATAAATGTTGGGTTGAGCTGGGCTCTAACTGGGATTGTGAACAGTACAGAATTCCACAGGAACTTTGTGGTTTTCATTGCTCTCTTTTTTTTCCTTCTCCATCATCAAAGATTAGATGAATAGCTCATTACAGCCCGATGGGTCTGAGCTGTGCAGTGCTTAGGGAAATAAATGGCCTGAAGCACTGACAATCCAAGTGTTTTATTGAAGTGGAGGCCTGGTTTCTTGGAGCTGGCTCATGTGTAAAGTGTTAGGATGTCCATGAGTGACCTTGGCATTGTCTGTCTCTCTCTCTGGAATTAGGGTTTTTTTCCAGCCCCCTCCAATTCAACTTTAAGCATTTACTGTATTAAAGGATTTACCAGATCATACAAGGAGTTCAAGATTCAGCATATTTATTGACTGTATAAATGTTACTTCTTTTACAGTTAGCATTTAAGTCTGCAGGGATGAATGTGGGCTGACTGTTATAGTCCTATGCAAATTTATTTAGTCTGTGGTGTGCTAAAAGCATTCATTAGTTTTAATAAAATAACACAAGGATTGGGAAATTGAGGGATGTGATAATTGCTTTACACAGCATGGAACTTAATAATCAGGAAAAAAAACTACTTTAAAATCTTTTGCTTTATGCTAGTGGCAATGGAGCTTTTATACTGCTGTCTTCAACAGAGCTGATTTTTAATGTTGCTGGAGTTTCCTTCAGGTAATTATTTTGGAAAATTATCAGTTGGAATCATTGTGGTGCCTGGACTAATTTCTCTTGTTTCACACTGACTTGCTCTGTGGCATGGAAATACCTACACGGTGTTATTTCATAAAATTCCCAATGGTCTAACACATGGAATGCTCCAGCTGAGGCACTGAAGTGTTTACAGTGTTTACTTTGTGTATAAATCCAGGAATACAAAAATTGCAAGGATGTCAAAATTTATGATACCAACCTATTAATCTGTCACCAACTCCAAAAGCCTCTAAAAGCTCAATTACCAGTGAGGCGTCTCCATGTTATTCCCCCAGTTATGCATGTGTGAATCACAGTGAGGAAAAGGGGATGGTTATTTTGGTCATGTTTATTGTTTCTGTGTGTTTACTACATACTAGTTGTTTAGTTTCTTAAAGTTGCTACGACCATGGAATGAAAAATATGAATCAGTGCTTTGTCAGCCAGTTAACCTTTTAAAATGAAGTTTGCAAAGGAGCTATTACTGGTGAATGGGAAATACATGTAGATTAGCTTCTGTTCTTCTGCTGAGCTCGCTAAGTTTAATTCCACAGTCAGAGCTGTTCTTCTAGAAGTTAACTCAGTGTGTTCCTCTCTCTCCGTTGAGAGAGATCCTGATCTGCAGTCAATGTTAGCCAAGCAAACTAGCCAGCATTTATTCCCTCACACCTTCAGATCAGAGACTTCTTATAAAATTCATAATTATCATGAATAAGACACAGTCAGGCCTCAGACACAGTGGGAAGAGCTTTCCCTGAGCTCCAGAGGAGGCTGTTTCAGGAAGCCTGAGAAAGCTGCTGAAGCTGAATGGCACTGGAGGGATGGGCCCACCATCCAGGGCCTGGTGGGTGCTGAAGTGGTTGTTACTAAACCTTTAAATCTTTTTTAATTAGTAGATTTGTTTTCCCTGCCAACAATGGATGTCATTCTATTTTATGTATTAATAAAATGCATCTTGGAGATTGGAAGTGGTTTAATGTGCTCAATTCCAGGAATTGTGAGTGATTTTGCTCTCAGGCTCGAGCCCATTTTTCCCCATGACAGAAGGTCACCCAGCAGTTCAGATGGGGTTCAGATGTTGGGGGCTTGTCCCCAGTTGCCAGAATAATTTTTCCCTTCAGGTCTGCGCTCTGTGCTTTGCTGTGAGCAGTGTTTAGGAGCAGCCTGGCATTCAGCAACGCTGGGATGTGGAGAAAGGGGGAATATTTTCTGAATTTTATACTAACATGAATGAAATTGCTGTTATGTCATTACTTAGAGATATAAATGCAGCCAGAATATAGTTCATCGTTTTCATTTAAGCTTTTATTGATTATTGACCCCAAAGAAATTACCCACAAACTGCAACACAAAAACCTCTACTGTGCAGATTTGTATTTCATTTACTGTGATAGTAAATATAGTTACACAAGAGGGAGAAGCATCTCAGGGAGACTTGTCTGATGCTGCAGATAGCTTTTTGCAAATATTGTACTGGTGGCTGGTGAAATCTCCAGAGGACAGAGGGAAAATAAGTGAAGGCCACAACCTCAATTTACAGCACACCAAATTAGAAATGGAAGGGATTTGGGAGGAATGCACCTGTTCAGAACACACTGATTTTGTGTGTCTTGGTGTGTGCCTGTGTCTCTGCCCTTGTAATTTAATGTGGCACTGGGGATGGACAGTATTCCTGCTCTTCCTTTTTCCAGTGGTTAGAGACTGAGGCTGGTGGCTTTTGGGGGTTTTTTGCCCTGCAGTTCCAGTGCAGGATTTTAACTGTGGGTGGGCACAGTCAAGTGCTTTAGCTAGCCATAAGGTGATCCTGCACGTGTGTTTAGTGAAGTCATGGTTGGTTCAAAGGACTCAGGTTTGTTCCAGGAATTTGCATTGATAACCCAGTGATCTCATTCCTGCATATGGAGCATTTACATCCACCTGGAATCAGCAGCTTTGATGTGTGTGGATCAATGGGCTCATATGTTCTGGTTATAAGTGTTGAATAGTACAGGAACTAGAGCCTGAATCACTGAAATAATCTTATTTTACATGCTAATTGCTGTACTATTTGAAGTTTTCTTCAAAGTAGAGGCTTTTATCACCAGTTAAAGTTGAAGTTGGGTGGATTAACAAAGATTAGTATAGAAGTTTTAAAAAAACCATGGAGTGTAATACATTGTATTATATTAATTCGGGACAAGAAAACACTTAGATTAAGTAGCAGAATAACAATTAATTGTATGATATTTTTATAATTAGTAGAATTCTACTTTTATGTTCAAAATACTTAATAAGCAAATGTGTACACTATAGATGAGGTGTTGGAAGAGCAGCTCGTTTTGTCACCTGCATGATATTCTGGCTGGGACCAGCACATGGAAATATAGGATCCTTGTTGGGAAGCTGTGTGCCTCTGGAATTGCTAAAGGTCTTTGGAAGTGGCATTCAAAGTGTGTAATCATTTGTGTGAAACAAAAGAAGAGAGAAGGCTCAGTGTTATGATTCTTTCATGGATGTTTTGTTCCCGCTTATTGGAAGTGTTTGTTATATTCTTCTGTTTTCCTTTCTTTGACCATGATTTCGTCACCTGCAGCTTGAAGTGCAATTCATTCCATGTTCCAGTGTTTTCTCGTGGATGATAATGAAGAGATGTGTAGGAGCAAACAAATTCACTTAATGTTGGCTGCTGGGGTCATCTGTGTCACTGAACAAAGACAATGAGGCAGGAATGTGTTTTTTCCTAAATGCAGGACTTGCTCTGTACACAAACTTCCTCCCTTGTCTGCTGTTGTGCTTTTCTTAATGAAGAATTTATTTGCAACCCCTTTCCCATTTGATTTTTTTACTGTATCCTAACAAGATGTGACAGGGGGTAGCAGACTGCTAAAGCATGAAGACCTGTAAATAAAGAACTGTTCCATCTTATTGAATTTGTGAGGGGGAAAAAAAAAAGAAGAGAGAACTGTTTCATGTGCTATTTGATTATTCCCTTGCAGTCACAGGTATTTTGATGACAGTGGTTCAGGTTTAGTGTCAGTTTAATGTATTAAACATAACTCTCTTGTTGTAGCTATCAGTCATTTTTTTTAACATGAATTAAAGGCTTCTCCTTTTTAATTATTCCACAGATTAATATATTGAAAATGGGCTCATTTCTATGCCTCAAATTAAGCTAGTTCTGTTTCAGCCTTTTTCTCAATTACTTCTGTAATTAAGACCCATAAACCCATAGCAAAGAATAAAATAAGAAATTAGAAACAAAAATTAAAAGTGGAGGGAGCATCTATTTGGCTTCCTTAATCATAAATTGCTTAAAACTCTTTCTGAAACAGCCACTACAAGGGAAATAATGAAGGAACTTGACAGCCTATATGTAGTTTTGAAAAGAACATAAAGTTTTCAGAGAGTATCCCATCAGGGATCCCAGTTGTAAACAGTCTGGATGTACCCACTTAATTATGTGAAAACCTGGCATGGTGCTCTGGGGAAGAATTAAAAAATGCTAAACCTGCCTCCCACACTGAAGTGGAATATTTAATCAAGTCAAAAGCTTCATTGCACCCTATAGCAAGCCAAGTTAAATCTGGGCTGTTAAATCTTTTATTAGTGTTGCTGTTCATCCTGGCCATATATCAGCTCATGGTAACAACAACAGAAGGGTTTCCTTCCCTCACAGAGTGTAGGACTCTCCGGGGTGATTTTCCCTGACACTCAGGATGGTTACTGTGGAAAGTGGCCTCGAGGATAGCTGTGCTTGAGATGTGAAGTGGCCCTGGCTGAAATGTGTGAAGATGGCCTGGATGCTGTGCAGGAAAGAACAATTTGCAAATGTGGACCATTTTTTTATTCTTTTTACACTGCTAGGCACCATTAACTACATTAATATAAAAAAATGAGGGAATTGTAGTAACTCACTGACACACGGACTGGTTTTGCTCAAGCCCAAGGACACATCTAAAGAAAAAAAAAAAAAGAGATAAAAACATGTTCTTTGCTTCAAAGCCAGCTCATATAACTGAAAAATATAGGTTTCCTTCTATGAAACTTGAGAAACCAGTTGTATTGAATGTTTTTTACTTTTTTTTTTTTTAACCACTCTTTCAGTACTTTGACCAGCAAACTTGGACATATTGTAAGTTTGTGCTGCAGTTCAGGTCAACACCCACCTTTATTGACTGTAAATTATTTGTAGCTGTTCAGTGGTTTACAATGCCTGCACTGGAGGGCCCCCATAAAAGCAGTTATGCACATAATATGTCAGAAATACATTTTTCATACTTTTGAGATCCTCTAGGACACTGCTTAGGGGTTATTGCATGACTGTGCCATAAAGTTAACTGATAGCTCTCTGCCTGAAATGTTTATCTCGAAATGCACTAAGTTTGGGTTGAAATATTTCTAGACACTAATGGTCATTACAAAGTGTCATTGTCTTCAGCAGCCTGCTACAGATAAGCTTTAAATTGAAAATTAATAGCTCTTCTGTAAACACAGAGCTTAGTTTAAGCAGCTTGCAAGAGGCCACATGTGCTGATGGGATAAATAGATTTCTAGTGACTTTCCCAGTTTCCTGCCATTGACCCCGAGTAAACAGCAAAGCTTTAGAAATGCCAGTTAATTGAAAGCACAATTGAACTCCAGATAAGTGAAAGCAGTGCACACCTAAATCCCAGTTCAGCATTTCACTCCATTGTCTGAGTCCTGTTCCCACATGAGCCCCACATCAGGTTGGGGCCACGAAAGAACACAGGACATATTCTTGTGTCCACAGTCATTTAATTTACTGAAGCAGGGATCAGTTTTCTTTCTGAAGAAGCAAGTCAATAATGATTTATCTTTCTCTCATTTTATGCCTTTTGAAATCACCTTTTTCTTTCAGGGCTGTGCAATAATGAAGCCTCCAATACTGCTCCATTATACATTTGTAAACTTTTTGGATTGAAAATGGCCTCTTGTTTATTATGTTCTACGAAATAAGAGCAAATACGGAGGAGAGAAAAAAGACTAATTACCTCTTCTTGAAAATAATGAATACCACACTAAATATCCCTCTGACTTATCTCCTTTCAGGGATGAATTGTTCCAGTTATTGCTGCCCCTGAGGCATGTCCACAGGAAAAGTGTGGCTGAGTTTCCTGACTGCAAAGTGTTGGGAATTGCAATCCAAGGGATATCTAAACATACAGCTGATATATCTCCCAGCCCCCAAAACTTTAAACTTTAGCACCTTAATCGTGTCCTTATTGGCCCTCCTGTAACTTTATATTTGCTAACAGCATAATTTTAAAATTTCATTGCATTTCTTTATGTTGTTATTCAAAGTGGACAACAGTTGGTTGAAATAGAAAATGTTTTTTATTTAAAGAGAAGAAAAAGCAGGATCCCTTGACATGACTAGGATAGAAAGCAATTACACAAGGACTTCCATGAGCAGATGTGGGAGGATAGTAACACCTGAGAGATGGGAGGGAGTGTTGCTGAGGTCAGTAAAGTTGTAACTCAGCAGCCAGAAGAGCAATCCTGATGCTCTGTTCCCTTGGGACACTGGTGCTTGAGACTTTAAAATACTTTTAAGAAGTATCTGCATCTGCATAAGATTTCAGTGTTCAATTAGTCCCTGGGACTTGTACAGAAAAGATCACATTAAAGAACTTTTAAGTAGAGGCTAAATTAATTTAGGGACTGAGGAACTGAACTCATCTGGGAATATCACTGTGTTAGTTTTAAGACCTTTTGAAGCACTTTTATGAAACCTGATTATTGAAGTTGTTCATCTTACAGATGTTTTCTTTCATCTCCTTCAGTAAACTGTCATGAGTGTGCCACCAACTGTTTTAAGTGTCCTCCATGGATATACTAGCAGGGAATGAAGAGAATAGATATTAAAATGGGGTCAAACAATGAGAACGAAGTCTTGCTAAGAGAAGGGTTTTTAATGAAAGGACAGTTCCTTGATTACCAGAATTGGAATCTCCAGCATATGACCAGTCCTGCTTGCTGAGGTGTGAGAAAAGAAACTCTTTGTTTCAAGCTCCATAATCCACTTGTGTAGGGAATTTTGGGGTTGTATTTCAAGTACACATTTCAACTGCTTTCTTAGAAATAAACCATGGCTAAGTCAGAAGATGGTTACCTTAAAGTCATGGAGAGCTGTATTCCTGCAAACATCCCTGTGGGCATGGACGTTATTCCCCTTGGATAAGGATAACCTGAGGGATAAGGCCCTGTAATCCTTTGCAGCAGTTTTTCTCTGTCCATGCAGATGACTGACATTTAATAATTTCGGTGCTGTAGGTCATTGTGATTCTCCTGTGTTCATTTATGCAGAGGAAATAAGTTCCTGATAAGCAGGTTTGTATCTTTTATAAGCAAACACAGAGTTGGCTGAATTGGGAGTTTCCTGCAAAAGTGTCATTTTGATCTATGAATCTTCGCTGTAATGAGAGCAGAGAATAAAGCCACCACAAGAAAGAAACTAATGAAAACAAAATCCAGCTGTAATAAGAGACCAGTAGGAAGAACAGGCATTAGATAATTCTGGCTTCAAAAAGCTGACAGTTTAATTAAAATTCTTATTGGGAACACTAGGTAATATAGCTTTGCATTTAATAGGAATATTTTGCAAAACAAGTGTGTGACTGTATTTCAAAGTATAAATTAATTGGTTGCTGGCTTGAAAAATGACTGAGATGAGGAGGTGTTTGTGCCATCATCCTGCACCATTTGGTGTCTTGCCACGCTACAGGTGCTGGGAGATGGTGGTCTAATTTTGCATGGTTAGTTTTGCAAAATCGAGCTATTTCAATGTTTTGTTACATCTAGTTAAGTCTAGAGCCTTATGCCATGAAAAGAAGAAAAAAAATAAGAGGAAAAAAAGAAAAGGTAATTAGTTTTGGTTTACTCCTGTTGACACAAATCAAAGACCTGCATAGTGTCTTAAATGTTTTTAATAAAACTGGGCTGAGTTTCAGGTAGGAATCATTTGGAATGTAAAATGAAAGACTTTCTGAAAAAGAATATTGATATTTCCCCTTCAAACCTCATAGACAGTAGTTTCTAAGCTTATCTTTACAAAGTTCATGCAAAGCCTGGTGTATGTCTTGCTTATCTCCTGCATGTTGGAGTGCTCCAGAATGCTGCCTGACAATCATTTATTTTACACCACCACAAGTGGGGAAGAATTAATCCAGCTTTACAGCCAGGCTGAAAAGAACAGAGGCAAAGTGATTTGCTCAAGGTCATTCAGAAGATTATTGGCAGAACCAGGATTAAAACTTACTTTTTAAATCCTAAAAGATGAGAATTTTTAACAGGGCCTGGAAGTGTGTGTGGGTGGGTGGGTGGGGAGTCTTTTATGAATATTAGCAAATTGAAACTCTTTCTTGTGAACTTGATCTGTCCACAGTAAACCATGGGGGCAGACAAGAAAAGAAACATAATTTTTCTTCTCTTTTGCCTTTCCTCTTTAATTTGTTGTGCTTAAAATCAACTGTAAGGACCAAATTCTTCAAAGCTTCCTTTCTTATACCCCGATGGGTAGATACCCTTGAAATTCATGTTTGCATAAGCGAGGAGTGCAAAATTGGAGTCTGTCTCAAAAGACATATTTATATGTGCTTTATTTTTAACCTTCATATAAATTGCTGCTGTAAGAAGATTAGAGTCAATGTGGACATGTGAGGGGTTTAAGATATGTCTGTCTATGTGTCTGTTTTGATAATTTTAGTTGGCTCTGTGTCAAATACAATTTGATTCTGCTCATGAACAAAATCCCCTCTTTTTAGGAGTGGGCCTAAAAAAATCCAAAGCCCTCAGGGATATGTATCACTAGTAAGGTGATTGTTGCTGTTGTACTGCAGGGGTTAAATGCCAGTGATTCTCTGGGTGGTTACCCAGTGGGTTGGTTTCTATTTATACTCTAAAGCCTGTTAAAGGGTCAGGAAGCTGAACTAGAGGAGAGTCTTGATTAGCACTTGTTACTGCTGGTTTAGCCCTGTTTTCTGTGCAGGAACAAAACAGAACATTGGCTGCTTCAGAGTTCAAGCAAAACTCCTGGTAAAAAAGAAACATAAAAGCTGAAAGAGTCAAGAGATGGTTGTTATACAGTTGGTTGTGCCAAATGTCTGTAGAACAGTTATATCTGTGGAAGCACTGACAGAACAACAGTACTGGGGCTGCTTTGTTTTAAAATCTTATTGCACTTACTTAATGCTAAACCATGTTTAAGTTTCTGGCTTTAAAACCTTTTGTAATGAGTACTTCTCCAACAAACCTTTAGAACAGATTTCTATATAGGTTTATTTAAAAGCTTCAAACCATATTGCTTTTCACCCTCCAGTGTTTGTTCCAGTGAGCTGCTTCGTGATGCATTTTTGCCCTTTCTTGCAAAAAGAGCCCCATCCAACCTGGCCTTGGACACCTCCGGGGTGGGGAGTCCACAACCTCTCTGGGTTTATGTATTTTCTTAAAAGCCTTCTTTACCCCATATTTCTAAGAGAAACAGCCTCTCTGTGTCCTTGTAAATCCAGGACATATATTTGCAACTTTTGCTGAGTTCTTCCAAAGTGTGATGGAGAACTTTACCAAAGAGAAAAGAAGAAAAGGTGAAAAAGCTACTAAAAAGGAAAAACATTCTTAAATCAGGGACCTGTCAATAGCATCAAGCAAACTAAATTTAACAGCTAATTTACTCGTGACAGAAATATAATCCATATAATTTATGCATCTAATATAATCTGTCATTTGTGTTTAAGGAGGAGAGCAAGGCAGCATCTAATAAAATGTAGAGGAAAAATGAGTTTGTAAGGTGAGTGACAGAAATGTTCATTACCTCAGTTCTTTCCTGTGGTGTTCCTCTCTTTTTCAGGCAGGAATCCTGAGAGTTTGATCCTTATGAAGTACAAAATTATTACTTTAAAGGACATCTTTTTTCTTTTTTTTTCTCTTTCTTGTCAAAACTTAAAATTGTTCCAGTTCAAAACCAATCAAAGAAGAAACAGAAGATTCTGACTTCATCCCTGTCCAGAGAGAGCAAAGAGAAAAGAGGCCAAGGGCTGTTGCAGAGATGAAAGACCTGTGGAAGATAATTTGAAATCACCATCAGTCTTTCCAGGTCGTGCTCAGACTCTGCCTTAGATACACACAGGTGAGTCAAAGGGGTTTGGATGTTCTGCAGCCTGCACTGGATGAGAGGAATCCTGTGAAAGAGCTGTGACTCTGTGGCACATAACATTATCCTAAAATGAATTTGTATTAGAGTTGAAACACAAACCAGGAGTGAAGAAACTGTGGGATATTGAAAAAAAGCTTGAAACACAAGCTAAGAGAGATTCTGGACTTCATTCCTAATGGATTTCTCTGTTGCTTTCGCACACGGCGGGTGATGATTAGTGGGGCCAAAGTCCTAAAGAAGCAACATCCCATGGCTGTAGAAACACAAAGTGTTGTAGACTTTTCCCCCTAATCTCAGTGTAGGTGAGAGGTCTTGATAATCAAGATATTGATTATCAGTCATTGATTTCAGAGCACTGACTGTGGCCAAGAAGTGAGAGGGCTGTGGAAGTGTCTGCTGTAACTCTGACTAACACAATTCCTGTTGCATTATGATTTGGGGGTTTTGCTCTCTGTAGGTTTTGGCAGCATCCAACAGCCTCACAAAGCTGAGTTACAGAAGAATTTTGACACAGTTAATATGTCTGAGGGAAGACATGACTCCTCCAGTTAAGTGCGTCTTAATAACAATACAAAAATAAGAAGCTTCTCTACACAATTGCGTGAAAGAAACTTTCTGAAAAATCTAAATCTGGTGTAAAATCCTTCTTGCTGTGACAGGCATTAGTTCCTCTAAAATGTTTATTATTTCTTGTACGTTGGCATTTGGGAGTTCAGAGATACTACAGTGCATTACAGAAACGTGATATTTTGTGACATGATAAACACATTTATCCACAGGCATTTTCCTATTAGATTAAGAGAAACTGTTGATTCAAAAAAGGAAAAATGTTGTGTTTGCAGAACAGACAATGGAGCAAACAACCCCTGGCTTTTTGTTTATTTATGTTGTAATCCTATGATATTATTCCTTTAAAGCAAAAGGCAGCTCCCTTGCTAATTGTATCTGTGGTATTTATCAACATGGAATGAAGACAGTTGCTCTTAGAGAAACATGGAAACTCAGAACTTGCACTGCAGTTTTTAAAACTAATACTTCTGGCTAAGTAAAATTTAAAATGCTTCAAACACTTAAACACTTAAGCTTGAATGAGCAGATCCAACTTTAATTGCTTTTATTTGAAACACAAGGATGAAGCTGGAGATGCAGAGTTTCAGCAAAATTGTGGATGGATGTATTCCTTCAGGCAGTTTTATTCCAGATGTTACTTTGGGGAAAGAACTTATTACTCTAGATTTGCACAATGCCTGTTTTTCTACTTCATAATCTAGTTTTCTGTAGGGTCTTTTAATACATATTTGGCTGAAGGTGTCACCCTTGAACTGGTTTCACACCCATCTCACTGGCCATATATTATAATCAAATGGTCATTTATTTATCAGCATGTTTTTTGGGATCATCAGTGACTTTATTCAGTCATAAAAACAAGAAACTTCTGCTTCAGAGCTGGGAATCCAAAGAGAATTGAGGAAAAGAGGATAAAAGAGGCATTTACAGTGCAATTGTTGCTACCTTAAACCTTTCCAAGAACATTTTCTCACAAGAAAACAGCTTTTCCAAAAATGTAAACTTCCCACAAGTCCACACCATTCTCAGTAGCTGAGAAAGAGAAGTCAAAAGGAGTCATTTCAAGAAATGTCAAAACATTTCTGAAGTAGAACTTGTAGGGGTGTTTTTAAAGCGTTTTAATTTTTATACTATGTATTTTAAAACATAATAGTGAAATCAAATGTTTCTCTTGACTCAAAATGTCAGAGTCATAGAGAACTCTAAGTGATAAATTTAGAGGAGAATAGGGATGAAAATTGGTTCCACAATGGAAGTTTTTCTTGCCTTTGACCAGGGCTAAAAACCAGAATATCTTACACTCTTATGCAGGCATTTATGCTTTTTAGGGTGAAAATCACATCTTGAATGTATGCAAAGGAAAAGCATGAAAGAAAAGTCAAGCAGGAGACATCAAGTGACATATTTCAAAGCAGAAGAAGGTTGAAAGGCTGAAGCAAGGTTTGCAGGACAACTGGAGTGAGACTGGAGAGAAAAGATGCAAAGGGTGGCTGGAACAGTGTTGGGAGCTAAAGAAAGTGTCAGAAAGTCATTGCTTTTTCTGTCTTTAGTCTTTTATCTCCAGTTTGGAGGCTTTCTCACTTCTAACCTCAAGTCTGAACGTTTCATCATGGTGTTTAATACCACATACTTAAGTACTGAATCACTGAACTCAAAACTAATATGGAACCATATATTTTGATTTTTAAAGTCTCTGCAAAATGTCTTGTTCTTCAGCTAATAAAAAGGATGAGCTCATATCTTGCTGTGTCATCAGGTTAAACCTTTAAACATAGATTGCCAGGTTTGTCACAATCACTGCCAGAGAACATTTAGTATGTCTGCAGTGAGTTAAGTGCGTGCAACAATGAGATTTTAAGCATTGTGAAGGAAAGCCGGGCAGGGTGAAGTCAGAATTCCCCTGTGCCCTTTTGTGGAGTGACAGCCAAAGCTTCTCTGCCTGTCCTTGCTGTAATCCTTGCCATTAATGCAGTGCTAATCACCCCAGCAAGGGAATAGCTCTTAGGTGGACAAGCATGTTATGCACCAAAGTGGCTCTAATGCTTTCAGATTTACTTTAAATCTGGGTTTGGTTACAGATCCCAGAGGACAATGTGCATTGATGCTGTCTCATCAAGATGACTTCTTCAGATTAGGCCTCCTCAAATTGGATGAAGCTAAAGAGAGCACAGAAAATTCTAGTAAAAAGTCCTTTTTATTTCATATGTTCTTTGCTGTGAAGCTCTTTGTTTTAAAATTTAATTTGCATCTAATAAAGACAGGGAAGATCAGGTGAAAATGCCATCAATCTTCACTGCAAAGTCAGCAGCTCCTGGAGGCACCACTGGGATTTCTAATACTATAAGTTTCTAATGTGCTTTTTGGATATAAAATAATATACATGTGTATTTCCTTATGTTCAGCTGAAATGAGATCCCAACAAAGCAGAATTTCTTCTGGCTGGAAAAGCACACTCTGCTCATGGAAGTGATGGGGAAATATGAACTGGTGGGTACAATTTGGTCATTTTTGATTCAGCTTAAATATGGCTGCAGAAAAAGGACAGTTCGAGACCTGGGGGAGAAAAACACAACTGAGTGAACTTCTTCAAATAGAATCATCACAATCATAGTTGGTCTACCAGGACTGAGGTCAGGAATTGCTTCTCTCAAAGGCTGGGGGAAGGGAAACATGACAAGTCCATGTGAGTAAAGGTGAAGGTTTTCCGGGTGAAACTCAGAGGACCTCTACTGGGAAAAGTGAAATTTTCTTAAGACAGATCCAATTCAGTCATAAAATCATGTTCCCACTGGCAGCTCAAGTGCCATTAGGCTTTAAAACTCAGAGGGAGCAAGTATTGGAAATGCAGATACAGTTAATTTTCTTAGAGAGGTTTAGATTTGGTGGGAATAAACTATCCCTCTTTAGCATGATTTGCAATGTTCTCAAGACCTTCCTCCAAAAGAGCAGATTACTGAGAGGTTTGGAGAGCAGTTGCCTCAATGATCATAATGTTCAGGAGATTAAAAAACAAATAAAAATAATAATATTCCTGAGAGAGCCAGGGAAGTGGAGCCAAGTGAGTTATGAAAGGCTTGCCTCATGATTGCTCTAATTTTGTATAAAGTGCTACACCTAATACAAAAGCTGCCTTGTATTCAATTTACATAAAGTGTTTTAGCACCAGACCAGAGAGTTATAATTTGTCTCCCCAGAGGATAGTAATCATGCAACAAAAGAAGATATAATGGGTAGATATAGTGGTACTAAGCTAGCAAAAAAACCCTCTAAATAATCCACTTTTGTCACCTCAGCACAAAAAAAGGACAAACAACTGGTATCGTCATTGTATTTGTATGAAAAATAGAGCTACAAGTCTTTGAGATTTCCATGCTTCTCAGCCAGTGGGAAGTTCAAGAGCCATATTGGCTACAGCTTTTCCTCTGAACAAATATTCAGAACTCTTAAAAAATCAAGTTATTCCTTTTGCTCAGGAGCTGAAAGAGCTGCTCTTTGTAATCAGCATATAATGGGACTGCCTAGAAATCTTAAAAGTGAACAGAAGTATCCCCTGTAGTGGTGTGGTGTCTGTGAACAATTGGTAGAAGTTTGGGAAGAAAAAAGTGTATTTTTTACAATGATTATGCTTCTTAGAACCAATGGCATCTGCCTTTAATTGTCAGAAAAGCAATCAGACATGAGCTTCTTAACCCTGCCTGTTTATCACTATTGTTTAATTAAGTTTCTCACAAGAAACTGTAGAACTACTAAGCCACACAAGGATAGGTGAATTCCCTAAAAGTAATATGGTTTAGTGCATTAAAACTGAATTTTCTGAGTTATAAAACAACGAGAGAGAAAGACTAAGACCAAATTATAATGCAAGCTTCTGCTCCTGGCCTAACTTAACTGGGTAAATGTGTAAAGTTTATTCCTTAGTTGTCCTTTTCGTTGCCCCAGGTGGCTGATGGTTTGTGCCTCTGGTGTTACATCACCCATCAGTAGATTTAAGATTTTCTCTACTTGTTCCTTGTGCTTTGATGAGCTGTACTTTCATCTGATTTTAATCCATAGCACAGATTTGAGAAATGTTACTTCACTGACTTCAAGGTAACTTGCACTCCCTGAGGAAGAGACAATTCCTAGAGTTCTCAGAGCAGGTAGGAATACTCTTACTTGTTAGGAAAACACATAAAACACATTGAAATCAGTGACTTTTTTTTTGGAACGGAAACCTCCTGTTGACAGGAAAACCTTTCTTCCGAACAAAATAGAGGAGAGAAAGAGTTTTGAACTTCTGCTCAGCTTGATAAGGAGTTTGTATTTTTTACTTAATCTGTCTAAAAGCCAACCTGTTCCTGACCTGCTTCCTGAGGAGATAGAGGAGCAATCCCCAAGGGCAGCCATCCTGCACTTGCACTGCCTGAACACTCTGCTGCCTCCAATCTCCATCCTCCCTGAAGCAGCAACTCCTTCAGATTAGTGGGAAATCTGCTCTGATCTGTCAAGAGGCCTTTCATGGCTCTTGAGCAACTCTAAGAGCTTGTAGTTGGGTGCAAGAACCTCAGTGCAACTGCACATTCTGGGTCTGCATCCTGAAATCCCGGTGTCTGAGCTGAGGAACTCAGATTTCCAGCACTGCCCATGAGGATTTTAACTTCAGCAGTGGTAGGGGCCCAGGCTCTCTTGTTTTGGAAAGATTTTTGTGTCTTGATGCAGGGAACAGGTGGTAATCCTGGCTTTGATTTGTTACACTTTTCATCAAGTTAAGGCCCTTTCCCTGTTTTACACACCAAACATTTCATGTTTGAGAATTCAGTAATAAAGCAGTATCTTTGAATTTGTCCTAATGTATCAAGGCTGCAAAGAGAATGAGGTAGCAAAGATTCCACTTTTTTATAGCCCTTGCTTTTTCTTCATTGTTACAAAGCTGCATTTATTACCTTTTAGAGCAATTCATTTTATGGGGTTTGTGTGATAAATGACTTCAGGCAGCACAATACGTTTTCCTTTCCTGAGGTTTTCTTATGTGTGTTTGTATGTCTGTGCTTAAAGGGAGAGTGGAATTATCTAAGACAGTAAAAAAGGGAAGCTGAGGGATGAGTAGGGAATTGTTCTCTGTCGAAATTAAAACAAGAGAAAGAGCAACAAAAGAAATGGTAAGTACATATTAGAATTTACATTCTGGTTGAACAGTAAAGCACCCAAATGAGGAAAATCTGCTCTCAGATTCTTCAGCACTCTAGGTAAACATATGCAAACTGCCATTTAAAAGATTCACTTGTCTTTTGTTGACAATATAATCTCTTCTTTAATTGACAATCACAGTTACACTTAAAAAACCTGTTTGAGTACACTTACCTCTGCAAATTTATCACTGTGATGAAAGCTATCAAAACAATAGAAACAGTTGTATTTAGTACTTCATATCCAAATATTTCTACAGATTTAAATTGCTTTGTCTAACCGAAAGTAGCGGTTTTAATGCCTTTTTTTTTTTTCCCAAACAGTTCCAAATGTCCCCATAACAGTAGATTTCTACCACTTTGCTTTGTAAGCAGAATCCAAACATGGTAACACAGACTCCTGAAAGTTTCATAACAAAGTGAGATGTTCTTCTGATGCTCTCTCAAGGAAATGTAAGGAGAATATTCCAATGCACTTTCCCTACACTTTGTGTCTAGAACAACATCATGAGAAGCATCAAAACCCTAGACCAGACTGATCTTAGAACTGAAGAATACCAGAATTATTAGAGAGATAGTTTATAATGCTTGTATGGGTTTTTAGATGTCATTTTCAGATCTGCTTGTAACTGATAACTAGAACTAAAGGTTTAAATATATAGAAGAGAACACTGTATTTTTATTTATTAAGGGAGGAAGGTTCAAATGTAATTTTGACTCAAAATTAAAGTTGATGTTCTTTACACAGTGGGTAAACGGAACTGTTGCGCTCAAATCCAAATTTTGTGTTGATCCAAATGAATAATGAAAAGTAAATTATTATTTATTCAAAAAGTATGTATATATGGGTGTAATTTTTATAAGACATGTAAGTCTTTTCTCCCCAATAACAAGTGACTGGACAAGAGGAAATGGCCTCAAACTGTCCCAGGGAAGGATTAGTTTAGAAATAAGGAAAAGATTTTTCCCAGAAAAAGTTGTCAAGCATTGGAACAGGTTGCCCAGCGCAGTGGTGGAGTCATCACCCCTGGAAGAGTTCCAAAAATGTGTGGATGTGGTGCTTGAGGATGTGGTTTAGTGATGAACGTGGTGGTGGGTCTGGGTTGATGGTTAGACTCGATGATCTTAAAGGTCCTTAATAATTCTATGATTGTTACTTGTTTTTTACATTCTTGTCGATGCTGTCCTGCAAATGGCAGAGCTCACTGGACAGTACTGAAGAATCCAGCAGCTGTGCACCTTAAAAATATTCTGCTACATTTGAACTAACTTTACAGTTTGGATTAGAAATTGCTTGTTTCCACTGTCCTGATTAAGTTTCCAAATAAATGGTTCACTTCCAATATTGCCTCTCAATTGGTAAGTCAGGGCTCAAAAAGTAATAACAATAAGAAAATTGCAAGGTAACTTTAATGGCTAATGTATAGGAACGAATTTTTTGTGACTCTCATAAAAATCAAAAGATTGAGCCAAATGAATTCTTTTACTTCTGAATTTGCAGTTGCAAGTTGAGTGCTTAGTGCGTAGAGGGAGATGATAGTCTTTTACATGTAATGGTGTTTCATTAGCTTCCCTATTTATTCAAATTATGCTTTTACTGTTATAGAACTCTTATGTTTATATTTACATTTTATAGTCTTATGTTTACTTAAGAGAATAACTTGAAAACATTCCACAGATGTAGCAGCACTGAAAACCTGCCACAATCCAGTGAGAAAGTGCTTAGTTAGTAAATGTCATTTAATCAAAACCATTCAAACTGTTAGGAGAGAAAAAAACCCACACTTTTATGGTAATTGCATCAAGTAAAGGATATGCTACTGTTTCTTGACTGGCATGTGGTTGGAAAGTCTGTGTTCATGCTTTTGGTGGCCTTAATGGAGGGGTTAAATGTCTGCAAATGGCTCAGGCCTCTGCAAGAATATTTTAGGTAATTTAAAACCTCTCCCTGTGACAACAGAAAATGGACTTGGTGAAATATTCCACCCAGTGCCCAGAGAGGTATTTTGTTGGTATTGTCATCAGTAGGCTTCAGGATGGAGGGAAAAAGTAAATAATGTGCAGAGGGGAAAAGTAAATAATGTGCAATCCTTCTGTAGAATAGCAGCAAATACCAAACTATGGAACACAAGAGAGAGGAAATCCTTGTCTCCAAATATTAAACTACTCACCCACTTACCAGCATTTGCAAATGAAATACCTAAAAGATGTATTTTTCTTTCCCTGGGAAGTCTATTACTTCCCACTTGAGAAAGCTGGATGTTTTCCAACACTTAAGCATGAAAGCTGCAGCACCTTTTTTACTGGGAACTATTCTGGTCTAATGTTCAAAGACTCTCATGGGCTTTTCCAGGCGTTTAAAAAGAAACTCTTGAAGCGTGGAATGGTTGGGGTTGCAAGGGAACTTTGAAGGTCCCAAAAGTTCCACCTGCCTTCCTCGTGCAGAGCTGGGGCTGCTCAGGCTGGTGCAGGTGTTGGAGGACGCCGAGGGGGCCAGGTCAGGATTACTCGAGTTAAAAGGTGCTGGGTTTATGTCACACTGCAAAGCCTCGATGCAGAGGCACACAATTGGTTATAATTGTACCATCCTGAGGAAGTCTGTGCACTGCTGGATTTCAGGCCAACGATTTGGATGTAAATCCTAAGCTTGGAACACCTACACTTGGACTCTCCGTGCTTGAGTTGCCGGGTCAGGCTCTGCAAATGTTTTCTTTCCAGGACAAGCAAATCTCCAGAGCTTGTGGTGGTCTGAATTCCACTGCATGAGAGCTTGGACAGAGATTTTAATGCTGTTTATGCAGGAGGGAAAGGAGTTCTGGGAACCTTGCTGTCTGGCTTTAGAATTATGTTTCAAATTTGTGGTGGTTCGTGGTCATTTCAGGCCAAGCTGCTGTAATTCCATAAATTGTGTCCTTGGCTCTGTTCCTGCTGCTCAAAGGTGTTTCTCTTCAATCAGGAGAGGGTTAAAGCAATGTGTTCTCTATAAGGACTCTGAGGATTTCACCTGTTACAGAGCAAGATGAGTAAAGATCATGATGCATAATCAAATAATTATGCATTTAATCATTTATCTAGCAAGTCTTCCGTGTTCTCGTCCATAAGGAGGGGGAATCTGGAAGCATTAATTGATATTTCTAATTAATTGACAGCATTTGTAGATAAATTCCAAAGTATGAATTTTGGCCAAAGTCCCCGTTTGAGGTGTCAGACTTTTCTGTGTGATTTGTAACTGAGTTCAAAAGGTCTTCGTTTTAAGTTTTGGCTTACTGAGTCTTTTTAAAGAAAACTGAAAGTTAAAAAGCTCATTTTTAAAATGTGTTTAAATTAAATATCATCCTTGCAGCTTCAGGGCTCATAAATGTTTTCAGACAAACCAACATCTATTAGAAAACATTTAAACAGACATTACAAATATAAGTATAGAAAGAATTAATTTGCAACATTTTATCATAAAGGCATTTGCAAATTGCTTCCTACATGGCTCAACTATTTGTAGTTATTTGTTCTTTTTCCACTGGAGCAGAGTAAAATTCTTCTTTCCAGCTTCTTGCTGCTGTTATCTCTTAAAATGAATTGTGTTCCCCACACAGCACCCACGATCGATGCAAATATGCTTTGATTTTTTTTCACAAAGCAATTACCCCTAAATACCAGAGTTCATTGCCGGGTTAGTGCATCTTGTGCTGCTGATTTCAAACTGGAGGACTCATTTGTAAACAATTTCTTTTTGCATTACCATTTAGGAGTTGAATGATGTGATGCCTCACTATCAGTTTATTCCCAAACACAGTTAAATGCTTGACTCCATCACCTGAACGTAAGAATCCCTTTTCCCAATTTTTCATGAATGCATCACACCTTCTTTTGACATGATTTGGGTTGTGAGGTCTCTTAAAAAGGGTGGAAAGATTTATCACTTTTTGATGAATTTGACTGAAATGCAGAAATCCTGGGAAGGGTATTATGAAAAAATCAAACAGCATCGAGGAGTATTTTAGGTTAAACTCAATAAAGTCACAGCAAAGGTGAATTTGAGAGGAGTTAAATTATTCAACTGTAATATTCCTAATCTCTATTCGAGGCATAGAATCATAGAATCATTAAGGTTGGAAAAGACCTCCAAGATCATCTAGTCCAACATACTCTTTGTCTTTTTGGAGGTACAGTTTTAAACGAATAAACAAAAAACAAAATAAGGAGTTTGGCATCATGAAAACAAGGTCTTGCTTGTCAACCTACTTGGTCTTCCACCAAGGATAGAAGTATCTATGTGCAAGTACAACTGGCACAGTTTATTTTCCAAATAAACTTTTGAGAGAGTTTTAAAAAGAAATTTGCACAGTGTCAGTGTTTGGGGAGATAAACTGCAGCTCCCTGAACTCCGAGCACTTCAGGGACAGCATTCAGTGCATAGCGAGGGGAATAAGAAAACTGTTTTCTTATCTCAGTGGAGGATCTTGGGTTTTTTAAAGTGAAAAGTTGCCCCTTTCCCAAGTGAGGACTTATTTCTATCAGCCTCCAGCTTCACTGAGACACAAGAAGCTGCTTTGAAGGCTGCTCTGCTCTTCATCACAGACTTACTACTCACATATTTCCATTTGTTTCATAATGTTTCTTTTCCCAGTCTGTGCCATTTGCAATTAATATCTGGGCTGATCCCCAGATGAATTAATTACTTTAAATTCTTACACTGTAGGTAACATTCCACCTGTATTTATTTGTTTGTATTTCTTTGCTTTTGATATTTTTCCCTGGAGCAAGTTACTATTCAGCAGATATTCAATTCCACATTATTTTCACAGACAAGAAACAAAGCAGAGGGTTTCCTCTTTGATATTTATTTATTGTTCCAGAGTTGTAAAGGGACTGGTTCTGCTACTGTTTGGAATGAAATACAGGTTATCTCACTAAATCAATGTCAAATCTGATAGTCATGAGAGAGATGAGTTCCTAGAAACTCAATACACACAAAGTTTTGAATTAGCAATATTTTGACTTTTCACCCCAGAATTATAACAAAGGAATGTTTTTAATCCTGGATCAGTTGCATATCCATCACATTTTAAAGCTGTTTGCTTACAACAAGTTTCCTGACTCTTATTACAACAGCTAAAAAGCACCGTTGTTAATGTTTTGTCCTGGATTCCGGCACAGTGTGTTTAGCCAGTTTGTATTTATGTGGAAAAACTTTGAAATGTGACATACTAGATCATTCCTACAGACTCATTGAGGTTGGGAAGTGGCCATTTACTCACTTTTATTTACCCCTAAACTTGTCTGCTGGGTGTTGCAGGCTTGGCAGTGAACATTGCTAAAGCTACATTGCCCAGAGAAGAGGAAACCTGGTTTAATATTTACCCTTGACTCCTCTACTGCAAATGACTCCTCCAGTTTTCAGGAAAAGAGTTTCCCTCCTTGAATTAACTCCAGTTGCACTTTGGAGACCTTTTCTGAGGGATGTATCTCCCAGGATACAGATGTCACTTAGATTCTGATGAAAGCTTTTCCTGTGATTCAGGTTTCTATGAAACTCTGTAATTGAGGTTTGGTCCCAAAGGCTTTAGTGTTCCTAATTCTTGACACTGAAAGCAGTTGGGCTCCCTCCTTCCTTTCAGAAATGCCATTTCCTTCATATGTAGGACTTTTTCCCTTCCTCCCTTCCAAATTTGGGGGCCTTGTTGAGAGGTTTAGTTATAAGGAACCAAAGACCAGGGTGGCTTGCTTGAATAATGGAAGAAACAGGAGACAAAACTGACCAACAAATCTGAGCCTCCTAATTTTATGGTGGTGTCCCCCCACATCTATAGGAGAAAGGAAGCTCTTACAAGATCCTGACCCAAGAGAGCTCCAATGAACTGGATTTCTTACTTAATCTATGAGGTTTTTCTTGTCTAGCTGTTAAACTTCTCCAGCTTTAAAATGGGAGCAGTTTTCTTTCTTTCGTCCCATCTCGCCTCAAACATGATCAAATTTTCCATCTGCCCTAAACTTAACATGCCAGTGCCTTATTTCTGCTAACAACAGTGCCTTATTTCTGCCAACAATCATTTTTGAACTGTAGTGAAGCACCACTTCACACTTACTGCCTCAAGGAATGGGCAAACCTTTCAAATTGCTCAGTCCCCTTGGATTACCAAGCTTTATTGTATCCATATTCCTCCTGTCTGATACCAAGGAGCCTCATGTACTGTACAGATGTTGAGGGCCTCACATTGTAGCAGTGATGAAATTTTTTTTCTCTGCATGGTACTAATCTGGCAGTTTAAATCTGCTTTTTCATGCACATTCTGCATCTGTGTATTGCTCTTGCTCCTGCATACAGGGGAAAATGAGGACATTAAACCCCACTCTGTAGCTGTAAACCTTCTTCATAATTCTGCTCTTTCTTCCCACTCAAAGGTCTCAAATCACATTTTAGTTTAACTGTTTCATGCAAGGAGATGTGTGTAAATAAATTTATGGTTATTTTGTCTTTTATCAAGTAAAAGAAGCTGAAGTTTCTGAAGTTACCTTATGGTGATGTTCATATAAATGAATGTAACTTCCAAACTCAGTTCCATATTTTTTTCCAGTTAGGTTATTACTTGGAGTGTGAGGTTATAGATAGAATTCAACAGGGTTGGCACATATGGCTAAATCTCAGAGCTGGTTAGAAATCAATATCTGCACTCCACATCCAGGACAGCTCAGGCAGAAGGGCCAGTCCAGCCTAAGGATCCCAGAGGATGATCCTGACTGAGTTCAGAGTAAGGACACTGCCCCCCCAACACTGCCACTGCCCCCTCAATGCTGCCACTGCCTCCCACTGCTTTGGGGAGTCAGAGCAACACATCATTTAAAGGCAGCTCAGCTCCCAAGTCGGTGGCACAGTCAGACAGAAGGAATTGGAGCTGTGCTGTTGAAACACGATGAATCTTTTCTGAAGAAAATCCTCCCTGCTAACAGGATGACCTGTGCCTGCAGTATTTTTCTTTCCTGTTTGTGTGATTATAAAGTTCAAAGGTAATTTCACAAACCTGCATCTGAACGACTCAACGCTGGTAAATGTTCCAGCACCCGCTGTGATTTAGTGCAATAATCAATTGAAACACATTTTATATAGAAAAATGATCAAGCATTTCCTGTATTCAGCTCCCCAGGGTTTTCCAGGGCTTTTACACTTAGGCAAGAAAAGAGCTTTCATAGAGAAACCTCACATTTTTATTAAAAAAAAAAAAAAAAAAAAAAAAAGAAAGAAACAACCTACAAATTTGTGCTATTGTCCTAATAATTGCTTTGTATTTGAGGTAGGCATTTTTCTTTAGCTAACCTTCTGCTATGCACATTAAAGTTCAGAGGAAAAACTTCTTTAGTGGAGGGGGCATCATGGTGCTCTGAGCATTGATTTGCTGCATTACCTGAAGGAGCAACATTTATTTACAGGCCAGGATTCTCATGGAACATTTTCCTGAGTGCTGTTGAATCATTTGCCTGGTAAAAGCAGCAGCTGGAAAACAGTCCCATTGATGGCAATCACACACAAGTTGTCATTAACGCCACGTTACTGAAGTAAATTACATTAATGCCAGATTTTTTTAATTTTTCATGTAAAGATATTTGGTGATTCTATAATCCTGGAAGTTGTGATTTTCCATTATACCAAAAACATCACTGTCACCAGCATTTTGGGGAACTGATTCTCTGTGTTATTGTAGTGACTAATAAATATTCTCTCTTCTGTAAAATGAAGATCCTTTCTCAATCCTTACCGAGAATAAATACTTGGGCTCTTACACATGAAAACTTTATCATGTTTTTGACTTGGTGTTGCAAAAAAAGAAGAACCTTGGAAAGCTGAATTTAACAGAGGGAAAGGAAAATGTGGGTTGAGCCAGAAATTATCTGGTTTGCTTTGGGGGCGAGACAGTTCTGAAATCAAGCAGCAGAAACAAAACCTGCCATGACCTTATGCTTCACTTCAAGAATTGTAAAATCTAGGAGAAATAACTGTGTCATGTGCTGTAAGAATAACAAGAGCCTGGGTGATAAGTTAACGTGACAAATGTCTCTCCAGCATTTTACTTATCTGTGGTGTCAATCTAAGAATTTTCCAACACATCCTGCTGAATCAACTAATGATGGTGTATTAAAAAAGAAAATAAATTCATACCTTAACTCTGCCAAGGAAATTGTTTTCTGCTCTAAAGTAATAGTTGACAACAGAACTACGAGTGAGATCAGTAGAAGGAAAATAGTTTATTTTAAAGAATCTTAAAAGCTTTTCATTAGAGGAACCTCCATTTATAATGATGTGGCAGATCATCCTCATACAGGCTGACAAATAAATGAATGCTTGAAATTTGATCCAAAATGACAGAGCTTGGTCAAAATAAGTTCTGAAATGCACTTGGCTTTTAATCTGTAAACTATAAATGCCTTGTTTTTGGGGGTGTTCTACAGAACAGTTTCCAATTTGCTGATTTTCCCCACTTATAGTAAGCTCTGAGCATTTTTCAAAGCGGGGAATGTAACTGCAAATCCACTGAGTTTTGCATGAACTTAACAATTGATTCAAAGTTAAACAAAAGGTGATGCATGTGGAGGGAAGAAATTAAAATTTTATTAGGTTCAGCTGCATCAATCCTGATATATTTTCCACTTTATCTTTCTTTCAGCTGGAATTAAAAAATGCTGCTGTTCTTGACTAATTTTATTATTTTATAACTCGCTTCAAAAATTTATATAAACTTCAGAGGCTCAGCATTTTTTGCAAATGTTGACCCATGACTGGCCAATTTAAATTTCAACAAGGTCAGACCTACCACCCATAATTCATATGATGAAATGCCTCATAAAATCTGAAAAATAATACACTGGGAAGTGCAGAGGGAACAGGACCTTCTTCAGCTGCTGAAAAAAGCAATAAAACGTTGCAGTATTTCTCTTCGTAGGAGCAATAACAAAACCTTTTCAGCCAATAATCTGACTTGATTTTAAAGAACATTCAATTTGCTTCCTAGTGAAGATATTTTCTGAACGTATTATATAGATAACCCAGAACTGGGGGCCAACCTGGATGAATAACAAGGTGCCTGATCTGATATTTCTGTAAAATAATCTCTGCCCGGCTTGGATTTCCACAGCTCAGTGCCAGTGCCAGTGAAGAGTGATTGGGACTCAAAGCCAAAATATGTTGTGGGTAAAAAAAGGCTCCCAAAACTACTTTGTGGGGTTTCCAGAATCACAGTAGCATTTGTTTCATTAATACCATTGCAGTGGAGTGGCTTTTGAGAACATGTTGGAATCATCCTGAACTGCTGATTTTCTGGCTGCAATTAAAACTGGGGTTTAAGAATGAATATGTGGGGTGAGGGTTTGCAAAAACTCTTTTGGAATTTTATTAAATTAGGAAGTGGAGAAAGAATGTTGTGAGTTTTATTAATGCATTGCCTGTATCCAGATGACTAAATGCCTTCTCCACTCACAGCCTGGATTCATTTGAGTTCTTCTGGATTGATGCGGGTTTAATTGAGATCATTTGGGGCTTCCATTGCTCCCCAAGGATAAATGCAGTAGCTGGAAGGACATTTGTTGCTATGTGATGCCCTGCAGTTGCTACAGCATGACATAAACCCACAGTAATCCACAAAACACTGTCTCTTATGAATTATCTCATATATATATATATCTATATATATATCTATTCTAGTGCTGTCTATGTATTACTTATGTATGTGCTTGTCTGTAGATTGGAATTTTTCATTTTTTTTTATGTGAAGCATAGGAAGGTACCAATAACTTATTTATATTTGCATAGATCTTGTTGTGACAAAGCACAGAAGTCCCATATTGATCAGCAGGATTTAAATGTGTGTTATCCA